>NC_086450.1:407904181-408225719 GCF_028390025.1 Pseudophryne corroboree | reverse complement strand
AAGGCGGGAAGATCCGAGTCTGCCTCGGACCCGTGTAAAAAGGCTGAAGTTCGGGGGGGTTCGGATTCCGAGGAACCGAACCCGCTCATCTCTAATATATATATATATATACACACACACACACACCCACTGGCGTGCGCAGCACATTTTATTAGGGGGTGCACCGTCGGAGGGGTGTGTCTAGCACCACCTTTTGGGCGTGTCTAGCACCATCTATTGATGGTCAACGCATATAAAATATTCACCTTTGTACAAATCCTAATAAAGCAGATACTGTACATTGTCAGATGTTGTGGTGTGCACCAAACACCCCTGATGGCACTCATGCAATTACAGTGCTCCTCCTCAGCCTGGTCTGGCTCCCCCTCTCTTTCCCCTGCAAGCTGCAGCAGCTTACTTACAAGTCAGTCACTCACTGACACTGACAGTCGCAGACTAGTTACTGCTGCTGCTGGAAAAACGAGTGACGTGTCAAAGCTGCTGCCGGCCGTCTGCCAGTATTGAATTTGTCTTCCTAAGAGGAACGCTGGCTGCATGCTGCTCCTCCTCAGTGGCTGGCGTTGGCATAGCATAGAAGGAGAGAGGTGGGCGTGTGACGGATGGACATGCGAGCAGCATGACGTAATCACATCACACTGTTTTTGTACATGGAGGTGGAGCTGGGAATTTGAAAGCCAGTGGCAGTGGCACCCTTGATTAACCCAGGCGTCCGGTCAGTAATGCAGTCCTGCAGGGTGCAGCGCAGAGGGGACAGTAATCAGCCTGCTTGGCAATCGATGCATCAGGCATGTGAGATCGGGGTGCCAGACATTAGGGGGTGCCTGTGCGCACCAGGCACCCCCCCTGCGCACACCTATGCACACACCCCTCTTAGACCCTTGCAAATAACATTACACGTGTTGATGCCATGCTGCAGCACTACTTGCTAATTTTTACTTTACAGAAATAAATTGCCTCTTTTCTTTTACAACTGTATCTTAGGGAGCAAGGTGACTTTGCTGTGTTGCAAGACGGCCACATAATGCCGGAGTTGTGCAAATGCAACACACAATGTGTTATTACTAATGCAGTAAGTACTTGAAATATATCACAAAATCTTCGCTAAAAGCCTGAAATACTTGAGATACAGCCTCAGCATCAGAAAACACAAAACAAAGAGCTCACAGAATATTTGAAGGCTACAACACTAGTCCAACGCCAATGTCAGAATGACATCAGCTTCCAGTTCACACTGATAGAATGGGCACTACAATCCCAAAAGCTAATATAAAAGAACTCCTTCAAGGTATCAAAAGCTCTAACATAAAAAAAAAAAAATAGTGAATTGAAAAAAGCAATCTCCAAGTTTCACGCAGGCATTGCAACCATAGAAGATAAGCTGGAGATAGTGAAGGAACTTCAAACAGAAAAGTATCACTAGGAAAGATGATGCTGAAGATTTGGAGAACAGCAGCATGAGACACAATGGGGGCTGCTTCTGAGTCACAAGCAAGGCCAAATGTGGCTGTATCTAGAGATTTTCCACAAACTGCATGTGCTGCAGCTGGCATATGGATTCGGGCGACTCAAAGCTGTACACATCTCAGTAGCTTCTCATCAATGGCTGAAATACTGCATGGGTTTGTAGCATGAGATGTGACCTATTCTGAGTCACGCATATGTAGTGTGTACGCCATGTTCAGTCACATCTTCTGCACCTAGCATGGGATAGGTGTCGGGGTGCGTACACACTAGGCGACATCCAGCCTGATCGTACGCGTTATCGTTCACACCTTGTGAGTACGCACTATATCATGTGTACGATGCGCGCTACCGCAGGTCGTATGCAGCATCTCCTGTCGGACCTACAAGCAGGTCCGACAGGTGATATTGCTAACGACGGCCATGTGCCGCCCCGGTCACTCCAGACATCAGCAAATGTGTATGCACTTGCCTATGCCTGGTCCCCTGCCGTGTCCCGTCACTAGCGATGACGCATCGTGCGCACACCGTCTAGTGTGTACATAGCCTAAGACTCGTTACTAGTGGTTACAGTACCGATACAATCTATCATCCTCTGCATGGGTTTTCCCACATTCACTGACAGCCTAATGCTGCTGGAAAAAGGATAAACTGAAATTAGCATGTGTGACTGAAGTTGTTTAATCTGGTGTGAAGCCTGTTTGGCATTGCCAGAACCTATTACAAGCAGGGTCGGACTGGCCCACAGGGGAAAAGGGGAAACCACCGGTGGGCCCCACTGCCTGCGGGTCCTCCTCTCCTAGAGATCAGGTTCCAGACTCTATCCTAGTGCACCTGAATTATGAATTATGCATTATACATATGTTATATTATACTTCACAAGAACATGGTTTATTATATATTTACCAAGGGGAACAAAGAGTTTTATGGTAAGAACTTACCTTTGTTAAAACTCTTTCTGCGAGGTACACTGGGCTCCACAAGGAATGGACACTGGGCTCCACAAGGAATGGACAATGGGGTGTAGAGTAGGATCTTGATCCGAGGCACCAACAGGCTCAAAGCTTTGACTGTTCCCAGAATGCATAGCGCCGCCTCCTATATCACCCCGCCTCCCTGCACAGGATCTCAGTTTTTAGTTAACCAGTCCAATGCAGTAGCCACAACACCGCATTCTCACGACAGGAGACGTGTCAGCGGCTAATGCCATACCAACCCAAAGAAGCTAAGTGCGTCAGGGTGGGCGCCTTGTGGAGCCCAGTATACCTCGCAGAAAGAGTTTTAACAAAGGTAAGTTCTTACCATAAAACTCGTTTTCTGCTGCGGGGTACACTGGGCTCCACAAGGAATGGACAATGGGGATGTCCTAAAGCAGTTCCTTATGGGAGGGGACGCACTGTAGCGGGCACAAGAACCCGGCGTCCAAAGGAAGCATCCTGGGAAGCGGCAGTATCGAAGGCATAGAACCTTATGAACGTGTTCACAGAGGACCACGTAGCCGCCTTGCACAATTGTTCAAGGGTCGCACCACAGCGGGCCGCCCAAGAAGGTCCAACAGACTGAGAATAATGGGCCTTAATGTGATCAGGAGCAGAGAGACCAGCCTTCACATAAGCATGTGCAATCACCATTCTAATCCATCTGGCCAGAGTTTGCTTGTGAGCAGACCAGCCCCGTTTGTGAAACACAAACATAACAAAAAGAGAATCAGATTTCCTAATAGGAGCAGTTCTCTTCACATAGATACGGAGAGCCCGTACCACATCCAAAGACCGCTCTTTGGGAGACAGATCAGGAGAAACAAGTGCCGGAACTACAATCTCCTGATTTAGGTGGAACGAAGAAACCACCTTAGGTAGATAGCCGGGACGAGTCCTAAGAACCGCCCGGTCACGGGGAAATATCAGATATGGGGAACTACAGGACAAGGCACCCAAATCCGACACTCTTCTAGCTGAAGCAATAGCCAGCAGGCCTAAGTCCAGGCCCTGCTGAAGAAAAGCCAACAACTTGGCTATACTAAACTTGGAAGCGTCATAATCGTTAGATGCGCACCAAACAAAGTAAGAATGCCAGACCCTATAGTAAATCCGAGCCGAAGCCGGTTTCCAGGCCCGCAACATAGTTTGAATGACCGCCTCAGAAAACCCTTTAGCCCTTAAGACGGAAGCTTCAAGAGCCATGCCGTCAAAGACAGCCTGGCTAGGTCCTGGTAGACACAGGGGCCCTGAACGAGGAGGTCTGGGCGTTGTGGAAGTAGAATTGGACGATCTGACAATAGGCCTTGCAGGTCTGAGAACTAGTGCCGTCTGGGCCACGCTGGAGCTATGAGAAGCAGAATTCCTTTTTCTTGCTTGAACTACAGAATTACCCTGGGCAGGAGTGACACTGGAGGGAACACGTACGGCAGCCGAAAACTCCACGGTACCGCCAGCGCATCCACGAATGCTGCTTGAGGATCCCTTGTCCTTGCTCCGAAGACCGGAACCTTGTGATTGTGTTGAGACGCCATCAGATCTACGTCTGGAAGGCCCCACCTTTCCACTAGGAGTTGAAACACTTCTGGATGGAGGCCCCACTCGCCGGCATGCATGTCCTGACGACTGAGAAAGTCTGCTTCCCAATTCAGGACTCCCGGAATGAATATTGCCGATATGGCCGGTAGATGGCGTTCTGCCCACTGTAGAATCCGTGAGACTTCCTTCATTGCTAGGCAGCTTCGAGTGCCGCCTTGATGACTCATGTAAGCCACTGTGGTGGCGTTGTCCGACTGTACTTGAACAGGACGGTTCTGAATTAAATGCTGGGCTAGGTTCAAGGCATTGAAGACCGCCCAAAACTCCAGAATATTGATCGAGAGGAGGGACTCCTCCTTGGCCACCGCCCCTGAAGGGAGTGTTGCTCCAGCACCGCGCCCCAACCTCTTAGACTGGCATCTGTCGTCAACAGGACCCAGTCGGATATCCAGAACGGACGGCCCCTGCACAGTTGTAGGGGGAAGCCCGCCCGTCATGCGGCAGGCTTATCTGTCTTGGAAGCTGGCTGACGGGCAGCCCAGGCTCTTTTGGGCTTAGGCTTACCAGCTTTTGAAGTGCGGGCCTTCTTGTTGTACGCCTGACCTTTTGCTTTACCTGAAGGACGAAAGGGGCGAAAGGAAGTACCTTTAGCCTTCGACACAGAAGGAGCAGTACTTGGCAGACAGGCAGTTTTGGCAGTATCCAAGTCAGCCACAATCTTATTTAAATCCCCCCCAAACAGAATATCTCCCTTAAAAGGGAGTACCTCCAGAGTTTTTCTAGAGTCCAGATCCACAGACCAGGATCTCAGCCACAATATCCGGCGAGCCAGGACTGACATAGTAGAGGCCTTGGCAGCCAGGATACCGGCATCAGAAGCCGCCTCTTTAATAGAACGAGTAGCGACAATATAAGACAAGCATTGTCTAGCATTGTCAGATGAGATTTCAGCATCTAACTTCAAGGCCCATGGTTCAATGGTCTCTGCAGCCCAAGTAGCTGCAATAGTGGGTCTTTGTGCAGCACCCGTGAGGGTGTAAATCGCTTTCAGACAACCCTCCACACATTTATCCATAGGCTCTTTTAGAGACGTGACGGTAGTGACAGGTAGAGCTGAGGAAACCACCACCCTAGCCACATGTGAGTACACTGGAGGAGGCGTTTCCCAATTCTTAGACAGCTCCGGCGCGAGTGGATAGCGAGCCAGCATCTTCTTTTGAGGCACAAACTTCGTACCCGGGTTTTCCCAGGGTTCCTGACGTTTATCAATTAGGTAGTCAGAGTGAGGTAAACTTGTTTAATCACCTTCTGACGCTTGAACCTATCTGGTTTCTTAGGAGGAACGGATGGCTCGGGATCATCCGTAATCTGTAAAATTAACGTAATAGCCTCCAAAAGATCAGGAACATCCACATGTGAACCATCCTCCCCATCAGCCGTATCTGAGTCAGAACCTGTGGGGTCAGTGTAAGTGCCGTCTTCATCCGACGAGGTCTCAGTGACAGCAGTGGATTGTGAGGAGACAAGCGCTCGCTTAGAGGACCCCTTGGACGTAGGTGAGCGACGGTCAGACTTTTTAGTAGTCAGGGACTGGTTCAACTTCTTTATTTGAGCAGATAAATCATCCGCCCACGGCGGGTTAGCTGCAGGGACCACAAACGGTTGCACCGGCATTGGGGGTCCCATAAGTGGTGTTAGTTTATGAACTAGCGTATGCAGAAGCGTGGAAAAAACGGCCCACGGCGGGTCATTAATTGCCCCCGTTGCCACCGTCCCACTGGGGGGCAAGGAGCCCACAGAACCAGAGCCCAAAGCTGCTATATTCTCCTCATAGGTATCTGCGGCTTCAGCAACACCGGCAGTGTGTTCAGTTCCAGAACCGTTACCCTCAGAAGCAGACATGATATAACTTGCAGTATCAGGTAACACAGTACAATTTGTCAGCAGCACAATACCTCTAGCCCAAACCCCTGCACAGTGTAGTCAGCACCAGCAGAGATAAAGGAGATATATGGTGACTAAATCACAGAGAAAAATACGTAATACAGTATATCTTTGTGAAAATCCTATATTAGATAAAACCTGACGCACCAAGCCCCCTCAGGTTATAGAATATAGGGATAGCATGTTGAGTGAAAGACACACGAAATGGACACCACTCAGCTATCAAATGCACACACAAATAGTCACAGACCAGTCTGTGCAATGCAGAGGTTATTACTAACAATAATACTGCACTGGACTAGCTTACACAGCTATATAACAACTAGGTGATTTATCGCGCTCTTCACACCGTCGTAAGGGGCTACGCCCCCTTAACCCTTGCACACCCTTGTGGCATGCAATATTTTTATTATATGGAGTATTACATCCAATCATAATTGTGTGAGTGGTTAAATATTGCGCGAACAAAGGGCGTGCAATGGTTAAGGGATGGAAGCCCCTTGCAACGGTGTGAACAGCGTACCCAGGGCCTGGTGAATCACCTAGTAGGTGCTTTGGTTGGGGGAGTAGGGGGTGCGGGGAAGAGGCGGATGGGATCCTGAGGTGCAGCGGGAGGGGCGGTTGTGGTGGTGCCGCAGGTAGGGGAGGGGCTGGTGCGGTGGTGCCGCAGGTGGGGGAGGGTGCATGGGTGCCACGGGTGGTGGTCCGGAGCCACTGCGGTTGGGGGAGAAGCAGTTGCAGGGGCGCTCCGGGTGGGGGAGGGGCGGATGTGGTGGTGTGGCAGGAAGGGCGGGATTGCTGCGGGTAGAGGAGGGGGTCCGGAGCTACCGCAGCAGTGTGTGGGAGTGCCGCGGATGGGCTCCGAAGGTACTGTGAGTCGGGGAGGGGCGGGTAATGCTTATCCTGCTTCTCCTCCTGTAAGCAGCTAAGCTGCTTTCCTCCCTTTGGCAGTGGCTCTCCCAGAGACTCACACAGCATGCAGTCACTATTGTTTGGGCCGGTGTCCCAACGCGCCGCATTACAGGGAAGAAGATGTACGCAATAAACTACAGCTCCCAGCAGCCCTAAGGGCCGGAATGCTTTGGCGCTAAGGTTTGCTGGGAGTTGTAGTCTTTTTAGTGCATCTACTTCCCTGTAATGCCGCGCGTTGGGACACTGGTGCTAACAATAGTGACTGGCTGGCAGAACTGTGACTGGCTGAATCAATGTAAAAGGTGAGAGTGCTGTGCAGTGTCAGTGACACTGCACACAGGGCCGGCGCTAGCCGTTCAGCAAAGGGATGCAGTGCAGGGAGGCACCAGGAAGGAGAGGCATTCTTCCTGCTCTGCATCCCTGTGCTGAGCTGCTGCTGCTGTCCCTGCTGCTGCTGCCAGCTGCTGTCACACATGCAGCTGCGCCGGCAGCACAAAACCTCCTCTCCCCCTAGGCGCCGGAAGCACAAAACCTCCTCTCCCCCTCGGCGCCGTCAGCACAAAACCTCCTCTCCCCCCTCCCCTCCCCGACATTCAGTGGCCGGACGGGATCCAAAGGGGGTGGATCTGGATGGGAATAAGGGGCGGAGCTAGACGGGACCATGCTGCAGCAGGAGGATGAGCTCCTACAGTTTTGGCCAGCCAGACTTCATTAGATAAGTGTCTGGAAAGAGAGTGAGTGTGTGTGTGTGTATATACAGTGTCTGTATATACTGTATATATGTGTGACTGTGTATGTGTGTAATGTATGTACAGTATGTATGTGTGTGTGTTTATATATATATATATATATATATGTGTATGTTGTGTGTGTATTTGTGTGTATGTGTGACTGCTGCATAATGTGTGTAAGCGTCACTGGTACAGGAGGCGTTACGTGTGTAAGCGTCACTGGTACAGGGGGTGTAAGCGGCACTGGTACAGGGGGCGTTGCGTGTGTAAGCGGCACTGGTACAGGGGGCGTTACGTGTGTAAGCGTCACTGGTACAGGGGGTGTAAGCGGCACTGGTACAGGGGGCGTTGCGTGTGTAAGCGTCACTGGTACAGGGGGTGTAAGCGTCACTGGTACAGGGGGTGTAAGCGGCACTTGTACAGGAGGCGTTACGTGTGTAAGCGTCACTGGTACAGGGGGTGTAAGCGGCACTGGTACAGGGGATGTTATGTGTGTAAGCGGCACTGCTACAGGGGGTGTTACGTGTGTAAGCGGCACTGCTACGGGGGTGTTACGAGTGTAAGCGGCACTGCTACAGGGGGTGTTACGTGTGTAAGCGGCACTGGTACAGGGGGTGTTACGTGTGTAAGCGTCACTGGAACAGGCGGCGTTACGTGTATAAGCAGCACTGGTACAGGGGGCGATACGTATGTAAGCGTCACTGGTACAGGGGGGCTTTACGTGTGTAAGCGTCACTGCTACAGGGGGCATTACGTGTGTAAGCATCACTGCTACAGGGGGGCGTTAGTGTGTAAGCGTCACTTCTACAGGGGGCGTTACGTGTGTAAGCGGCACTGCTACAGGGGGCGTTATGTGTCAAAGCGGCACTGCTACAGAGGGCGTTACGTGTGTAAGCGTCACTGTTACAGGGGGCGTTACGTGTCTAAGCGGCACTGGTACAGAGGGCATTACATATGTAAGCGTCACTGGTACAGGGGGCGTTACGTGTGTAAGCGTCACTGCTACAGGGGGCATTACGTGTGTAAGCGTCACTGGTACAGGGGGGGGCGTTACGTGTGTAAGCGGCACTGGTACAGAGGGCGCTACGTGTTTAAGCGGCACTGGTACAGAGGGCGTTACGTGTCTAAGCGGCACTGCTACAGGGGCGTTACGTGTGTAAGCATCACTGCTACAGGGGGCGTTAAGTGTGTAAGCGACACTGGTACAGGGGGCATTACGTGTGTAAGCGTCAATGGTACAGGTGGGTGTTACGTGTGTAAGCGTCACTGGTACAGGGAGCGTTACGCGTGTAAGCGTCACCGGTACAGGAGACGTTACGTGTGTAAGTGTCACTGCTACATGGGGTGTTACTTGTGTAAGCGTCACTGGTACAGTGGGGCAAGAGATGTGTAAGCGTCACTGGTTCAGGGGGCGTTATATGTGTAAGCGTCTCTGGTACAGGGGACGTTACATGTGTAAGTGTCTCTACTACATGGGGTATTATGTGCGCTGTTCGTTTGTAAAGTATGCAAGGGTGCAAATTTATAGTTTGTAGGGGGGCGCCAAACACCGTAGCACCGGCCCTGATTGCACAGCCACTGCACTGCACAGCACTGTCACCTTTTACATTGATTCAGCGTCCAGACATTACCCTCCGTGATATCACCCACTCTATCCGTTACATTAGCCATCTCGGGGCTTCCAGGCCGGAAGCACAGGTGCTGTGTTGCGGAGTCAGGGCCTGTGGGGATCTGGGTGCGCCTGTGGCGGGGAGGCACTTCTGTGACATCACGCACAGAGGAGGCTCCGGGGCGCAGAGAGTATGCGGCGCAGGGAGGGCTATGAAAACCTTCCGCTGCGCTGCTTTCATACACATCTATGCCGGTGGCCGCAGCAGCTTTTGTTCCACCTGCGGTGTGGCTAGGGAGTGGGGATTGTTGATGGCGGAGGGGGCAGGCGGACTGACAGTTGGTCATAGGACGCTGCAGTAAAAGTGTTTTGTTTTCCCTATCTACAGCGCAGAAACTTGCTGCAGATGCAGTGGCATACCCTCCAGCTGCACCTTTTTGGCAGGTACAGTCCCTTTTTTTATGGTCTGTACCGATTTCTGGCTTTCCAAGCTTCCATTGAACGTATATGAAAAGGGGAGTGGCCACTGCACTGTGCCCGTGGCCACGCCCCCTTTTTGAATGTGTAACAATGTTTATGTGTAAAGTGTTGGAAGGTGTGTTGCTGCAGATGTAGGGGGTCTATTTTGGGGTGTGGGGCTGGAGCTGCAGCTCCATCAGCCCCATTACTAATCCTGGTCAGTGAAAACACAGCAGCCAAAGGGCAGAGCCTCCCATTGGATGTAACCTGTGTGGGAGGGCGTTTTTCGGCCAATCAGCTGTGGACTGGGTGTGATAGACCTGCTGCTAACCCAATGAGAGCTCCTAGCCATGCCCAGCGTTAGATGTCCAGACACAGAGTCACAGGGCTATTATATAGGAGATAGATATAACAGTACACAGTAAGAACTGGATGTATATCACAGGGTAATTGTACTATAAAACCCTAAGTGCACTCTTTCTTAACTAACACTGACTAAAAAAGGAAGGTAGAATACTTAAGTGTCTTGTAAAGTCACAGCACTGACAACCAGGCGGCTTTACATAGGAGGATTTGCCCAAGCAGTCCCAGGAACAGTGAGCTGAGGGATAATGGCGCTGCAGACACTGCCAGGGAGTGAGGGAGAGACAGATATGAAGCTCCAGGGCGGGAACATTTGCAGAAAATGGTGCCCTGGGACTGGGGGAGGGGCTTCAGGTCCAAGCTCTATCCCCCTGCTGGCAAAACCACTGGGTACTGCGAGCTCTAATAAAACGGTTTATAGAGAAAACCTGACCTGTCCCACGCCCTGGTGATCTAGTGGGATCGCCTGTACTGCCACAGTGTCCACCGCCAGCGCGCACGGCCCGCCTCCCACTGACCGCGCTGGATAGCGATAAAGACCCACTTACCACCTCCCGAGGCGCGGCCACACGATCCCGGAGAGCCCCCGTCGTGTGTGCCTGACAAGAAGAAAACCGGAGCCTCCTGCTGTAGTTACCCAGCAACCAGGGCTCTGGAGTGTACAGCGCTGCTGGGGAGAGCCGGAGCTGCAGCCGTGAATGTCCACTGACATGTAACACTGCTGCTGCACTTTAAGTCTTCACTTTTTTCTCAGAAAAAAAGCTCTTTTTAGGGCTGCCTGGAGCAGCCCCTCTGTTAAGTGCCTGCTACTGCAGCACCAACTACAAAACAGAGATCCTGTGCAGGGAGGCGGGGTGATATAGGAGGCGGCGCTATGCATTCTGGGAACAGTCAAAGCTTTGAGCCTGTTGGTGCCTCGGATCAAGATCCTACTCTACATCCCATTGTCCATTCCTTGTGGAGCCCAGTGTCCATTCCTTGTGGAGCCCAGTGTACCCCGCAGCAGAAATAACATGTTCTCTGTAATGGTTAGCCAAAGCTCTGTGGTGGCTGGCCACGCCCCGGTGAAGCCTGGCCACACCCTTAAGCATGTGCCCCTACAACAGCATCCCCCTGGTGGACCCTTCATGCCCCAGTCTGAACTGATTACAAGACATTGCTAATGCCATATTGCTTTTTGTTACTTTTTAAATTGCGTTAAACCGCCGTCCCCAAGACCCCATAGAGACCTACGGTGACTGTGGAAAGCTGCAGGAAGAGGTGTACAGCAGGAGAGATCAGTGAGTTAAGATTGGTGATTATGAGAACTGCAGATGCAGGAGCCAGGAATCTCTTTGAAGAAGAGACGAACTGGCAAAACTCAGGTGCCTGGGTATGGCTATATAGGGCTCAATGCACTGGGATTGGATGCTGAAGTAATGTGATACGTTTTAGCTGACCTCAGACAAGACGGCTGCACCTATGCAGCAGGAACATTAAAATGAAGATGAATAGACAGTATCATCCTGAGATGGCTACTCTGTGGAGACATGCCAGTTAGTGAATTGTCAGTGCCGGGTGAGTTAAGAGGGTCCCGCAGTGTGACATTGACAGTCTACTATCCCCCTCACATTTTACCTTCACTAATAAAACTCTTGCCACAAAAATACCTCTGATTTCTGCCATTTAAATAAAAAAGAAAAACTATTTTAAAACCTCAGTTATTACTGGGGCACTTTTATGACTTTTATCAAACCCATGATTTTCCTCCTAAATTCATGGGCCCTCATTCCAAGTTGTTCGCTCGGTAAATTTCTTCGCATCGCAGCGATTTTCCGCTTAGTGCGCATGCGCAATGTTCGCACTGCGACTGCGCCAAGTAAATTTGCTATGCAGTTAGGAATTTTACTCACGGCTTTTTCATCGTTCTGTTGATCGTAATGTGATTGACAGGAAGTGGGTGTTACTGGGCGGAAACAGGCCGTTTTATGGGTGTGTGCGAAAAAACGCTACCGTTTCCGGAAAAAACGAGGGAGTGGCTGGAGAAACAGAGGAGTGTCTGGGCGAATGCTGGGTGTGTTTGTGACGTCAAACCAGGAACGACAAGCACTGAACTGATCGCAGATGCCGAGTAAGTCTGGAGCTACTCTGAAACTGCTAAGAGGTGTGTAATCGCAATTTTGAGAATCTTTCGTTCGCAATTTTAAGAAGCTAAGATTCACTCCCAGTAGGCGGCGGCTTAGCGTGTGCAATGCTGCTAAAAGCAGCTTGCGAGCGAACAACTCGGAATGAGGGCCATAGTCTGAATTACAACCGTTCCACATATTGCAGTGGCCCTGTCCCCTATCCATCAGCTTGGCTTGATGCAGTGACGTGCGTTGAGGTAAATGGTTGGGGAGGCACACATGTGGATGGGTTTGAATTCAGGGAGGCTGTCTCACCCCCTACTCACTGCAACTCTCCCCTCACTACACTAATACCTGTTTCAGACCGCAAATGCCGGATCCTACCCGGTAAGACAAACGTGTACTTACCGGGTGGGATCCGGCATTTGCGCTCCGCTGCTGGCTTTCCGACTCGGCAATATACCGGGTCGGTTGCCATAGCAGCGGAGGGAGCAGCAGCAGCAGGGGCGGGGGTGGAGGCGGCGCCGGGAGATGAGCTCATCTCCTGCGCCGCCTCTCCCTATGCTGTGAATGGGAGCCGTGTACATGTAAGATAGCTGTAACTTGGAAGCTTTGCTGCTGGTTACTGTGACATCACACACCTAGCCTGTGACATCACTAGCCTGTGACATCACAATGCTTCATCCTGTAACATTCTATCTACAGCTGCTGAAGTTTCCAGTCACCATGCAGGAAGACAGGTAGGAGGAGGTGAGTCCTACATAGCAGGGTATGATGGAGGGGGTCAGGGCCGGACTGGCCATCTGGCACTTCTGGCAAATGCCAGAAGGGCCGATGGCCACGTGGGCCGGTCCAGCGGTCACTGAGTCCGGCGGCAGCGCGTCTCAGCTGTCAGGATTGGAGAGCGCCCGCCAGCACGGCTGTGTCTGGCGCGGCGCGTATAGCGGACTTCAAAGCAGCCGCCGGTTCGTGAGCCAATCAGAGCTCGCGGACCGGCAGCCAATCAGAAGCCGCCGGTCCGCGAGCTCTGATTGGCTCACGAACCGGCGGCTGGTTTGAACGCTATACGCCGCCGCGCCAGACACAGCCGCGCTGGCGGGCGCCCGGCACTCTCACCCCCGGCGCACTCACCCCCGTCCCTCACAGCCCGGAGGAGGAGGAGCAGCAGCAGTGCAGCAGCGGTAAGCAGCTGCAGCACTGGCTGCTGTGGGGGCAATTGTATACCTGGCACTGTGGGGGCAATTGGCTGGCACTGTGGGGCATTTGTATACCTGGCACTGTGGGGGCAATTGTTTACCTGGCACTGTGGGGGCATCTGTATACATGGCACTGTGGGGGCATCTGTATACCTGGCACTGTGGGGGCATTTGTATACCTGGCACTGTGGGGGGCATTTGTGGATCTGGCACTGTGGGGGCATTTGTATACCTGGCACTGTGGGGGCTGTGGGGGCATTTGTGGATCTGGCACTGTGGGGGCATTTGTATACCTGGCACTGTGGGGGCATTTGTATACCTGGCACTGTGGGGGCATCTGTATACCTGGCACTGCACTATCGGGGGCATATAATGTAAATTTCGGCTCATACCGGGTGCTGTAATGTGAATTTTGGCTCATACTGTGTGGTATAATGTGAAAGGGGCAGCAGTACTAGATCGTATACGGGGTCCTACTATTGTGGTGCATAATGCGTATAAGGGGTGTATGGTGTGGTAAACTACACTGAAGGCCAGGCCCCCTTTTGAGTGGCCACGCCCCTTTTCCGAATTAATTACAGACTTCACATTTACATACCACCACTTAAAAATTTCCAATTCAACCACTGGCTGTGTATATTTTAATAGAGAATGATGTACGCTTGTATGTTGTTAGAATATTCATTATATTTGTAAGAACATAGACTAATAAGTGGGAGGAGTCAGGAATAGTAAGGGGAGGAGTCACAGAGGTGGGCCTGTGTGCTTCAAAAATGCCAGGGCCTATTTTTAGTCCCAGTCCGGCCGTGGAGGGGGTTAAGGAAGACAGAGTGCGGTATAGTCCGCTGAAAGGCAAGACAAGATAGACAGAACAGGGAATATAGGTACAAGGACACATAATTAGGAGAAGCTCAGAAAGGAATGACATATTTAGGAATAAAAACGAGTTTTATGGTAAGAACTTTCCTTTGTTAAAACTCTCTGCGAGGTACACTGGGCTCCACAAGGATAGACATTGGGGTGTGGAGTAGGATCTTGATCCGAGGCACCAACAGGCTCAAAAGCTTTGACTGTTCCCAAGATGCATAGCGCCGCCTCCTCTATAACCCCGCCTCCCTGCACAGGAGCTCAGTTTTTAGTTAACCAACCCAATGCAGTAGCAGGAAAAGAGACGACAACAGTTAGTAGCCACAAACACCACATTCTCACGACAGGAGAAGTGTCAGCGGCTAATGCCATACCAACCCAAAGAAGCTAAGTGCGTCAGGGTGGGCACCTTGTGGAGCCCAGTGTACCTCACAGAAAGAGTTTTAACAAAGGTAAGTTCTTACCATAAAACTCGTTTTCTGCTGCGGGGTACACTGGGCTCCACAAGGATAGACATTGGGGATGTCCTAAGTAGTTCCTTATGGGAGGGGATGCACTGTAGCGGGCACAAGAACCCGGCGTCCAAAGGAAGCATCCTGGGAAGTGGCAGTATCGAAGGCATAGAGCCTTATGAACGTGTTCACTGAGGACCACGTAGCCGCCTTGCACAATTGTTCAAAGGTCGCACCACAGCGGGCCGCCCAAGAAGGTCCAACTGACCGAGTAGAATGGGCCGTAATGTGAGCAGGAGCTGACAGACCAGCCCTCACATAAGCTGTCACGAGCCGGTCTCTCGCCTCTGCGGGTTCTGGGGTTCATCCGTTGCCGGTGCGGTTGCTCGCGGTGCTGTGCGGCCGTGTGGGGACGCGGCGTGATCGGTGGCACAGGTGATGCAGAATCTGGGAACTGGGAGTGCGGGGACCGAATGGCCTACGGCACTGCGGTGTGTCTGCCGTATAGGAGGTGGCCATGTTGGAGACCAAATAAGTAATACAGAGCACTTGTGAAAACACCTGTGGGTAGGTGTAAGCCAATCCCGTGCTTGTGCTGCCTTTAAGTAGGCTGGGATTACGTTACTCTGGGCCAGTGCTTTGTTGTATCGACGCTATGCCCTAGCTCTGAGCTCTCTCCGTGCATTCCTGTGTGATTCCCGTGGTCCAGATATCGCCTCCGTTCCCAGAGGTCCGTCTGCAGCCTTCACTGCTAAAAGATCCACCAGCTCCCCGCTGTGCTGTCAGTTAATCACGCACCTAGTGGTAAACAATTGGATTCCCAGAGTCTTGCATGAGGTTACCCTGTCTGCCTGCTTCAACCATACAGAGTTTGGAGGATTCTACTAACATCAGCTGTTCGTTTGTTCTGCTCTGCATTTAACCCGTTCATCACCATTGTCATCTGCTACAGTTTCACAGTGATCTCCAGAACTCGCAAGTAACCCAATTTAGTACTTTTATTTTCTGTGTTGCTATAACAAGGATAATTCTTCACAGCCTCTCAGTTAACTCTCAAAACTTCATTGCAAATCCCTACAGTTACTTTTTCATGTCTGCATTACCCAGTTAAACACATTCTACAGTTCAGCATCAAAGCTTGTTTCTATTGGACAATTCATCATTCATTCACAAGTGTTACGCACACCAGTGCTAACAGGAATATACCGGTGTATGAACAGAGAGGGATGCGAAGCAAACGAACTCACAGACAGTATAACATAACATACACAGGAGGTGATGGAATAACTAATAAACACAAAGTGAACGGAGAAGCCCAAAGGCTCAGGAACTGGGTGTCTCCCTAGTGTCAGGAATGCTCAGATGGAATAGAGTGGACAATGAAGCGAGATGTAGTGATTTAACATGTGGAGCACCCGAAATGATGTTGCTAAGAGCAACAGAAAAAACCCCAAAGGGTTACCAACGGGTGTGGGAATAAACTCCTTGGTCAGAGATAGAAATATAGACACAAGGAGAGTATCCACAATCCTAACCCCCACTTGCAGGGCACAGGTTCAGCTTACTGCCACTAAACTGACACCTGGACGCCCTGCACAGTGAGGGAGGATTAAGCAAGCAGGTCTGAGAGTACAGCCGCAAACCTGCTGGGTTCACAGAATAGCAAAAGAACCCCAGCAGGTTAAACAACTGACTCCAGTCTTACTGCTAGGTCCGGATTGGCAGAATGAAGTACCGAATCCCAAGGCCTATTCGCAGTAAGCAACAAGTAAATACAAAGTCACACAGTACTAGCTAACTCTCTGGAACTGACTAACAAACAAAGATTCAGCAGCATTTGCCTAGCCTGAGAGGATGGTTTATATAGCAGGTGCTGTCCACGCCCCACTCAGACCTCACAGACTGTGAGCACAAAACCAGCGCCGGATTCCCTGCCGTGCACAGAGCCTGTAACCACTACACAGTAAAAACCCGGACCGGAGTATCAGCTGCGCTCAGGTTACTTTGCTAACACTTGCCTCCCGGTTGCCATGGCGACGTGGCAGCACAGAGCAGGAGATCCTAACAGTACCCCCCTCTGACGAGGGGGCAAAGAACCTCTACCACGGGTTTATCGGGGAACTGCGAGAAGAAAGAGCGTATCAGTCTGGGGGCATGAAGATCACAACTGCGCACCCACGACCGCTCCTCCGGGCCATACCCCTTCCAGTGCACCAAAAATGACAGCCGACCCGAACCATCTTGGAGTCAAGAACCCTTTCAACCACAAACTCCCTCTGACCCCGTATCAGAAGAGGAGAAGGTCTTCCACTGGAAGAAGGATTACTAACCGCCAGTTTTAAAAGGGAACAATGAAATGTTTTATTGATACCCAATGAACGGGGCAGATCTAACTGAAATGCTACCGGATTGATAACCCTGGTGATCTTATAAGGGCCGATGAACCGGGGGCCTAACTTATGAGATGGCTGTCTCAACTTCAAATTCTTGGTGGACAACCAGACGAAGTCTCCTAATTTGAAGCTGCAGGGTCTTCTCCGCTTATCAAAAACCCTTTTGGTCACTAATGACACAGACACAAGGGCTTTCTTCACTTTCCTCCAAATACCCCTAAGGGCCGAAACCACAGAGGAACCACCAGGCGTGGAATCCAGGGGGTCAAAAGAATTGGCCTTAGGATGATGCCCATACACACAAAGGAAGGGAGAGATCCCTGTAGCAGAGTGAGCCGCGTTGTTATAGGCAAACTCCGCCATGGACAGATGAGCAACCCAGTCAGTATGACACTTGGAGACATAACACCTGAGGAACTGCTCCAAGGACTGGTTCACCCTCTCAGTCTGCCCATTAGACTGTGGATGGTAGCCTGACGACAAGCTCACAGAAATCTGGAGATCAAAACAAAATGCCCTCCAGAATTTGGCCACAAACTGGGATCCACGGTCAGAGACCACATCAAGTGGCAACCCGTGGAGGCGCACAACATGCTGCATAAATAACTCAGACAGGCGTCTGGCCGATGGCAACCCAACCAGTGGAACGAAATGCGCCATCTTCGAAAACCTGTCAACGACAACCCAAATGGCTGTCATCCCCGAGGATTTGGGCAAATCCACCACAAAATCCTTGGAAATGTGGGTCCATGGCTTAGATGGAATAGAGAGTGGATGTAATGGGCCGACAGGAACCCCTCTAGGAGTTTTATTTCGGGCACAAACGTCACATGCCCGAACCCACTGATCCACATCCCTAGCCACCGAGGGCCACCACACCGCCCTAGACAGCAACTCCCGAGTTCTGGCAATACCCGGATGCCCTGCCGACCTCTTGGCATGGAATTCCAGGAACACTCGCTGTCTTAACCTAGGAGGCACAAACAAGATACCTACCGGAAGGTCTGGAGGAGCCTGCTTCTGTGCTCTAAGGACTAATGACAAGAGGTCCTGGGTAATGCCCACTTTAATACATGATGGGGACACAATGGGCAATGGCTCCTCGGTGGTCTCTTGGACTGGAGCAAAACTCCGCGAGAGCGCATCAGCCTTGATGTTTTTTGACCCAGGGCGATATGTTATCAAAAAATTAAAGCGAGCAAAAAACAAAGCCCATCGTGCCTGCCTGGCATTGAGCCGCTTTGCTGACTCTAAATATGCCAGATTCTTATGGTCGGTGGGAATTGAGACCACAAACTTAGCCCCCTCAAGCCAGTGTCTCCACTCCCCGAGTGCATCCTTTATAGCCAACAATTCCCGGTTACCCACATCATAATTCATCTCGGCAGACGAAAATTTACGGGAAAAGTAAGCACAGGGATGAAGGCGATTATCAGACACCCCCATCTGAGAGAGCACTGCCCCAATACCTATCTCAGAGGCATCCACTTCTACCACAAAAGGACGCTCTGGATCTGGATGTCGCAGCACCTTGGCCGAGACAAATGCCCTTTTGAGACGGGCAAAGGCCGCTTTGGCCTCACAAGACCAGTGAGCAACATCCGCCCCTTTCTTAGTGAGTGCCACCAAGGGGGCCACTATAGACGAAAATCCAGCGATAAACCGTCTATAAAAATTCGCAAAGCCCAGAAAACGCTGAAGCGCCTTCAAACTAGTGGGCTGCACCCAATCCAGGACTGCCTGTACCTTAGAACTCTCCATTTGGAAACCTTCTGAGGAGATAATATACCCTAGAAATGCGATTTGCTGAACTTCAAATTCACACTTCTCCAGCTTTGCCCCAAGCTGGTGGTCTCTGAGTTTCTGGAGGACTAAGCGTACATGCTTCCGATGTTCCTCCAGGGAATGGGAGAAGATTAGGATGTCATCTAGATAAACAACTAAGAATCTGTCCAAATATTCCCTGAGCACATCGTTCATTAATTCCTGGAAGACTGCCGGGGCATTAGAGAGCCCAAAAGGCATCACCAAATATTCATAATGCCCTGAGTGGGTATTAAAGGCAGTCTTCCATTCATCCCCCTCTCTTATTCGGATTAGTAGGTCAATCTTAGAAAAAATGGTGGCAGTACGAAGCTGGTCAAACAAAACCGAAATGAGAGGCAGTGGGTACGAGTTTTTAATCGTGATACGGTTCAATTCCCTGAAGTCGATGCAGGGTCGCAACGAACCGTCCTTTTTACCCACGAAGAAGAACCCCGACCCAACTGGGGACTGTGAGGGTCTGATAAATCCCTTAGCCAAGTTCTCCTGAATGTACTCTGCCATAGCCTGAGTCTCAGGACGTGACATGGAGTACAACCTGCTCTTGGGAAGCTTAGCATCCGGCAACAAATCAATGGCACAGTCATAGGGGCGATGGGGAGGTAGTACCTCCGCAACTTTTTTGGAGAACACATCCGCAAAATCTGCATAACATCCTGGCAATCCTGGCAAACTTAGCTGCGAGAGCCTGACTGGAAGGCTCAAGCAACTCCTGAAACAATCACTACCCCAACTAAGAATCTCCCCAGAGACCCAGTCAAATTGAGGGTTATGGGCCCTTAACCAGGGTAACCCCAAAACCAATGGGGCAAAAGAACAGACAGTCACATAGAAAGACAATTTTTCAGAGTGTGTGGCTCCAATAAACAAAGGAATTTGGCTGGTGCAGGAGGTAATTTTACCCTGGGACAATGGTTCCCCGTTTAACCCACAGATCTCAATCTCTGATGCCAAAGGTACTGGGGGAACAGAGTGTTCCAGGGCGAATTGACGGTCCATGAAAACCCCATCGGCCCCACTGTCAACAAAGGCCTCAGCCTTGACAGTTTGACCGAAGATCTCCAAAGTCACCGGAATGAGAAAAGTATTTTTGGGAAATTCTGACTTCTGGCCTGACAGGATATTTCCCATCACCCTCAGGCCCTGAAGTTTTCCGGCTTTTCTGGGCATGATACTACAACATGACCTTTATTCCCACAGTACAAACACAAACCCTGCTGTCTCCTCCGCGTCTTCTCACGCGAGGAGAGGCGGGTAGCCCCAATCTGCATAGGCTCCTCGGAATATTCCTCAGAGTCTGAGGTTCCCTTGGGAAAAAAGGAAACTGCGGTCTCCCTTTCAAGCCTACGCTCTCTCAGCCGTCTATCCACCCGGATGGATAACTGCATGAGCTGATCTAAGCTATCAGGCGAGGGATATTGTACCAGTTGGTCCTTTATCTGGTCAGAAAGGCCCCTTCGGTACTGGTTTCTCAGGGCTGGGTCATACCACTGGGTATCATGAGCCAACCTCCGAAACTTCGTACTATAAACCTCAGCTGGCCGTCGCCCTTGCTTAAGGACCGTAATCTGAGCCTAGGCTGAAGCCATCTTGTCAGGGTCATCATACAAAATGCCCAGTGCCGTAAAAAAAGCATCAACACTTTTAAGCGATGGACAGTCAGGCTGCAACCCATATGCCCAGACCTGTGGGTCTCCTTGTAGCAAGGAAATCACTGTGCCCACCCGCTGAATCTCCGACCCAGAAGACTGGGGCCTAAGCCTGAAATATAGCTTACAGCTCTCCTTGAAACAAAAGAACTGCGAGCGATCTCCAGAAAAACGATCCGGGAGATTTACTTTCGGCTCCTTAACCCCTGAACTTGCCGCTGCTGCTGCGGGAGCTCCGCTAGCGGCCTGCGGGGTGTTCATTTTAATGGACATCTCATTAAATTGTCGAGTCAGGACCTGCACCTGATCGACCACCTGTTGCTAAATATTTTGAGGGGTATGCTCCATATTCCCACAAAATTTCAACAGGAGTAGGGGCTGCTGAATATGTTACGCACACCAGTGCTAACAGGAATATACCGGTGTATGAACAGAGAGGGATGCGAAGCAAACGAACTCACAGACAGTATAACATAACATACACAGGAGGTGATGGAATAACTAATAAACACAAAGTGAACGGAGAAGCCCAAAGGCTCAGGAACTGGGTGTCTCCCTAGTGTCAGGAATGCTCAGATGGAATAGAGCGGACAATGAAGCGAGATGTAGTGATTTAACATGTGGAGCACCCGAAATGATGTTGCTAAGAGCAACAGAAAAAACCCCAAAGGGTTACCAACGGGTGTGGGAATAAACTCCTTGGTCAGAGATAGAAATATAGACACAAGGAGAGTATCCACAATCCTAACCCCCACTTGCAGGGCACAGGTTCAGCTTACTGCCACTAAACTGACACCTGGACAGTGAGGGAGGATTAAGCAAGCAGGTCTGAGAGTACAGCCGCAAACCTGCTGGGTTCACAGAATAGCAAAAGAACCCCAGCAGGTTAAACAACTGACTCCAGTCTTACTGCTAGGTCCGGATTGGCAGAATGAAGTACCGAATCCCAAGGCCTATTCGCAGTAAGCAACAAGTAAACACAAAGTCACACAGTACTAGCTAACTCTCTGGTACTGACTAACAAACAAAGATTCAGCAGCATTTGCCTAGCCTGAGAGGATGGTTTATATAGCAGGTGCTGTTCACGCCCCACTCAGACCTCACAGACTGTGAGCACAAAACCAGCACCGGATTCCCTGCCGTGCACAGAGCCTGTAACCACTACACAGTAAAAACCCGGACCGGAGTATCAGCTGCGCTCAGGTTACTTCGCTAACACTTGCCTCCCGGTTGCCATGGCGACGTGGCAGCACAGAGCAGGAGATCCTAACAACAAGCCTGTTTTAAACTCAGTTCCATGAACATTTCTTTAATTTATCTTTAAGATTATTCCTGCATATCATTTCTACCATTTATGCAATACGTCAGTTCATATATGGTGATTTATAATTTGTCATTTAACCTTTTACTGGAATTGTTACTTTCAATAAATATATGAAACGGAACTTTCTTCGTCCTCCCTGCTTTCTTCATACCCCAGCACCTACACCTGTGGTTGGTTCAGGGTTAACGGATTCACAAAAACACCCGGACCTGACAGTAAGCACTGGCCACATGGATCCGTCAAGTGACCAATTCGCAGGAGGCGGTGCTACGACAGATATCCTTTCCCGTCTAGAAAATCAGGAGTCTATACAGACACAAATAGTTCAGTTTATGCAAACTATGGCAGATCGTTTGGAGGTTCTTCATACGGCTATTAAGACGTCTCAAGTCCAAGTCCCAACTCCGGTTGTCTCAGCTACCACTACGGCTTCTCCTGTGACGCTGCCTATGTCCCGCTTGCAGTTACCCTCTCCGAGTAAGTTTGACGGAACTCCAAAGCTTTGCAGAGGATTCCTGAACCAATGCGAGATCCAGTTCGAACTGTTGTCCGCCAGTTTCCCATCAGCTCGTTCTAAGGTTGCATATATTATTGCCCTCCTGTCCGGTCAGGCTTTGGAGTGGGCGTCACCATTATGGGAAAGGGGAGATCCTATCCTCTCTAATTACAAGGAGTTCGTATCATCCTTCCGGAAAATCTTCGATGAACCAGGCAGAACCACCTCAGCATCTTTGGAGATTCTCCGTCTGCGTCAAGGTTTACGTCCTGTCAGTCAATATATTATTCAGTTTCGCACGTTGTCTTCAGAGTTAAACTGGAATGAGGAGGCCCTGATCGCCGCGTTTTGGAATAGACTTTCAGAGAGAATCAAGGATGATTTAACCATCCGGGATGTGCCAACTAAGCTGGATGAATTGATTTCCATCTGTAACAAACTTGACCTACGCTACAGAGAGCGATGTTTAGAGAAATCCAAGGCAGAGCGATCTAGTCCACGCTATCATTCTAGGCCTCGACAAGATTCTTCATCACAGTCTCCGGTAACGACAGAAGAACCTATGCAGATCGGGCGCTCTCGCCTCACAGAGGAGGAACGACTTCGTCGTCGACAGGGTAACCTCTGCATGTACTGCGGGTCCTCCGAACATTTAGTTAAATCCTGCAAACTCCGGCCGGGAAACTCTCGCTCCTAGCTTATTCAAGGGAGGTTAAGCTAGGAGTTACTTTAGAATCACGTTCTGGGAAAGAGCCGACTTTGCCTATTCATTTAGAGGTTCCAAGTTCTACAGTTAAAGTTTCCGCCCTCCTAGATTCCGGGGCAGCCGAGAACTTCATCTCTTCAGCCTTTGTCTTACGGTCTAAAGTTCAAACCATGCCTCTGGAAGCAGCAGTTGCTGTTACAGCAGTGGATGGAAGTCGAATTCCAGATGGTATAATTACTCATCGAACCGTATGTCTCAAGATGAAAGTTGGTGTGCTCCATTCCGAATTTATCTTCTTCTACGTGATTCCCAAAGCCTCTCATGATGTGATACTTGGTTTACCTTGGCTACAGAAACATAATCCACAATTTAATTGGCAAACCATGGAAGTCCTTTCGTGGGGTAAATCCTGTACCAAGGAATGTTTAGCTTCAATTGTACCTCTCCGGTCAGTTAGCCTTCCCGACTTACCCTCGGTGTATCAATCCTTTGCGGATGTTTTCAGTAAACAAGCGGCAGACTCTTTACCCCCTCATCGTGAATGGGACTGCCCAATCGTTTTGTTACTGGGCAAAACACCTCCTAGGGGGCGAATTTATCCGCTATCCATCCCAGAGACTCAAGCTATGTCTGATTATATACAAGAAAATTTAACCAAAGGATTTATCAGACCATCTTCTTCACCTGCAGGAGCCGGATTCTTCTTCGTTAAGAAGAAGGATGGTGGGTTACGACCATGCATAGATTACCGTGGACTCAATGAGATCACTGTGAAAAACAAGTACCCATTACCATTAATTCCAGAATTATTTGACCGGGTAAAGGGAGCTACTGTGTTTACAAAATTAGATCTTCGAGGGGCCTACAATTTAATCCGCATCCGGGCAGGGGACGAATGGAAGACTGCCTTTAATACCCGGGATGGGCATTACGAATACCTTGTAATGCCTTTTGGTCTTTGTAATGCGCCTGCAGTTTTCCAAAGCTATGTGAATTAACTTTTTCGTGATCTTCTCTACAAGTGTCTAGTAGTGTACTTGGATGATATCTTAATATTCTCTAAGGATCTGAAGTCTCACCGTCACCAAGTTAAAGAGGTACTGACACGTCTGAGGAAAAATCAACTTTATTGTAAGTTGGAGAAGTGCACTTTTGAAGTATCTTCCATACCGTTCCTTGGTTACATCATTTCTGGATCAGAGTTATGTATGGATCCTGGTAAGGTACAAGCTATCCGAGATTGGTCCACTCCTACAACTCTCAAGGGGATTCAGCGATTTCTTGGCTTTGCTAATTTCTATAGGAGATTCATTAAGAATTACTCTACGTTAGCTGCTCCCATCACAGCCTTAACTCGCAAGGGAGCAAATCCTATGAACTGGTCTTCTGAAGCAATCAAAGCCTTCTCTGATTTAAAGCAAGCCTTTGTGTCAGCCCCCATTCTTCGACAGCCAGATTTGAACCGTCCCTTTCTACTAGAGGTGGATGCATCTACGGAAGCAGTAGGAGCTGTGTTGTCACAAGTCTTTGAAGATAAAAAAATCCATCCCTGCGGATATTTCTCCCGTAAGTTCCTACCGGCTGAACGTAATTATGCATTCGGGGAGCAAGAATTACTTGCCATCAAGTTGGCATTTGAGGAGTGGAGATACCTTCTAGAAGGAGCACAACATCGCATTACAGTATATACCGATCATAAGAATCTTCTATATCTGCAGTCAGCTCAGTGTTTGAATCCACGACAAGCTCGATGGGCGCTTTTCTTCACACAATTTAATTTCAAGCTCACCTATCGTCCAGGGTCTTAGAACAAAAAGGCAGATGCCCTTTCTCGGTCCTTCGCTTCTTCTGAATTAAATGATGCTACCACGAATCAAGCCATTGTGAATCCTACGTCCTTTTTAATGACTCGAACCTCTCCGGTTCCTCCGCCTGGCAAAACCTTTGTCGCCACAAATCTTCGAAAATGACTGCTTACCTGGGCTCACTCTTCTTCCTTCATGGGTCATCCTGGGGTTCTAAAGACTCTCAAATTTATTCAACAGTCTTACTGGTGGACACGTCTTAAAGCCGATGTTCAAGAGTTTATAGCAGCATGTCCTAAATGTGCCCAACATAAGAGTCCAAGAGGTTCTCCACCAGGTTTATTACATCCATTATCTATACCCAAACAACCATGGACTCATATCTCAATGGATTTCGTGACCGATCTACCTCCATCAAAAGGGCGAAATACCATTTGGGTGATAGTGGATCGATTTTCGAAAATGGCGCATTTCATCCCATTAACTGGATTACCATCAGCCCCTTTACTAGCCAGATTGTTCATTTCTGAAATCTTCAAGTTTCATGGCCTTCCTCGAGAAATCATCTCTGATCGGGGAACACAGTTTGTGGCCAAGTTTTGGAGGTCGCTTTGTTCATCTTTAAACATCAAGTTGAATTTTTCTTCAGCATATCATCCTCAGACAGATGGACAAACTGAGAGAGTAAATCAAGACCTTGAAACATTTCTCCGGCTATATATATCGTCCTCACAGGATGACTGGGTTGACTACCTTCCATTGGCAGAATTCGCTCATAATAATCTCTTTCATTCGTCTTCAGAATCTACGCCATTTTATATTAACTTCGGTTTTCATCCTCGTGTGCCAGAGTTCCATCCGTTGCCAGCCCTAGAGGTTCCAGCAGCAGATCAAGAGCTTCAACGTTTATCTAGAATCTGGAGTTGTGTGCGCAAGTCGTTGGTCAAAACTTCTGCTCGTTATAAATCTTTCGCAGATAGAAAACGTAAGGCTGTACCGAATTACAAGGTGAGAGACCAAGTTTGGATTTCTACTCGCAATCTAAAGTTTAAAGTTCCTTCTAAGAAATTTGCTCCCAAGTTTATTGGCCCATTTCCCATTTAAAGGTACTCAATCCTGTGTCATACAAAGTCAAGTTGCCACCGTATTTGAGAATTCCTAACGCCTTTCATACATCGTTATTGAAACCTTTGATTCTCAATAAGTTCCGTACTACCCTGTCCAAACCTCCTAAAGTTCACTCTTTGCAGGATGAGGAATTTGAAATTAAGGAGATTGTGGATTTACGTCGCCGATATTGACGTCTGCAGTTTTTGGTCGACTGGAAGGGTTACGGTCCAGAGGAGAGATCCTGGGTTTTTGCCGAAGATGTTCATGCTTCAAGACTGGTACAGAAATTATTTTCCAAAAATCCTGATAAAGCTCAAAGGTGTCCGGAGACCACCCTTAAAGGAGGGGGTACTGTCACGAGCCGGTCTCTCGCCTCTGCGGGTTCATCCGTTGCCGGTGCGGTTGCTCGCGGTGCGGTGCTGTGCGGCCGTGTGGGGACGCGGCGTGATCGGTGGCACAGGTGATGCAGAATCTGGGAACTGGGAGTGCGGGGACCGAATGGCCTACGGCACTGCGGTGTGTCTGCCGTATAGGAGGTGGCCATGTTGGAGACCAAATAAGTAATACAGAGCACTTGTGAAAACACCTGTGGGTAGGTGTAAGCCAATCCCGTGCTTGTGCTACCTTTAAGTAGGCTGGGACTACGTTACTATGGGCCAGTGCTTTGTTGTATCGACGCTATGCCCTAGCTCTGAGCTCTCTCCGTGCATTCCTGTGTGATTCCCGTGGTCCAGATATCGCATTCGTTCCCAGAGGTCCGTCTGCAGCCTTCACTGCTAAAAGATCCACCAGCTCCCTGCTGTGCTGTCAGTTAATCACGCACCTAGTGGTAAACAATTGGATTCCCAGAGTCTTGCATGAGGTTACCCTGTCTGCCTGCTTCAACCATACAGAGTTTGGAGGATTCTACTAACATCAGCTGTTCGTTTGTTCTGCTCTGCATTTAACCCGTTCATCACCATTGTCATCTGCTACAGTTTCACAGTGATCTCCAGAACTCGCAAGTAACCCAATTTAGTACTTTTATTTTCTGTGTTGCTATAACAAGGATAATTCTTCACAGCCTCTCAGTTAACTCTCAAAACTTCATTGCAAATCCCTACAGTTACTTTTTCATGTCTGCATTACCCAGTTAAACACATTCTACAGTTCAGCATCAAAGCTTGTTTCTATTGGACAATTCATCATTCATTCACAAGCCTGTTTTAAACTCAGTTCCATGAACATTTCTTTAATTTATCTTTAAGATTATTCCTGCATATCATTTCTACCATTTATGCAATACGTCAGTTTATATATGGTGATTTATAATTTGTCATTTAACCTTTTACTGGAATTGTTACTTTCAATAAATATATGAAACGGAACTTTCTTCGTCCTCCCTGCTTTCTTCATACCCCAGCACCTACACCTGTGGTTGGTCCAGGGTTAACGGATTCACAAAAACACCCGGACCTGACATAAGCATGTGCAATCACCCTTCTAATCCATCCGGCCAAAGTCTGCTTGTGAGCAGGCCAGCCCCGTTTGTGAAACCCAAACAGAACAAAGAGAGAATCAGATTTCTGAATAGAAGTAGTTCTCTTCACATAGATATGGAGAGCCTGTACCACATCCAAAGACCGCTCTTTGGGAGACAAATCAGGAGAAACAAGTGCCGGAACCACAATCTCCTGATTAAGGTGGAACGAAGAAACCACCTTAGGCAAATATCCGAGACGAGTCCTAAAAACCGCCCGGTCACGGTGAAATATCAGATATGGGGAACTACAAGACAAGGCACCCAAATCCGACACTCTTCTAGCTGAGGCAAAAGCCAGCAGAAACACCACCTTAAGGAAAAGCCACTTAAGATCAGCTGAACCAAGAGGTTCAAACTAGAGATGAGCGGGTTCGGTTTCTCTGAATCCGAACCCGCACGAACTTCATGTTTTTTTTCACGGGTCCGAGCGACTCGGATCTTCCCGCCTTGCTCGGTTAACCCGAGCGCGCCCGAACGTCATCATGACGCTGTCGGATTCTCGCGAGACTCGGATTCTATATAAGGAGCCGCGCGTCGCCGCCATTTTCACACGTGCATTGAGATTGATAGGGAGAGGACGTGGCTGGCGTCCTCTCCATTTAGATTAGGAGAGAGAGAGAGAGATTGACCTGAGGCTGATACTGTAGAAGAGAGTGCAGAGTTTAGTGACTGACCACAGTGACCACCAGCAGTGCAGTTGTTTTATTTAATATATCCGTTCTCTGCCTGAAAAAAACGGTACACACAGTGACTCAGTCACATACCATATCTGTGTGCACTGCTCAGCCCAGTGTGCTGCATGCCTGCATCATCTATGTATATATTATATATCTGACTGTGCTCAGCTCACACAGCTTATAATTGTGGGGGAGACTGGGGAGCACTGCAGTGCCAGTTATAGGTTATAGCAGGAGCCAGGAGTACAAGACAGTCACATACCATATCTGTGTGCACTGCTCAGCCCAGTGTGCTGCATCATCTATGTATATATTATATATCTGACTGTGCTCAGCTCACACAGCTTATAATTGTGGGGGAGACTGGGGAGCACTGCAGTGCCAGTTATAGGTTATAGCAGGAGCCAGGAGTACATATTATATTAAAATTAAACAGTGCACACTTTTGCTGCAGGAGTGCCACTGCCAGTGTGACTGACCAGTGACCTGACCACACTGACCACCAGTATAGTTAGTAGTATACTATATTGTGATTGCCTGAAAAAGTTAAACACTCGTCGTGTGACTTCACTTGTGTGGTGTTTTTTTTTTTATTCTATAAAAAACTCATTCTGCTGACAGACAGTGTCCAGCAGGTCCGTCATTATATAATATATATACCTGTCCGGCTGCAGTAGTGATATATATATATTTTTTATATCATTATTTATCATCCAGTCGCAGCAGACACAGTACGGTAGTTCACGGCTGTAGCTACCTCTGTGTCGGCACTCGGCAGTCCATCCATAATTGTATACCACCTACCCGTGGTTTTTTTTCTTTCTTCTTTATACATACATACTACTACATCTCTTTATCAACCAGTCTATATTAGCAGCAGACACAGTACAGTACGGTAGTTCACGGCTGTGACTACCTCTGTGTCGGCACTCGGCAGTCCGTCCATAATTGTATACCACCTAACCGTGGTTTTTTTTTCTTTCTTCTTTATACATACATACTACGACATCTCTTTATCAACCAGTCTATATTAGCAGCAGACACAGTACAGTACGGTAGTTCACGGCTGTGGCTACCTCTGTGTCGGCACTCGGCAGTCCGTCCATAATTGTATACCACCTAACCGTGGTTTTTTTTTCTTTCTTCTTCATACATACATACTACGACATCTCTTTATCAACCAGTCTATATTAGCAGCAGACACAGTACAGTACGGTAGTTCACGGCTGTGGCTACCTCTGTGTCGGCACTCGGCAGTCCGTCCATAATTGTATACCACCTAACCGTGGTTTTTTTTTCTTTCTTCTTTATACATACATACTACGACATCTCTTTATCAACCAGTCTATATTAGCAGCAGACACAGTACAGTACGGTAGTTCACGGCTGTGGCTACCTCTGTGTCGGCACTCGGCAGTCCGTCCATAATTGTATACCACCTAACCGTGGTTTTTTTTTCTTTCTTCTTCATACATACATACTACGACATCTCTTTATCAACCAGTCTATATTAGCAGCAGACACAGTACAGTACGGTAGTTCACGGCTGTGGCTACCTCTGTGTCGGCACTCGGCAGTCCGTCCATAATTGTATACCACCTACCCGTGGTTTTTTTTTCTTTCTTCTTTATACATACATACTACTACATCTCTTTATCAACCAGTCTATATTAGCAGCAGACACAGTACAGTACGGTAGTTCACGGCTGTGGCTACCTCTGTGTCGGCACTCGGCAGTCCGTCCATAATTGTATACCACCTACCCGTGGTTTTTTTTTCTTTCTTCTTCATACATACATACTACGACATCTCTTTATCAACCAGTCTATATTAGCAGCAGACACAGTACAGTACGGTAGTTCACGGCTGTGGCTACCTCTGTGTCGGCACTCGGCAGTCCGTCCATAATTGTATACCACCTAACCGTGGTTTTTTTTTCTTTCTTCTTCATACATACATACTACGACATCTCTTTATCAACCAGTCTATATTAGCAGCAGACACAGTACGGTAGTTCACGGCTGTAGCTACCTCTGTGTCGGCACTCGGCAGTCCGTCCATAATTGTATACTAGTATCCATCCATCTCCATTGTTTACCTGAGGTGCCTTTTAGTTGTGCCTATTAAAATATGGAGAACAAAAATGTTGAGGTTCCAAAATTAGGGAAAGATCAAGATCCACTTCCACCTCGTGCTGAAGCTGCTGCCACTAGTCATGGCCGAGACGATGAAATGCCAGCAACGTCGTCTGCCAAGGCCGATGCCCAATGTCATAGTACAGAGCATGTCAAATCCAAAACACCAAATATCAGTAAAAAAAGGACTCCAAAACCTAAAATAAAATTGTCGGAGGAGAAGCGTAAACTTGCCAATATGCCATTTACCACACGGAGTGGCAAGGAACGGCTGAGGCCCTGGCCTATGTTCATGGCTAGTGGTTCAGCTTCACATGAGGATGGAGGCACTCAGCCTCTCGCTAGAAAAATGAAAAGACTCAAGCTGGCAAAAGCAGTAGCACCGCAAAGAACTGTGCGTTCTTCGAAATCCCAAATCCACAAGGAGAGTCCAATTGTGTCGGTTGCGATGCCTGACCTTCCCAACACTGGACGTGAAGAGCATGCGCCTTCCACCATTTGCACGCCCCCTGCAAGTGCTGGAAGGAGCACCCGCAGTCCAGTTCCTGATAGTCAGATTGAAGATGTCAGTGTTGAAGTACACCAGGATGAGGAGGATATGGGTGTTGCTGGCGCTGGGGAGGAAATTGACCAGGAGGATTCTGATGGTGAGGTGGTTTGTTTAAGTCAGGCACCCGGGGAGACACCTGTTGTCCGTGGGAGGAATATGGCCGTTGACATGCCTGGTGAAAATACCAAAAAAATCAGCTCTTCGGTGTGGAACTATTTCAACAGAAATGCGGACAACAGGTGTCAAGCCGTGTGTTTCCTTTGTCAAGCTGTAATAAGTAGGGGTAAGGACGTTAACCACCTCGGAACATCCTCCCTTATACGTCACCTGCAGCGCATTCATAATAAGTCAGTGACAAGTTCAAAAACTTTGGGTGACAGCGGAAGCAGTCCACTGACCAGTAAATCCCTTCCTCTTGTAACCAAGCTCACGCAAACCACCCCACCAACTCCCTCAGTGTCAATTTCCTCCTTCCCCAGGAATGCCAATAGTCCTGCAGGCAATGTCACTGGCAATTCTGACGAGTCCTCTCCTGCCTGGGATTCCTCCGATGCATCCTTGCGTGTAACGCCTACTGCTGCTGGCGCTGCTGTTGTTGCTGCTGGGAGTCGATGGTCATCCCAGAGGGGAAGTCGGAAGACCACTTTTACTACTTCCACCAAGCAATTGACTGTCCAACAGTCCTTTGCGAGGAAGATGAAATATCACAGCAGTCATCCTACTGCAAAGCGGATAACTGAGGCGTTGGCATCCTGGGTGGTGAGAACCGTGGTTCCGGTATCCATCATTACTGCAGAGCCAACTAGAGACTTGTTGGAGGTACTGTGTCCCCGGTACCAAATACCATCTAGGTTCCATTTCTCTAGGCAGGCGATACCGAAAATTTACACAGACCTCAGAAAAAGAGTCACCAGTGTCCTAAAAAATGCAGCTGTACCCAATGTCCACTTAACCACGGACATGTGGACAAGTGGAGCAGGGCAGGGTCAGGACTATATGACTGTGACAGCCCACTGGGTAGATGTATGGACTCCCGCCGCAAGAACAGCAGCGGCGGCACCAGTAGCAGCATCTCGCAAACGCCAACTCTTTCCTAGGCAGGCTACGCTTTGTATCACCGGTTTCCAGAATACGCATACAGCTGAAAACCTCTTACGGCAACTGAGGAAGATCATCGCGGAATGGCTTACCCCAATTGGACTCTCCTGTGGATTTGTGGCATCGGACAACGCCAGCAATATTGTGTGTGCATTAAATATGGGCAAATTCCAGCACGTCCCATGTTTTGCACATACCTTGAATTTGGTGGTGCAGAATTATTTAAAAAACGACAGGGGCGTGCAAGAGATGCTGTCGGTGGCCAGAAAAATTGCGGGACACTTTCGGCGTACAGGCACCACGTACAGAAGACTGGAGCACCACCAAAAACTACTGAACCTGCCCTGCCATCATCTGAAGCAAGAAGTGGTAACGAGGTGGAATTCAACCCTCTATATGCTTCAGAGGTTGGAGGAGCAGCAAAAGGCCATTCAAGCCTATACAATTGAGCACGATATAGGAGGTGGAATGCACCTGTCTCAAGCGCAGTGGAGAATGATTTCAACGTTGTGCAAGGTTCTGATGCCCTTTGAACTTGCCACACGTGAAGTCAGTTCAGACACTGCCAGCCTGAGTCAGGTCATTCCCCTCATCAGGCTTTTGCAGAAGAAGCTGGAGACATTGAAGGAGGAGCTAACACGGAGCGATTCCGCTAGGCATGTGGGACTTGTGGATGGAGCCCTTAATTCGCTTAACAAGGATTCACGGGTGGTCAATCTGTTGAAATCAGAGCACTACATTTTGGCCACCGTGCTCGATCCTAGATTTAAAGCCTACCTTGGATCTCTCTTTCCGGCAGACACAAGTCTGCTGGGGTTGAAAGACCTGCTGGTGAGAAAATTGTCAAGTCAAGCGGAACGTGACCTGTCAACATCTCCTCCTTCACATTCTCCCGCAACTGGGGGTGCGAGGAAAAGGCTCAGAATTCCGAGCCCACCCGCTGGCGGTGATGCAGGGCAGTCTGGAGCGACTGCTGATGCTGACATCTGGTCCGGACTGAAGGACCTGACAACGATTACGGACATGTCGTCTACTGTCACTGCATATGATTCTCTCACCATTGAAAGAATGGTGGAGGATTATATGAGTGACCGCATCCAAGTAGGCACGTCACACAGTCCATACTTATACTGGCAGGAAAAAGAGGCAATTTGGAGGCCATTGCACAAACTGGCTTTATTCTACCTAAGTTGCCCTCCCACAAGTGTGTACTCCGAAAGAGTGTTTAGTGCCGCCGCTCACCTTGTCAGCAATCGGCGTACGAGGTTACATCCAGAAAATGTGGAGAAGATGATGTTCATTAAAATGAATTATAATCAATTCCTCCGCGGAGACATTGACCAGCAGCAATTGCCTCCACAAAGTACACAGGGAGCTGAGATGGTGGATTCCAGTGGGGACGAATTGATAATCTGTGAGGAGGGGGATGTACACGGTGATATATCGGAGGGTGATGATGAGGTGGACATCTTGCCTCTGTAGAGCCAGTTTGTGCAAGGAGAGATTAATTGCTTCTTTTTTGGGGGGGGTCCAAACCAACCCGTCATATCAGTCACAGTCGTGTGGCAGACCCTGTCACTGAAATGATGGGTTGGTTAAAGTGTGCATGTCCTGTTTTGTTTATACAACATAAGGGTGGGTGGGAGGGCCCAAGGACAATTCCATCTTGCACCTCTTTTTTCTTTTATTTTTCTTTGCGTCATGTGCTGTTTGGGGAGGGTTTTTTGGAAGGGACATCCTGCGTGACACTGCAGTGCCACTCCTAAATGGGCCCGGTGTTTGTGTCGGCCACTAGGGTCGCTAATCTTACTCACACAGTCAGCTACCTCATTGCGCCTCTTTTTTTCTTTGCGTCATGTGCTGATTGGGGAGGGTTTTTTGGAAGGGACATCCTGCGTGACACTGCAGTGCCACTCCTAAATGGGCCCGGTGTTTGTGTCGGCCACTAGGGTCGCTAATCTTACTCACACAGTCAGCTACCTCATTGCGCCTCTTTTTTTCTTTGCGTCATGTGCTGATTGGGGAGGGTTTTTTGGAAGGGACATCCTGCGTGACACTGCAGTGCCACTCCTAAATGGGCCCGGTGTTTGTGTCGGCCACTAGGGTCGCTAATCTTACTCACACAGTCAGCTACCTCATTGCGCCTCTTTTTTTCTTTGCGTCATGTGCTGATTGGGGAGGGTTTTTTGGAAGGGACATCCTGCGTGACACTGCAGTGCCACTCCTAAATGGGCCCGGTGTTTGTGTCGGCCACTAGGGTCGCTAATCTTACTCACACAGTCAGCTACCTCATTGCGCCTCTTTTTTTCTTTGCGTCATGTGCTGATTGGGGAGGGTTTTTTGGAAGGGACATCCTGCGTGACACTGCAGTGCCACTCCTAAATGGGCCCGGTGTTTGTGTCGGCCACTAGGGTCGCTTATCTTACTCACACAGTCAGCTACCTCATTGCGCCTCTTTTTTTCTTTGCGTCATGTGCTGATTGGGGAGGGTTTTTTGGAAGGGACATCCTGCGTGACACTGCAGTGCCACTCCTAGATGGGCCAGGTGTTTGTGTCGGCCACTAGTGTCGCTTAGCTTAGTCATCCAGCGACCTTGGTGCAAATTTTAGGACTAAAAATAATATTGTGAGGTGTGAGGTATTCAGAATAGACTGAAAATGAGTGGAAATTATGGTTTTTGAGGTTAATAATAATATGGGATCAAAATGACCCCCAAATTCTATGATTTAAGCTGTTTTTTAGTGTTTTTTAAAAAAAACACCCGAATCCAAAACACACCCGAATCCGACAAAAAAAATTCGGTGAGGTTTTGCCAAAACGCGGTCGAACCCAAAACACGGCCGCGGAACCGAACCCAAAACCAAAACACAAAACCCGAAAAATTTCAGGCGCTCATCTCTAGTTCAAACGGAGACTCTTGTAATGCCTCCAAAACCACCGACAAGTCCCAAGGAGCCACAGATGGGACATAGGGAGGTTGGATACGCAGCACACCCTGAGTAAAGGTATGCACATCAGGTAAGGTCACAATTTTTCTCTAAAACCACACCGATAAGGCAGAAATTTGAACCTTGAGGGAGGCCAGACGCAGGCCTAAGTCCAGGCCCTGCTGAAGAAAAGCCAACAACTTGGCTATACTAAACTTGGAAGTGTCATAATCATTAGATGCGCACCAAACAAAGTAAGAATGCCAGTCCCTATGGTACATCCAAGCAGAAGCCGGTTTCCGGGCCCGCAACGTAGTTTGAATGACCGCCTCAGAAAACCCTTTAGCCCTCAAGACGGAAGCTTCAAGAGCCACGCCGTCAAAGACAGACGGGCTAGGTCCTGGTAGACACAGGGGCCCTGAAAGAGGAGGTCTGGGCGTTGTGGAAGTAGAATTGGACGCTCTGACGATAGGCCCTGCAGGTATGAGAACCAGTGCCGTCTGGGCCACGCTGGAGCTATGAGAAGCAGGATTCCTCTTTCCTGCTTGAACTTCCGAATTACCCTGGGCAGGAGTGACACCGGAGGGAACACGTACGGCAGCCGAAACCTCTGCGACACTGCCAGCGCATCCACGAATGCTGCTTGAGGATCCCTTGTCCTTGCTCCGAAGACCGGAACCTTGTGGTTGTGTCAAGACGCCATCAGATCCACGTCTGGAAGACCCCACCTTTCCACTAGGAGTTGAAACACTTCTGGATGGAGGCCCCACTCTCTGGCGTGTACGTCCTGATGACTGAGAAAGTCAGCTTCCCAATTCAGGACTCCCGGAATGAATATTGCCGATATGGCCGGTAGATGGTGTTCCGCCCATTGTAGAATCCGTGAGACTTCCTTCATTGCCAAACGGCTTCGAGTGCTGCCTTGTGATTTCTGTAAGCCACTGTGGTGGCGTTGTCCGACTGTACTTGAACAGGATGGTTGTGAATTAAATGCTGGGCCAGGTTCAATGAGTTGAAGACCGCCCGCAATTCCAGAATGTTGACCGGGAGGAGGGACTCCTCCCTGGTCCACCGACCCTGAAGGGAGTGTTGCTCCAGTACCGCGCCCCAACCCCTTAGACTGGCATCTGTCATCAACAGGACCCAGTCGGATATCCAGAAGGGACGGCCCCTGCACAATTGTTGGTTCTGGAGCCACCAGTGCAGCGACAGACGGACCTCTGGAGTCAATGAGATCATGTGAGACCTGATCCGGTGACGCAGGCCGTCCCACTTGGCCAGAATCAACCTCTGGAAGGGGCGAGAATGGAATTGAGCATACTCCACCATGTCGAATGCTGACACCATGAGGCCCAGCACCTGCATCGCCGAATGTATGTATCGACACTTGCAGACCAGAGAGGAAGCAACGATTCCTGTCCTGAAGCTTCAGGACTTTCTTCTGAGACAAGAACAACCGCTGGTTGTGAGTGTCCAATAGCGCTCCCAGGTGCACCATGCTCTGAGCAGGGACCAGGGAGGATTTCTTCCAGTTGATGAGCCACCCGTGGGCTTGCAGAAACCGGACAGTCATACCCAGAAGACGTAGGAGAAGTTCTGGGGAATTTGCCAGGATGAACAAGTCATCCAGATACGGTAGGATCCTGACCCCTTGAGGGCAGAGTACCACCGTCATCACCGCCATAACTTTGGAGAAGACTCGCGGAGCTGTAGTTAAACCAAAATGTAATGCCTGACACTGGTAATGAAGGTTGCCAATCGCAAACCTCAGGTATTGCTGATGCGAACCTGCTATAGGAATGTGCAGGTAAGCATCCTGTATATCCAGGGAGACCATATAATCCCCAGGTTCCAAAGCCAGATCTATAGAGCAAAGGGTTTCCATACAGAACTTGGAGACTTTCACAAACTTGTTCAATGCCTTGAGGTTGAGAATGGGACAGGAGGACCCATTCGGTTTCGGGACTAGAAGCAGAGGAGAATAGTACCCTCGGCCTCTCTAAGCAAGAGGCACCTGTACTACCACTCATGTGTCCAGGAGGGTCTGTACCACCGAATGTAGAGTTTTTGCCTTTGTCTGGTCCAAATGGACGTCTGTCAGGCAAAATCGGTGAGGGGGACGGTTTTTGAAGGCTATGGCGTAACCTCGAGTGACGACTTCCCGTACCCAGGCATCTGAAGTGGTCTTCAACCATTCCTGGGTATACCCTAGAAGCCGGTCCCCCACCCTGGGATCCCCCAGGGGGAGGCCCGCCCCGTCATGCGGCAGGCTTATCGGTCTTGGAAGCTGGCTGACGGGCAGCCCAGACTCTTTTGGACTTTGGCTTACCAGGTTTGGAAGTGCGGGCCTGCTTGTGGTACGCCTGACCTTTTGTTTTACCTGAAGGACGAAAGGAAGTACCTTTAGCCTTCGACACAGAAGGAGCGGTACTTGGCAGACAGGCAGTTTTGGCAGTAGCCAAGTCAGCCACTATCTTATTTAAGTCCTCCCCAAACAGAATATCTCCCTTGAAAGGGAGTACCTCCAGGGTTTTTCTAGAGTCCAGATCCACAGACCAGGATCTCAGCCACAATATCCAACGAGCCAGGACTGACGTAGTAGAGGCCTTGGCTGCTAGAATACCGGCATCAGAAGCCGCCTCTTTAATATAGTGAGAAGCTGTGACAATATATGACAAGCTGTCACGATCCGGGTATCTGGACGCCATTTCTTACCTATCAGATGTCTCCTAAGGCTGGCTCAGCGCTCCAGGACCGGATCCCATCTGTTATCCTGATGTGCACATTCCCGCATCCTCTCCTGTCTCTCTGGACGCAGTCACAGTAACGCCTTATACATCTGGCATGGCGTCTCCCGCGGCCTCCGCCGCCGTCCCTGAGCTTCTGCATTCAGAGTGGCGATTACGTCAGCCGCGGCCTCCGCTGTGTCCGCGTGGTCGGATGTGCATCTGTCAGCCTGGCGTCTCCTGTCTCCGGTGGCCGGCGCCGCCATTACTGTTTTCCAGACCACATGGATTACAATCCAAACTTCCCTCCAAGTGTCTGCATGGGCGCAGCCATCTTGGATTCTGTCAGCTGATCTTTCCTACCAATCCGTTGTCAGTATTATTAATTTGCATAATTGCCTAGCCAATGCCTTCCTTGCTGCAGGTATAAATAGGTTGTGCCTGAGCAAGGAAGGCGTCAGTGCTTTGGTTGTCAAACCTAGTTCCAGTTTGTCTCTCTCCTGTGATTGTCTTCCAGGTTCCAGCTCCTGTCTCCAGACTTCTGCTATAGAGACCCGCACCAGCATTCCATCTGCGGTGTAGCCTGACTCTCCGATCCATTCTGGACTCACCTGTTTCCAGCTACAACATCACCTGCTTCCAGCAGTGTACAGCTTCTCTTAAAGGGCCGGTGTCCTTTCTGCAGTTTACCACTCTCCACCGGTATTATTATTTCTCCGCTCTCAAATTCTACATTTCATCTATATTGCATCGCTCTCAAGCTTTATTTATTATTTAACTGGTTCCAGCCAGTATCCACTCCGTGCCAACACCTGTCTGGTTCTAACCAGTACCCACAGCAGCATTTTATCTACAGCAGTCCAGCTTTCCCTGGAACACCAGCTGGTACGACCCTGGGCTTTCCTCATTGCTACAGTTGAGCCTGGTAAGGACTTTCCAAATTGCAGATAATAAGAACTGTCTCATACCACCAGAGCTCTGTGGCCCCTGCCACCCTGTAGTACCCAGGAACTGTATTATTATTTCTCTGCTGATTTTTATGTTTCTTTTTACTGCTACTGTGATGCATGGAGTTTGTCATAAATAAATATCATTGACTTTTACTCAAGTTGTCGTGGTCACGCCTTCGGGCGGTTTCTCTTCATGTTACTTACATGTCCAGGGGTCTGATACAACCTCCCAGGTTCCGGTACATCTCAGCCCCTACAACTGAGGCTGCCTTCCGTCAGCTCAGGCCCTCAGTTGTGACAGTAAGCACTGACCAAATGAATCCAGCCGGAGACCAGGATCAAGCGGCCAGGCCGATGCAAGAACTGGCAGCCCGACTTGAACATCAGGAGGCTGCACAGGGCCACATCATCCGCTGTTTCCAGGATCTCTCTACTCGGCTGGATGGGATTCAGACAACTCTCCGTGGATCAGGCGCATCTTCGACGAGCCAGGCCGGGTAACTTCAGCTTCGTCTGAGATTCTCCGTTTACGCCAGGGATCACGTACTGTAGGACAATATCTTATACAGTTCCAGATTCTGGCATCTGAACTGGCATGGAACGACGAGGCCCTGTATGCTGCATTCTGGCATGGTTTATCCGAGCGTATTAAAGATGAGTTAGCTACCAGAGACTTACCCTCCAAGTTAGATGAGCTAATCTCACTTTGTACGAAAGTTGACTTACGTTTCAGAGAGAGAGCAACTGAGCGTGGAAGATCATCTGCTCCAAAATCTTCTGCTCCTCCTCCTCGCCAACTGTCACCAACTAAAGATGAACCCATGCAAATTGGCCGTTCCCGTTTAACTCCTGCTGAGCGCCGAAGACGTCTCTCTGAGTCTCTCTGTCTGTATTGTGCAGCTCCGTCTCACACTATTAATGCCTGTCCCAAACGTCCGGGAAACTCCAAATCCTAGCTCGCCAAGGAGAGGGCCGGCTAGGAGTAATGATCTCCTCTCCATCTCCTCAAGATTGTAATCTCCCAGTCTCGCTTCAAGTTGCTCAACGTTATCAGAACGTCATTGCCCTCCTGGATTCCGGAGCAGCTGGGAACTTTATTACCGAAGCCTATGTTAAACGGTGGTCCCTACCCACCGAGAGACTTCCTTCCTCCTTTTCCTTAACTGCCGTGGATGGCAGTAAAATTTTTGATACAGTTATTGCTCTAAGGACTCTACCAGTTCGTCTGAGAGTGGGAGTTCTTCATTCCGAACTTATTTCACTTTTAGTGATTCCAAGAGCCACACATCCTGTGGTCCTGGGCCTTCCATGGCTCCGTCTTCACAATCCTACAATTGATTGGACGACTACGCAAATTCTGGCATGGGGTCCCTCCTGTGCTGAGACATGTTTGTTTAAAGTGTTGCCTGTCTGTTCTTCCTCCCCCAGGTCGTCTGATGTTCCACCTCCTCCATATCAAGATTTCACGGATGTGTTCAGTAAAGCTTCTGCTGATATCCTTCCTCCTCATAGAGAATGGGACTGCCCGATTGATCTCGTTCCAGGGAAGGTTCCACCTCGAGGCCGAACTTATCCGTTGTCTCTGCCTGAGACGCATTCTATGGAGGAATACATTAAAGAGAACCGAGCAAAGGGGTTCATTCGACCTTTTTCTTCTCCAGCCGGCGCAGGCTTCTTTTTTGTAAAAAAGAAAGATGGTGGTCTGCGGCCGTGCATCGACTACAGAGGTTTGAACGACATTACCATCAAGAACCGCTATCCTTTACCCCTGATTACTGAGCTCTTTGACAGAGTTAGCGGAGCTACCATCTTTACAAAGCTGGACTTGAGAGGTGCATACAATCTCATCCGGATCCGTGAGGGTGACGAGTGGAAGACCGCATTTAACACCCGTGACGGACATTATGAGTACCTCGTCATGCCCTTCGGATTGAGCAATGCTCCAGCTGTCTTCCAGCATTTTGTCAATGAGATTTTCAGAGACATTCTATACCGTCATGTCGTGGTCTATCTAGATGATATCCTCATTTTTGCCAACAATTTAGAGGAACATCGTTTTTGGGTAAAGGAGGTTCTGTCCCGTCTCCGTGTCAATCATCTCTATTGCAAATTAGAGAAATGCATCTTTGAAGTCAAGTCCATTCCGTTTCTAGGGTACATTGTGTCCGGTTCCGGACTAGAGATGGATCCTGAGAAACTACAAGCAATCCAGAATTGGCCGGTACCCTTAACCCTCAAAGGGGTCCAGAGGTTCTTAGGGTTCGCCAATTATTACCGAAAGTTTATACGAGACTTTTCCACCATTGTGGCGCCTATTACTGCTTTCACCAAGAAGGGTGCTAACCCGTCCAAGTGGTCTGAAGAAGCCATGCAAGCTTTTCATCTTTTAAAACAGAGGTTCATCTCTGCGCCTGTCCTGAAACAGCCTGACATCGACTCTCCTTTCATCTTAGAGGTGGATGCCTCCTCCGTTGGAGTAGGAGCGGTGTTATCTCAGAGGGCTAAAGATGGCCATTTACATCCTTGCAGTTTCTTCTCACGGAAGTTCTCCCCAGCGGAGCGCAACTATGCCATTGGCGACCAGGAGTTGCTAGCCATCAAGCTCGCTCTAGAGGAGTGGAGATATCTGTTGGAGGGAGCTTCTCATTCAATCACCATCCTTACAGACCACAAGAACCTTCTATATCTGAAAGGCGCACAATGTCTTAACCCTCGTCAGGCCAGATGGGCACTTTTCTTTTCCAGGTTCGACTTTAAACTCCAGTTCTGTCCGGGCTCTCAGAATCGCAAGGCCGATGCCCTTTCCCGCTCATGGGAGCAAGAAAATGAGTCAGAGTCTTCAGACAAGCATCCTATTATAAATCCGTTGGCATTCTCCACGGTAGGGATGGACTCTACGCCCCCATCAGGGAAAAGTTTTGTGAAGCCCACACTAAGGAAGAAGCTCATGCATTGGGCCCATGCTTCCCGCTTTGCCGGACATACAGGTATCCAAAAAACTCTGGAGTTTATCTCTAGGTCCTATTGGTGGCCAACTCTGAAAAAGGACGTTTTGGAGTTTATTGCATCTTGCCCAAAGTGTGCTCAACATAAAGTATCCCGCCAGTCGCCTGCGGGGCAACTGGTTCCACTATCTGTTCCCCGTCGACCATGCACCCATTTGTCGATGGATTTTATTACAGATTTGCCCATGTGCAACAAGTTTAATACCATCTGGGTGGTAGTTGACCGGTTCACCAAGATGGCACACTTCATTCCTCTTACCGGTCTTCCGTCAGCTTCCAAGTTGGCTCAAGTATTCATACAAGAGATCTTTCGACTCCACGGTCTTCCAGAAGAAATTATCTCAGATCGAGGAGTTCAATTCACAGCCAAATTCTGGCGAAGTTTATGTCAAGTCCTCCAAGTCAAGCTAAAGTTTTCCACGGCTTACCATCCTCAGACCAATGGTCAAACTGAGAGGGTGAATCAGGACTTGGAGTCCTTCCTCCTCATCTATGTGTCCTCCTCTCAAGATGACTGGGTTCAATTACTTCCCTGGGCCGAGTTCTGTCATAACAACCAGTATCATTCTTCATCTTCTTCAACACCATTCTTCACCAACTTTGGATTCCACCCTAAAGTCCCTGAGTTCCAACCGCTTCCAGCAACTTCTGTTCCCGCACTGGATATCACCTTGCATCAGTTTGCCAATATCTGAAAGAGCGTACGATCAGCTCTGCTCAAGGCATCGTTCAGGTACAAGAAGTTTGCGGATAAGAAGCGTCGAGCAGTTCCTGCTCTCAAGGTGGGTGATCGGGTATGGTTATCCACGAAGAATTTGAGGTTAAGAGTTCCCAGTATGAAGTTTGCACCTCGCTACATCGGTCCTTTTAAAATTGATCAAGTCATCAATCCTGTTGCTTACAGACTCCAGTTGCCTCCCTTCTTAAAAATACCCAGGACATTCCATGTTTCCCTGTTGAAACCGCTAATCTTGAATCGGTTTCATTCCTCACTTCCTCCAACTCCGAAAGTCCAAACTCAACGAGGCGTTGAGTATGAAGTAGCCAAGATCCTGGACTCATGTCACCGTTACGGTCAACTTCAGTATCTTATTGACTGGAAGGGTTATGGCCCTGAGGAACGTTCATGGACCAATGCTTCTGATGTCCATGCTCCTGCCTTGGTCCGGAGATTCCATTCCAAGTTTCCTCAAAAGCCAAAGAAGTGTCCTGGGGCCACTCCTAAAGGGGGGGGGTGCTGTCACGATCCGGGTATCTGGACGCCATTTCTTACCTATCAGATGTCTCCTAAGGCTGGCTCAGCGCTCCAGGACCGGATCCCATCTGTTATCCTGATGTGCACATTCCCGCATCCTCTCCTGTCTCTCTGGACGCAGTCACAGTAACGCCTTATACATCTGGCATGGCGTCTCCCGCGGCCTCCGCCGCCGTCCCTGAGCTTCTGCATTCAGAGTGGCGATTACGTCAGCCGCGGCCTCCGCTGTGTCCGCGTGGTCGGATGTGCATCTGTCAGCCTGGCGTCTCCTGTCTCCGGTGGCCGGCGCCGCCATTACTGTTTTCCAGACCACATGGATTACAATCCAAACTTCCCTCCAAGTGTCTGCATGGGCGCAGCCATCTTGGATTCTGTCAGCTGATCTTTCCTACCAATCCGTTGTCAGTATTATTAATTTGCATAATTGCCTAGCCAATGCCTTCCTTGCTGCAGGTATAAATAGGTTGTGCCTGAGCAAGGAAGGCGTCAGTGCTTTGGTTGTCAAACCTAGTTCCAGTTTGTCTCTCTCCTGTGATTGTCTTCCAGGTTCCAGCTCCTGTCTCCAGACTTCTGCTATAGAGACCCGCACCAGCATTCCATCTGCGGTGTAGCCTGACTCTCCGATCCATTCTGGACTCACCTGTTTCCAGCTACAACATCACCTGCTTCCAGCTCAGCTTCCAGCAGTGTACAGCTTCTCTTAAAGGGCCGGTGTCCTTTCTGCAGTTTACCACTCTCCACCGGTATTATTATTTCTCCGCTCTCAAATTCTACATTTCATCTATATTGCATCGCTCTCAAGCTTTATTTATTATTTAACTGGTTCCAGCCAGTATCCACTCCGTGCCAACACCTGTCTGGTTCTAACCAGTACCCACAGCAGCATTTTATCTACAGCAGTCCAGCTTTCCCTGGAACACCAGCTGGTACGACCCTGGGCTTTCCTCATTGCTACAGTTGAGCCTGGTAAGGACTTTCCAACTTGCAGATAATAAGAACTGTCTCATACCACCAGAGCTCTGTGGCCCCTGCCACCCTGTAGTACCCAGGAACTGTATTATTATTTCTCTGCTGATTTTTATGTTTCTTTTTACTGCTACTGTGATGCATGGAGTTTGTCATAAATAAATATCATTGACTTTTACTCAAGTTGTCGTGGTCACGCCTTCGGGCGGTTTCTCTTCATGTTACTTACATGTCCAGGGGTCTGATACAACCTCCCAGGTTCCGGTACATCTCAGCCCCTACAACTGAGGCTGCCTTCCGTCAGCTCAGGCCCTCAGTTGTGACACAAGCATTGTCTAGCATGGTCAGAAGAGATTTCAGCTTCCAATTCTAGGGCCCATGCTTCAATAGCCTCTGTAGCCCATGTTGCTGCAATAGTGGGCCTTTGTGCAGCACCCGTGAGGGTGTAAATCGCTTTCAGACAACCCTCCACACGTTTATCCGTAGGCTCTTTTAGAGACGTGATGGTAGTGACAGGTAGAGCTGAGGAAACCACCATCCTTGCCACATGCGAGTCCACTGGAGGAGGCGTTTCCCAATTTTTAGACAGCTCTTGCGCGAGGGGATAGTGAGCCAGCATCTTCTTTTGAGGCACAAACTTCGTACCCAGGTTTTCCCAGGGTTCCTGACGTTTATCAATTAGGTAGTCAGAGTGAGGTAAAACTTGTTTAATCACCTTCTGACGCTTGAACCTATCTGGTTTCTTAGGAGGAACGGATGGCTCGGGATCATCCGTAATCTGTAAAATTAATTTAATAGCCTCCAAAAGATTAGGAACATCCACATGTGAACCATCCTCCCCATCAGCCGTATCTGAGTCAGAACCTGTGGGGTCAGTGTAAGTGCCGTCTTCATCCGACGAGGTCTCAGTGATAGCAGTGGATTTCCCCAGGATTCCTGACGTATTTCCACTAGGTGATCAGAATGAGGTAAAACTTGTTTAACCACCTTCTGATGCTTGAACCTAAAAAAATAATAAGAAAGCGCTAAGCTGATATGCGTGTCAGTTAATCCAGTTCCCAAGCTTTTAATGAAGTTTTACCTCTCTTTAATTATGGACTGCTGCTTTCAATATGGATTGTTGAATCCCAATATAATTAGCAAACTAAAAACAAAATAGAAAGCGCTGTCCACAATAAAGATAATTTTATTAAAATGTAATGTTATCAGTTCACATAAAACCATCTGAAATTTATCAATAAATATATTACTCTAAAGGATACAAATTGACATCTAGGCAATCCAAGTAGCCCTACTACTTGTTAAACCACAGATGTGCACATTGGATACACTTTTAATGAATGGACACACTCTATTGAAACAAATGTGTCTTTCCAATCATACACGTTACTCCACAGTCGTAAAAAAACACTTATCACTCCTTAAATAGCCTCCTAGAATGAATGTTAAAGGTTCACTGATAATTCAAAGTCCCAGACATATCTGAAGGAAATGTGTTCACAATAAACCTCGTTAGTGGACCATCGTTGTTTTAATCCTCCCGCTGGAACAGTTTCAGTATGATAATATTAATATCAATGTCCCTTGGAAAACACGCTATAATGATTTATTAAACACACACTGCCGCTGTTAAGATCTCCTACCCGAGGGATCTCAAAATCGGTTTTAGAAGAAGTTCTAATGGGCGTCCCCGTTTAATGACTAAATAACATAAGCAGTTGAATTCCTAATACACGGCGTGCTGCACCATTGGGGTTAATATAAGCCGTAGTGAAGCCGTATCCACGGCTATTCTCACCCGTCCAGTCCACAGCTGCACTTCACACCAGACACCCGTCTCCGTCTCGTCTCCGTCCGTGTAGCTGCTGCACTTGTGCTGGGGATCTTTGCGGCTCACTTCCCTCTGTCAGGGCCGCATATACCGCTGATGTTTGGTGCGGTTTCTCAGGGCTAATTACCACCGGCAATTGGGCTGGCGTCTGCACGCTGTTTTCCCAGGATTAGACAGGTGTGCTGCTGGCATAGGAGGCTCAAAGGCAACTTGTGACGCTGATGTCCACACATATAGGGGCACTCTTGACGCGTTTCTCAGCCTCAGAAGTGAGGAAACAGCCATTTACTCTGAGGCTGAGAAACGCGTCAAGAGTGCCCCTATATGTGTGGACATCAGCGTCACAAGTTGCCTTTGAGCCTCCTATGCCAGCAGCACACCTGTCTAATCCTGGGAAAACAGCGTGCAGACGCCAGCCCAATTGCCGGTGGTAATTAGCCCTGAGAAACCGCACCAAACATCAGCGGTATATGCGGCCCTGACAGAGGGAAGTGAGCCGCAAAGATCCCCAGCACAAGTGCAGCAGCTAAACGCTACACGGACTGAGACGAGATGGAGACGGGTGTCTGGTGTGAAGTGCAGCTGTGGACTGGACGGGTGAGAATAGCCGTGGATACGGCTTCACTACGGCTTATACTAACCCCAATGGTGCAGCACGCTGTGTATTAGGAATTCAACTGCTTATGTTATTTAGTCATTAAACGGGGACGCCCGTTAGAACTTCTTCTAAAACCGATTTTGAGATCCCTCGGGTAGGAGATCTTAACAGCGGCAGTGTGTGTTTAATAGATCATTATAGCGTGTTTTCCAAGGGACATTGATATTAATATTATCATACTGAAACTGTTCCAGCGGGAGGATTAAAACAGCGATGGTCCACTAACGAGGTTTATTGTGACCACATTTCCTTCAGATATGTCTGGGACTTTGAATTATCAGTGAACCTTTAACATTCATTCTAGGAGGCTATTTAAGGAGTGATAAGTGTTTTACGACTGTGGAGTAACGTGTATGATTGGAAAGACACATTTGTTTCAATAGAGTGTGTCCATTCATTAAAAGTGTATCCAATGTGCACATCTGTGGTTTAACAAGTAGTAGGGCTACTTGGATTGCCTAGATGTCAATTTGTATCCTTTAGAGTAATATATGTATTGACAAATTTCAGATGGTTTTATGTGAACTGATAACATTAAATTTTAATAAAATTCTCTTTATTGTGGACAGCGCTTTCTATTTTTATTTTTTTTTATTTTTTTGACGCTTGAACCTATCTGGTTTCTTAGGAGGGACGGATGGCTCCGGATCATCCGTAATCTGTAGAATCAACTTAATAGCCTCCAAAAGATCAGGAACATCCACCTGTGAACTACCCTCCCCATCAGCAGTATATGTGACAGAATCTGTGGGATCAGTGTAAGTGCCATCTTCATCAGACGAGGTGTCAGTGACAGCAGTGGACTGTGAGGAGGTAAGAGCTTGCTTAGAGGACCCCTTGGTCTTTGTCGAGCGAGGGTCAGACTTTTTAGTAGTCAAGGTCTGGTTTAATTTCTTCAATTGAGCAGACAAGTTATCTGCCCACGGCGGGTTAGCCGCGGGGACCACATACGGTTGAACCGGCATAGGGGGTCCCATAGGGGGTATTAGTTTATTAACTAGCGTATGTAGAAGTGTGGAAAAAGTGGCCCACGGTGGGTCATTATGTACCTCCGTTGCCACAGTCCCACTTGGGGGCAATGAGCCCCCAGAACCAGAGCCCACAGCTGCTATATTCTCCTCATAGGGATCTGTGGCGTCAGCAACACCGGTAGTGTGTTCAGCCCCAGAACCGTTACCCTCAGAAGCAGACATGATATAACTTGCAATATCAGGTAACACAGTACAATTGTCAGCAGCACAACACCTCTTACCCAAACCCCTGCGCAGTGTAGTCAGCACTAGCAGAGATAAAGGAGAGATATGGTGACTAAAATCACAGAGAAAAATACAAATTAGAGAATATCTTGTGAATATCCTATATTATATTATTATAAACTTGACGCACCAAGCCCCCTCAGGTTATAGAATATAGGGATAGCAAGTTGAGTGAGAGACACGAAATGAAAATCACCCAGCAAGCTAATGCACAGACATATAGTCACAGTTATACAATGCAGAGGTTATTACCAACAATAATACTGCACTGGACTAGCTTATATATATAGCTATGTAGTCAATAGATATAACACTGCACAGTAAGAACTGGATGTATATCACAGGGTACTTGTACCAGAGAACCCTGACTAAATGCACTCTTTCTTAACTATCACTGTCTAAATGACATGTAGAATACTTAAGTGTCTTGTAAAGTCACAGCGCTGACTACCAGGCGGCTTTACAAAGGAGGATTTTCCCAAGCAGTCCCAGGAACAGTGTAGCTGAGAAAAATGGCGCCCAAACACTGACAGGGAGTGAGGGAGAGACAGATATGCAGCTCCAGTGCGGGAACATTTACTGGAAATGGCGCCCTGGGGCTGGGGGAGGGGCTCCAGGTCTAAGCCTTATCCCCTCTGCTGGCAAAACCACCTGGTACTGCGGGCTACAAATAAAAAGGTTTAAAGAGAAAACCTGACCTGCACACGTGCCCTGGTGATCTAGTGGGATCGCCTGTACTGCCACATTGTCCACCACCAGCGCGCCGGATCGCGATACAGCACGGGTCCTGTAGCACCAACTACAAAACTGAGCTCCTGTGCAGGGAGGCGGGGTTATAGAGGAGGCGGCGCTATGCATCTTGGGAACAGTCAGAGCTTTTGAGCCTGTTGGTGCCTCGGATCAAGATCCTACTCTACACCCCAATGTCTATCCTTGTGGAGCCCAGTGTACCCCGCAACAGAAAATGTCAAGCACACATACAGGGGATGTAGATAATTCTCTATGAGGCAGGATCTTGCTTTGGGATGAAAAATTTAATAAAATAGATAAATGGAAAAATTGATAAATTTTAAAGTATGTTTGGTTTAAGGAAAATTGGAAAAGTGGTTGACTCATGGACATTTTATCGTACTTCTATTTCTATTGTACTTAAACTAGTACTATGCTTAAGGATAGTCTTTTGTGTTTTTTCATCATCTGGCAAAGTTCTGGCAAAGAGATTTGCAGAGTGTCGGATGACTGGCAAAGAGATCTGCAAAGTGTCAGTTGAAGACGACGGGAGGGGTCGCAGAGGCAGCAAGGACTGGAGGACAACATGCAGGAGGTAAGTTACCATACTTGTGTAATTGTGTGTGTGGTGGGGGGAATTGAGAGCACAGTACAAAACAGAGACTATGGTGGGGGAGAGTGGACAACAGAAAACATGCAGAAGGGGACAGCTCAGTATAGGACATACAGATGGTGTGGGGGCAGGGGCGGTGCTAGGCTATTCAGCGCGCCCCCTGCAAACTATAAATTTGAGCCCTCCCATACTTTCTAAAGTGTACAGCGAGCTGCCTAAAAAAGGGGTGTGGTCTCACAAAGAAGGGGTGTGGCCACACAATAGTACTCCCAATTCAAATTACGCCACACAAAATAGCACAATCTTATTCACATTACACCACACATAGTGCCCCTGATTCATAGTACGCCACATAGTAGTGTCTCTTTTTAACATTACGCCACACAGTAGTGCCTCCCTAGTCATGTTACTCTACACAGAAGTGCACATTATACACGTAATGCCCACGGTAGCAATGCCCCATACAAATAATGCCCACGGCAGTAGTGCTGCTTATACATATTATGCCCACAGTAGTGCCCCTTATAGGCATAATGTCAACAGTAGTAATGCCCCTTATACACATGATACACACAGTAGTAGTGCCACTTATACACATAATGCCCACAGTAGTAGTAGGGAACCTATTATTCCCTGTTCGTTTCCCCTAATGTCAAAACTGGATAAGCCGCTCCTCTGGAGATAGTGGAATGGCTGACCTTTTTATCAATGAACTGGGGGCAGATATACTAATCCTGGAAGAGTGATAAGGCGGAGAAAGAATAACTATCAACCAATCAGTTACTATTTGTCATTTTTCAAACACAGCCTGTAACATGGCAGTAAGGAGCTGATTGACTGGTACTTTATCTCTCTCCATTTTATCACTCTGCAGGGCTTAATACATCTCCACCATAGAATAACCAAATGATGAAATGTAACAATATGGTATAAATTATGTAAAATAGAGCTGTAACAAGTGACTGTTTCCCTATCTTTGCATATAATAATGGTGACATAGCCCTTTTTCCTAGTGTCCTTTTCCTTGCGGCACATGGGGCCTGATCCAGATGCGGATGCAAAGCTGCTGTTACATGCAAGTGTCTCAATGCTTTTTCACTGCGCATGCGTGTAAGCTGCACTGCACACAGGGGGCCTAATTCAGAGTTGATCGCAGCAGCAAATTTGTTAGCAGTTGGGCAAAACCATGGGGGTCATTCCGAGTTGATTGCTCGCTAGCTACTTTTTGCAGCGCAGCGATCAGTTAGTCGCCACCTATAGGGGAATGGATTTTTCGCTTTGCAAGTGTGGAAGCGCCTGTGCAGCCGAGCTCTGCAAAAACATTTTGTGCAGTTTCTGAGTAGGTCTGTACTTACTCAGCCCTTGCGATCACTTCAGCCTGTCTGGTCCCGGAATTGACGTCAGACACCCGCCCTGCAAATGCCTGTGACACGCCTGTGTTTTCACAAACACTCCCAGAAAACGGTCAGTTGACACCCATAAACGCCTTCTTCCTGTCAATCCTCCTTGCGATCGGCTGTGCGAATGGATTCTTCGTTAAATCCATTGCAGTAGTGACCTGATCGCTGCGCTGTGAAAAACGGCAGCGTGCGAACAGGTCGGAATGACCCCCTATGTGCACTGCAAGTGTGGCAGATGTAACATGTGCAGAGAGAGTTAGATTTGGGTGGATTATTTTGTTTCTGTAAATACTAGCTGCTTTATTTTTACACTGCAATTTCGAATTTAGTTTGAACACACCCCACCCAAATCTAACTCTCTCTGCACATGTTATATCTGCCCCACCAGCAGTGTACATGGGCCCTCATTCCGAGTTGTTCGCTCGCAAGCTGCTTTTAGCAGCATTGCACACGCTAAGCCGCCGCCTACTGGGAGTGAATCTTAGCTTCTTAAATTTGCGAACGAAAGATTCTCAAAATTGCGATTACACACTTCTTAGCAGTTTCTGAGTAGCTCCAGACTTACTCGGCATCTGCGATCAGTTCAGTGCTTGTCGTTCCTGGTTTGACATCATAAACACACCCAGCGTTCGCTCAGACACGCCTCCGTTTCTCCAGCCACTCTCACGTTTTTCCCAGAAACGGTAGCGTTTTTTCCCACACGCCCATAAAACGGCCTGTTTCCGCCCAGAAACACCCACTTCCTGTCAATCACACTCCGATCGCCTGAACGAAGAAAAAGCAGTGAGTAAAATAACTAACTGTATAGCAAATTTACTTGGCGCAGTCGCAGTGCGAACATTGCGCATGCGCACTAAGCAGAAAATCGCTGCGATGCGAAGAAATTTACCGAACGAACAACTCGGAATGAGGGCCATGGTTTTGCCCAACTGCTAACAAATTTACTGCTGCGAACAACTCTGAATTAGGCCCCATGGCCCTCATTCCGAGTTGTTCGCTCGCTAGCTGCTTTTAGCAGCATTGCACACGCTAGGCCGCCGCCCTCTGGGAGTGTATCTTTGCTTAGCAGAAGTGCGAACGAAAGATTAGCAGAACTGCTCGTAAAAAATGTCATGCCGTTTCTGAGCAGCTCCAGACCTACTCCTACCTTGCGATCACCTCAGTCAGTTTAGTTCCTGCTTTGACGTCAGAAACACGCCCTGCGTTCGGCCAGCCACTCCCCCGTTTCCCCAGGCAAGCCTGCGTTTTTACCTGGCACGCCTGCGTTTTTACCTGACACGCCTGCGTTTTTTAGCACACTCCCTGAAAACGGCCAGTTACCACCCAGAAACAACCACTTCCTGTCAATCACTCGCCGATCAACAGAGCGACAGAAAAGCGTTGCTCGACCTTGTGTAAAACTGCATAGTTTTATGTGAAAGTACTTGGCGCGTGAGTACTGTGGCCCATACACATGCGCAGAAATGCCACTTTTTAGCCTGATCGCTGTGCAGCGAGAAACGGCAGATAGCAATCAACTCGGAATGAGGGCCCATGTGCACTGCAGGAGGTGCAGATATAATATGTGCAGAGAGAGTTATAGGCCCTACACACTGGCCGATTTTTTTAAAGATATGAACGATCTTGTTCATAAATGAACGAGAACTCGTTCATATCTTTCAGTGTGGAGACTCCAGCGATGAACGATGCGCGGCCCCGCGCTCGTTCATCGCTGGTCCCCCATCGGCTGTGCATGCAGGCCAATATGGACGATCTCGTCCATATTTGCCTGCACTTCAATGGAGCCGGGTGACGGGGGGAGTGAAGAAACTTCACTCCCCCCATCACTGCCCCCCCGCCGCCGGGCCGTATCCGCCGTCGGTCAGCTCGGCGGCGGATCGGCTAGTCTGTAGGGCCCTTTAGATTTGGGTGTGGTGTGTTCAATCTGCAATCTAAATTGCAGTGTAAAAATAAAGCAGCCAGTATTTACCTTGCACAGAAACAAAATAACCCCCCCAAATCTAACTCTTTCTGCACGCTATATCTGCCCCCCCCCCCCCCCCCCCCTGCAGTGCACATGGATTGCAGCAACAATCACTTTAACAACCACAACTGAATTATATTTTACTAGTTTATCGCATTTGACAACTAAGGGGTCAATTTAATTAGCTGCGAGTTTGTCTTAAGGTGGACATCCACTACTCAGACTCGTATGAACTGCAGATCTCATCAGATTTCTCTTGAGCTCTCCCGGGAGCTTCCCGGGAATCGTATCTGACCCTGGGCTTAATTTTCACTACATTCACTTCAGATATATCTGATGCGATCTATCATGTGTCAGATCGCATCAGATATATCTGATGCACACATGCTACATGCGATTGATCTGATGCTGCTGCTGCTGCCGCTCCGTCTTGTGGTGGGTGGGAGTGGCCAGGGAGATGCCAGTCAAGTGACGCGTCAGATGAATCTGATCAGATACATCTGAAGTAAAGAAAACACTCCGATGTGCACCTGATTTCTTCAGATTCAGATAAATAGTTGGGGCAGCCTCAGAGATCTCTAGTTCAGACAAATCTGACACGGGAGTGCGCATCGGATCGGAAGAGCCATCCGATGTGACACTTTTCTTCAGATTTGACGGTCAGATGCATCGAAATCTGAAGAAAACTGCCCAAATCGGACTAGTGGATGGCGGCCTTTACAACAGCCGCACTTTCCAATAGCCCAAACTCAGTCAAAAGTGCCCGAAGCCCTATCTGGCCACAAAGGGTGCGAGTTTGGGTGCCGTTGCAAGTGCTGAAACATCGCAGCAATGACAACTCGTACCTAATTGGATTGACCCCTAAATGTTAGCAATTTATAGCTTTTATTATTTACCGGTCAAATTTATTTTCTGAATGTTTCCACTTATTACTATAAGAAAGAACTTATCCCCCCAATGTGTGTATTGTATAAAAACAATAGGCCCTTTGGGGTAACTGTCCTTATTTTAGGCATTTTCCATGTCCTTAATAGTTACAGTAACATATTTACATAGAGAGATTTTTCTCTCTACACAACCACACCACTGTTTGCAGTTTGTCTCTCTGCTTGTTCATCCACTAACAATGTTTTTTTTTATCCTTTCCTCTTAGTCTACACAGCAGTTGACCTTTGGCAAGTATAGGCAGGTATAGGTAAGTACAGTACCCCTCCCACTACCTATAGCTCCCGGGGGGTTAGATTTAGACTGCGGGTGGGGAGAGGTTAGGGTTAGGCCATGGGTAGAGTGGGTTGGGGTTAGGCACCCCCGGGGGTGGTTAGGCTGCAGGGTTAGGTTTATGCAGCGGGGACGGAGGTTAGGATTAGGCTCTTCTGTGGTTAAAATCAGGCACAAATGGGGGAGGTTAGTGTTAGGCTGTGGACAGGGAGGGTTAAGGGGGTGTGGAGAAGGGAAAACACCCCTTTACTCACCCACAGAGGCGACGGAATGGGTGGGGCAAGGGGGCAGCTCGACCCCCCCCCCCCCAAACATGAGAGGCACCGGCCAATGTACACAGGAGGAGCGATGTGCAGTCAGTTTAAAAACCGCACATCACAACCTCTGTGCAGCGCAGGAACTGGGCAATGGTGCTCCCCCACCCCTAACTCCTAGCAGAGCAGTGCCAAACTGCCGAGAATTGTGGGTGTTTTGGGGGCATGGCCTAATGCCGAGAAGTGCCCGCCTCCTGTGCTCCTGTCTAATCAGGGCAGGTACAATAGTGTCTCTCTCACTCCATCTCTCTCCCTAACTCTCTCTTCCTAACACTCTCTCTCCCCTTTCTCTCTCCCTTACACCCTCTCTCTCTCCCTAACGCTCTCTCTTCCCTCTCTCTCTCCCTAATACTCTCGCTCCTCTCTCTCTCCCTAACACTCTCACTCCTCTCTCCTTAACACTCTCGCTCCTCTATCTCTCCCTAACACTCTCACTCCTCTCTCCTTAACACTCTCGCTCCTCTATCTCTCCCTAACACTCTCGCTCCTCTCTCTCTCCCTAACACTCTCTCTCCCCTCTCTTTCCCTAACACTCTCTCTCTCTAACACTCTCCTAACATTCTCTCTCCTCTTGCTCCTCTCTCTCCTTGACACTGTTTCTCTCACTTCCTGACACTGTCCCTTTCTATCCCTCACTCATCCTGACACTTAGTCTCTCTCTCCCTCTTTCTTTCCCTGACAGTCTCTCTCTTTCTTCCAACCTCCTCCCCACCATGGTGCTGCCTCCATTTTGTCCCCATAGTATGTAGGTATATATTGAGCTTCTTTGCTCACAGACCATATCCCCATGATGAAGTCTAATTGCTGATGAAACGCGTTGGCCCTGCTGTACCTGAACCTCCCATATGGACAGATAAGCCTTTTAATATTTATTTTCTGTATGTTTGCATTGTTACCATTTCTACGGACATTTATGGTAAGTTAGACGTACCCGTTTCTGTATGGATAGATAAGCTCATTTGAATATTTTATCCTGTACGCTTGCATTTTTACCATTTGTTTTTATGTGTTGTATTAAAATTTGGGAAAAACCTTTAAATTATCCCTGGCTGTGGATTTTAAAATCTGGGATTTGTCTATCCCTATAAGGTTTTTTTATACACACAACTGTTTTTATGTTGAATAATGGTGTGATAAATGCATGAAAACGGTACGAGCTATGTTATATTTCTTTTATCTTTTTTATGCTCCAACATTGGTCTCATGACTGAAGAAAAATTGTATGCTCCAGATAAGTAGTGTTCATTTCCTACACACACTGGGTTTACACCCTATTTAATTGTATCTAGACACTAGAAGGCGCCCTTTTTCTCCACTTAAAAAGAGATATAAGTTCATTCAACTTTGGAGGCAAGTCCCTGGTAGCCAATTCATCCTTAATACACTCAGATAGGCCATGCTAGAAGGCTGCATACAAAGCATCATCGTTCCATGCCAGTTCTGATGCTAGAATCTGGAACTGTATTAGATACTGTCCGACAGTTCGTGTCCCCTGGCGTAAACGGAGAATCTCAGAAGAGGCTGAAGATACACGACCTGGCTCGTCGAAGATACGCCTGAATGTTGCCACAAAGTCTGTATAAGAAGACCGCAAAGTATCAGATCTCTCCCATAACGGTGATGCCCAATCCAGGGCGGAGCCACTGAGGAGGGAAATAATGTAAGCAACCTTTGTGCGATCAGTTGGAAAACTGCCAGGCTGCAGCTCTACATTAATTTCGCACTGATTGAGGAATCCCCTGCAGGCTTTTGGGGACCCATCAAATTTAGCTGGAGTCGGTAAATGAAGACGTGGAACAGAAGTGGGTATGGTGGGTGGGGTTACCACTGTAGGTACTGCCGTTGGTACACCAGACGCCCTGGAACCACGGAGGGTCATTTGGATTCTATCCAGCCGAGAGGAGAGATCCTAAAGACAGCGGATAACATGGCCTTGTGCAGCCTCCTGATGTTCAAGTTGGGCTGCCAGTTCTTGCATCGGCCTGGCCGCTTGGTCTTGGTCTCCGACCGGATACATTAGGTCAGTGCTTACTGTCACAACTGAGGGCTGGTGTTGACCTGAAACAGCCTCAGTTGTAGCGGCTGGTGTAAATGTAAATCTGGGCGGTAGAATAGGACTCCTAGACATACAGATGACTTGTACCACCAGTGCCCGAAGGTGTGACTACGACAACAAGGATAAAATGAATGTTTGTTTATTGAACACAGTTCTGATGGTACATCGGCAGTTGCAAATATATGATATGAGAAATTATTAAAAACAGTACACAGTTCCATAAGAAATAGCAAAGCTGGTATTCCCTTAGGTGAGGTATCCGCACAAGGCTAGCTTGGGATATTAGGAGATGGAAAGTCCTTTTACCGTCACCTAGGTGCTGTATGGTAGATGAAAGCAGGAACTGGTCAGCAGATGTTGTACAGAGGCTGAGTGTGCTGTAGAGTGAGTAGTACACGTAGACTGCCGGTTTTGCCGGATGGAACCGGTAACAAAGAACTGTGAATGAAGTGCAGATGAACCAGTGTTAGCAGAGGAGTTGAATGACACTGGTGACGCTAGAGATCGATAAATTTGAAGAACAGATGACTTGAGCATTGAAGATACTAGGGAAACCGATGATGGAGCACCGATGACATCAGAAAGCTGAACACCGCTGGGAGCCCAATGCTGGAAGCCGGTGTTTTACAGTACTGCCAATAGCAGAAGGAAATGAGGATACCATGGAGTCAGGCAGGCACCGCATGGTGGTGATTGGTGCGGGTCTCTGAAGAACTGGAGACAAAGGAGCTGGAATACCTGGAACATAGGCCCTCATTCCGAGTTGTTCGCTCGCAAGCTGCTTTTAGCAGCATTGCACATGCTAAGCCGCCGCCCTCTGGGAGTGAATCTTAGCTTAGCAGAATTGCGAACGAAAGATTCTCAAAATTGCGAATAGAAATTTCTTAGCAGTTTCTGAGTAGCTCGACACTTACTCTGCCACTGCGATCAGTTCAGTCAGTTTCGTTCCTGGTTTGACGTCACAAACACACCCAGCGTTCACCCAGACACTCCCCCGTTGCCCTGGAGATGGGAACTGTTTATGGTCACATGATTTAGAGGAGATCTATGATTAGAGAGAGACCAGCCTCAGCAGTTATGTATTTTTCAGTAGGGTGAAGTGAAGGGATTGGATATTATGGGTATATAAGGATTGTTTGGATGGATTAGCAACACTCACTACCTTGAAAAAGACCCCAGAGGGGGTTGAAACATGTTAGTGGGGATCAGGCAACTGGAGAGTGCAAGGAGGACATTACCTTAAGGAGCAGAGTGCCTGCAAGTCTACCCGGGATACCGCATGGTGATATATCATCCTCCCTATGCCTTTTTGGAACTGTTTAAAACCCAGTTCCAAGATTTCTGGTAATCACCCATCTGCAATCACTGCCTGGCTGATCCCATTCTTGAGTGTTGTACACATGTACCTTTGGACTTATTTTATTGTATGATGTGTCCTTTTTTAGACACAACAAAAATGTATTATGCTACAGTATGTGTTTTTTTCACTTTTTCTTGCATGTACTGAAAAAATATGAGACATCATTGAAATAGGCATTTGGCACAGTACTGATGAAATTTCTATTGGAAAAAAATGAGGATTTTGGATTCTATGTTTTAAAGGGACAGTACACGTCATAAAGGAAAGTGACCATATTTGATCCTAGCGCCGTCTAAGGAATGACTCACCATTTACATTTCATTTCTCAAGAGATAGTATGCCTTTTTGCAGATGACTCAAAGGTATGCAACAGGGTAGACACACCGGGAGGGGTTTGTAGGAGGATCTAGGTAGACTGGTCAAGAATGTGGTAACTACAGTTTAATACCAAATCATGCACTTGAGTCTCATTAGCACAAAGGCTAAATAAAGAATTAACAGCACAATAATTGAAACTACTGAGGAGGATTTGGACCAATATATATCAGGTCATGTATCCCTTATCGAAAATGCTTGGGATCAGAAGCATTTTGGATAATGGATTGTTCCGTATTTCGGAATATTTTAAAAAATTTGCCCCCACTATAATGCCAGATACAACTAATGACCCCAGTATAGTGCCCCTGCCATCCTCTCCCAATCACCTAACCCCTGCTACCCTCACCCATTCACCTTCCCCCTCACGCAGTCACCTGGCTCTTGTAATACATATGACTCTGCACCCTCACTACTTGTGTGTGCTCTGGGCATGTGCAGTGCGAATACACACAATAGACACTCTGCCAACAGGCATACAATCAGCTCATACTTGCCTACATTTGCAATAATTTCAGAGAGATTGTGAAAGTAACACGTATTGTATAAGCGCCGACATCTACTGCTACATCTGTGAGGCGTGTCATGCAAGCGGGGTCAGACTGGGATGAAAAACAAGCCTGGGAAATGTATGGAAGCAGCTCTAATGGAGGTGCGACCTAATGAGGGGGCGGTGTCTGTTGAGGAAGGGGGGGGGGGAAATCCCTCCTCATAAGGTCTACTTTTATGCAATTGCAGCCTTCCTTGCCTCTTTTGCTGCAGTTATGTCTGAGACCAGGGGCGGATTGGTAACTAAAAGTAGCCCTGTAAAATCTTGTAGAAGTGACCTGACATGGGCAGCACAAGCGGTATAACATACCATGTAGCCAGGGCAGCATCACTGGATGGCAGAGTTTCTGTACTGCAAGGATGGAATAACAGAATGAATTGGGACAATGCAGTGTACTGAGTGCAGTGTGCTGCCTGTCATGAGGGGGGTGGAGCCACATGACAACACACAAAACAGGCCCCACAGACACGTCGGCCTACCAGGAATCTTCCTGGTGAGCCCTATGGCCAATCCACCCCTGCATGCAAGTGACTTACAGCCAAATGTAAATGAGCACCAAAACATTTAATAAGATCTACTGGGCTGATGAAAAGACAGATACTTTTCAGGGCTAGCTTGTGTATTGTGTTCTACAAGAGGTCAGTGGCGCCGAGAGAGGAGGGAAGAGGGTACAAATGACCTGGGCCCAGGTCCATGACTCCTTTGATTAGGCCATGCCCCCTGAAAAGTACCTGGGCCCAGCCAGGCTCTCTACTGCCCTGGCTGGGAGGCATGTCATGCTCCTGTGAGTGGGTGCTTCTCATGTGCTAGACACGCCCCCATAGAGATGTAGCCATGCCCCCAGCATCCTGTGGTCACACCTCCTCTCCGGGGGGGGGGGGGGGAGGAGGGCCCAAGAAGTTGTTGTACCGGGCCCAGGATTTCTCTTGGCTGACCTGCAAGAGGTTCCATATAAGTGGCCACTAGAATCCTTAATTGAAAATGCATGTAGCCATAGGGATCATTGTGCCTTGTAACCAATACAAGGAAATAGCACTGATGATCCCATTTGTTTGTATGGGGTATATTTAGTGTGGGGTTTCAGGAGTGGAGATGTTGCCCATGGCAACCAATTAGATTCTATAATTAGATACTCTTCTTGGAAATTGGTGCTATTTCAGGGAGTCTCCCTGACATTCAGGGAGTGTTGGTTTAACTTGGCAACAGGCCCACAGCATAGAAGCTGGGAGAAAGGAGAGGATCCCAGTGGATTTAAGAAAATGACAAATTGCTGAATGAGGGATTAATAAAACATAGCACTTTATCCACAGAGTGTGTAGTTTATTTTACTACTGTATTAAAACATCATTCATCGACAGGTTAATGATGAATGTTAATGATGACTCCGTCTCGAGTGTGCCGTCACAAATACTTAAGCCATATCATGCACTGTATAGGTATCTGCAGCAGATGCTGTTACATGTGCAGCTAAGATTGCACACATAACAGCACACATTTTCCTGGTAATTTTGGACAGAATATCTATCACTCACAGTATTGTGTCCTGATATTGAGAATGTTTCCTGTAGTCTTCTCACACGTTGTTATTCTGGATTCACTAGCGAATGGCATTTCTCTGTAAGTATGGAGCTTACCATATACCATCAAACCCGAAACTCCAAATGGAATGGAAACATTACTGCCAGGTAGATGCATTTACAGTGGCTATAGAAAGTCTACAAACCATATGCATATTATGACAGTTCCGCTGTTCCACCCACATGCCCCCAAAATACAGAAAACATGGCTGAGTGGTGAGGCCACACCCCCTCCCACTCGAGACCACACCCCTTTCCCGGCTAAAGTTCTGTTCTTCAGGATAAAGAAGTTGGAAGGTATGTATGTGTTTGGGATGTGAAACCACACCAGACTTTTTTTTCCCATCCTTAATGCTTAATGTGACCATGAAGCCAATAAAATACAAGTGAAAGATAGACAATTGTAAGGAACAAAAGTGAAAAATACCTAAGGGTCATTCCATGCCAGTTCACCCAGGCATGACACCAACTCACTCGGATTTTCATGATACTTCGTACACTTGATACTAACACAGAGCTACTAAACCATATACATTTTTTCTTCTCTAGGCCTTATAGTTTTTGAGATATAGGGGGTCAAAGTTTTGAAAAATTGCTGGAAAATGCCACTCCTGATGCTCCGTTTTTTTTTCTGAGCTGTATCTGGAAAAAAAATCACATCTTAGCGTCTGATCCACGTATCACTTTGAAATTTTGACCATTTGTCAATTGAAATATGGAGATTCTGGAAAAAAATGTTGTAGCTATCTTGCCTGGGTCCGAGAATTCATTATACAGTACATTCCTTTACGTCATACTTAATATATTTTGGGGTGAAAAAAAAGTGGGTTCAGTTAGCATTATCAACCTAAGACAGATGAGTTATGATGTCCCTTTTTTGTTTAAATTGAACCTTAAAGTATACTTTTGATTGCCTGTATGAGTATTTTAATGTTTAATTATAATTCTCACTTTAGAAATGAAAATTAATATTGGGTATAATTTTGCCCTCCAGGGGAGTATTTTCATTTGTATATCTCTATGTGTATGTGCAGATTTCCAATTACACAAAGGAGAGCATTCAATTAGCTGTGATAACCAGTTTTTTGCACACAAAAAATGTGATTTTACTGCAAATTGTCAAAGACCCCTTTTCAAGTAGCCGCAATAATTAATCATCGATAATTTAACCGCAAATTTTACTTCACCTACGCTGAGCAGGTGCATAGTTGTGGAAAATCTCTATTTCAAGGTAAAAATGTTAGGATTTGGCTCAGAAGCCCTGGTACACCCCCCAATAACTAAGTAGGTACTTTGAATTATTTTTAACTAGCCAATTCTGTAATTTTTGGGGTGAAAAAGTACAAAGTGACAGAATTTAGGGTGAAAAAGTATATGACAGGTATATCGGGGTGCTTTATGAGTGGGACAAATATTTTTAGGCTTGCAGTTGGGAGTAGTCAGTCTATTTCCACTTTTTTTTTCAAGTCTCCTAAAATGACCCAAATATATACTTATACCCATTTTTATGTACCCCTAATTTAATGAGAGCACTTATTTTGCTGAAAAAAAATAGTTTTGATAATTTTTTTCCATTTAAACAAAAAATGCATATAACAGCCATTTGACTCAATGTGGTACCCCAAATCTATTTAATATGACATCTAATACACTTCTATACTGTTATCCTATGTTAATTTGGCATTTTTGGGGGTACAGGCTGATTTCCCCATTTTCACTGTAAGGATGCTTCAATAGTGGCCTCCAGCTCTTCTGCATTGTTCGGTCTCATGTCTCTCATCTTTCTCTTGGCAATGTCCCATAGATTATCTATGGGGTTCAGGTCAGGCGAGTTTGCTGGTCAATGCAGCACAGTAACCCCACGGTCATTGAACCAGGTTTTGGTACTTTTGGCAGTGTGGGCAGGTGCCAAGTCCTGCTTGAAAATGAAGTCAGCATCTCCATAAAGCCTGTCTGTTGAAGCATGAAGTGATATAAAATGTCCTGGTAGGTGGCTGCATTGACTCTGAACTTAATAAAGCAAACACCAGCAGATGACATGGCTCCTCAAATCAACACAGACTGTGGAAACTTCACACTGGACTTCAAGCTCCTTGGATTGTGCGCCTCTCCATGCTTCCTCCATACTCTGGGAACTTGGTTTCCAAATGAGATGCAAAATTTGATCTCATCACAAAAGAGGACTTTGGACCCCTGAGCAATAGACCAGTTCTTTTTTTTCTTTAGCCCAGGTAAGACACTTCTGACGTTGTTTGTTGTTCAGGAGCGGCTTGACAAGAGGAATACGGCATTTGAAGCCCATGTCCAGGATCTATCTGTGTGTGGTGGCTGTTGATGCACTAACTCCAGCCTCAGTCCACACTTTGTGAAGCTCCCCCACACTTTTGATTGGCCTTTTCCTGACAATACTCTCCAGGCTGCGGTCATCCCTGCTGCTTGTGCACTTTTTTCTTCAACACTTTTCCCATCCACTTAACTTTCTATTAATGTGCTTTGATACAGCACTTTGAGAACATCCAAATTATTTTACAATTTCCTCTTGAGGCTTTCCCTCCTTATGGAGGGTGTCAATGATGGTTTTCTGCACAACTGTCAGGTCAGCTGTCTTCCCCATGATTGTGAATTGCACTGAACCAGACTGAGAGACCATTTAAAGGCTCAGGAACCCTTTGCAGGCGGTTTGGATGAATTAGCTGATTAGGGTGTGACATTTTGAGCCTACAATATTGAACCTTTTCACAATATTCTAATTTTCTGAGATTTTGGATTTGGGGTTTTCTTAAGCTGTAAGTCACAATCATCAAAATTATAACAAATAAAGGCTTGACATATCTCACTTTGCATGTAATGAGTCTATATAATATATTAGTTTCACCTTTTAAGTTGAATTAATGAAATAAATGAACTTTTGCACAATATTCTAATTCACCTGTTGAAGCAAAAAAAAAAAAAAAAGGAGAGAAAAAAGGAGCAATTGGTAGAACCATGTTGTACGACGGGGGAGCAGACTGTGAATGTGCAGAGAGAGTTACAGCTGGGAAGGGGCGTGTCCTAGCTTATTGGCAAATATTAGTGTAAAAATTAAACTGACCAATATGTGTTCACTACATGCAGTAGCAGCCAGTACTTACCCTGCAAGCAAGTATGTTGCATTTGCACCCCTGGCATTGCAACATGTGTTTTTAAAAAAAAAAATCTCTTTCTAACTCAAAATCAGGCCCTTTATAATACCTGAGTACATTGCCGAGTCTAAGGAGAGATATGAACCCAACCATAATCTTGTTAATGTAAAAATGATCTTTGTTATAAGTCATTATTTTCCAAATCACCTATTTCTACAAGAAACATTGTAATATATATATAACTATATATATATATATATATATACACTGTATATATATATATATATATAATAAGATTTTACTTACCGATAAATCTATTTCTCGTAGTCCGTAGTGGATGCTGGGGACTCCGTAAGGACCATGGGGATATAGCGGCTCCGCAGGAGACAGGGCACAATAATAAAAGCTTTAGGATCAGGTGGTGTGCACTGGCTCCTCCCCCTATGACCCTCCTCCAAGCCTCAGTTAGGATACTGTGCCCGGACGAGCGTGCATAATAAGGAAGGATATTGAATCCCGGGTAAGACTCATACCAGCCACACCAATTACACCGTACAACCTGTGATCTGAACCCAGTTAACAGTATGATAACAACGAAGGAGCCTCTGACAAGATGGCTCACAACAAGAATAACCCGATTTTTGTAACAATAACTATGTACAAGTATTGCAGACAATCCGCACTTGGGATGGGCGCCCAGCATCCACTACGGACTACGAGAAATAGATTTATCGGTAAGTAAAATCTTATTTTCTCTGACGTCCTAGTGGATGCTGGGGACTCCGTAAGGACCATGGGGATTATACCAAAGCTCCCAAACGGGCGGGAGAGTGCGGATGACCCTGCAGCACCGAATGAGAGACTCCATGTCCTCCTCAGCCAGGGTATCAAATTTGTAGAATTTAGCAAACGTGTTTGCCCCTGACCAAGTAACTGCTCGGCAAAGTTGTAAAGCCGAGACCCCTCGGGAAGTCGCCCAAGATGAGCCCCCTTCCTTTTGGAATGGGCTTTTACAGATTTTGGCTGTGGCAGGCCTGCCACAGAATGTGTAACTGAATTGTATTACAAATCCAGCGAGCAATCGTCTGCTTAGAAGCAGGAGCACCCATCTTGTTGGGTGCATACAGGCTAAACAGCGAGTCAGATTTTCTGACTCCAGCCGTCCTGGAAACATATTTTTCAGGGCCCTGACAACGTCAAGTAACTTGGAGTCCTCCAAGTCCCTAGTACCCGCAGGTACCACAATAGGTTGGTTCATGTGAAAAACAGAAAACACCTTAAGGAGAAATTGAGGACGAGTCCTCAATTCTGCCCTGTCAGAATGAAAAATTAAGTAAGGGCTTTATATATGATAAAGCCGCCAATTCTGACACACGCCTGGCTGAAGCCAGGGCTAATAAAATATCTCACATGGAAGGTGACGATGCTAAGTCCACAGTGGTGAGTGGTTCAAACCAATGTGACTTTAGGAAACTCAAAACATTGAGATCCCAAGGTGCCACTGGGGCACAAAATGAGGCTGTATATGCAGTACCCCTTTTACAAACATCTGAACGTCAGGCACTAAAGCCAGTTCTTTCTGGAAGAAATTCGACAGGGCCGAAATTTGAACCTTAATGGACCCTAATTTTAGGCCCATAGACAGTCCTGTTTTCAGGAAATGTAGGAAACGACCCAGTTGGAATTCCTCTGTAGGGGCCTTCTTGGCCTCACACCACGCAACATATCTTCACCAAATGCGGTGAAAATGTTTTGCGGTTACATCCTTCCTGTCTTTGACCAGGGTAGGGATGACTTCATCTGGAATGCCCTTTCAGCATCCGGCGTTCAACCGCCATGCCGTCAAACGCGGCCGCGGTAAGTCTTGGAACAGACAAGGCCCCTGCTGGAGCAGGTCCTTTCTTAAAGGTAGAGGCCACGGGTCTTCCGTGAACATCTCTTGAAGTTTCGGGTACCAAGTCCTTCTTGGCCAATCCGGAACCACGAGTATCGTTCTTACTCATCTCCCTCTTATGATTCTCAGTACTTTTGGTATGAGAGGCATAGGAGGGAACACATACTCTGACTGGTACACCCACAGTGTTACCAGAGCGTCCACCGCTATTGCCTGAGGGTCCCTTGACCTGGCGCAATATCCGTCTAGTTTTTTGTTCAGGCGGGACGCCATCATGTCCACCTTTGGTTTTTCCCAACGGTTTACAATCATGTGGAAGACTTCCCGATGAAGTCCCCACTCTCCCGGGTAGAGGTCATGCCTGCTGAGGAAGTCTGCTTCCCAGTTTTCCACTCCCGGAATGAACACTGCTGAGAGTGTTATCACATGATTTTTCGCCCAGCGAAGAATCCTTGTAGTTTCTGCCATTTCCCTCCTGCTTCTTGTGCCGCCCTGTTTACGTGGGCGACTGCCGTGATGTTGTCCCACTGGATCAATACCGGCTGACCTTGAAGCAGAGGTCTTGCTAAGCTTAGAGCATTGTAAATTGCCCTTAGCTCCAGTATATTTATGTGGAGAGAAGTCTCCAGACTTGATCACACTCTCTGGAAATTTTTTCCTTGTGTGACTGCTCCCCAGCCACTCAGGCTGGCATCCGTGGTCACCAGGACCCAGTCCTGAATGCCGAATCTGCGGCCCTTTCATAGATGAGCACTCTGCAGCCACCGCAGAAGAAACACCCTTGTCCTTGGAGACAGGGTTATCCGCTGATGCATCTGAAGATGCGATCCGGACCATTTTTCCAGCAGATCCCACGGAAAGGTTCTTGCGTGAAATCTACCGAATGGGATCGCTTTGTAAGAAACCACCATTTTTCACAGGATCCTTGTGCAATGATGCACTGATACTTTTCCTGGTTTTAGGAGGTTCCTGACTAGCTCGGATAACTCCCTGGCTTTCTTCTCCGGGAGAAAACATCATTTTCTGGACTGTGTCCAGAATCATCCCTAGGAACAGTAGACGTGTCGTCGGAAAAAACTGCGATTTTGGAATATTTAGAATCCACTCGTGCTGTCGTAGAACTACTTAAGATAGTGCTACTCCGACCTCCAACTGTTCTCTGGACCTTGCCTTTATCAGGAAAGCGTCCATATTTCTTTTAAGAAGAATCATCATTTCGGCCATTACCTTGGTAAAGACCCGGGGTGCCGTGGACAATCCAAACGGCATCGTCTGAACTGATAGTGACAGTTCTGTACCACGAACCTGAGGTACCCTTGGTGAGAAGGCAAATTTGGACATGTAGGTAAGCGTCCCTGATATCCAGTGACACCATATCGTCCCCTTCTTCCTGGTTCGCTATCACTACTCTGAGTGACTCCATCTTGATTTGAACGCTTGTATGTAAGTGTTCAAATATTTCAGATCTCACCGAGCCGTCTGGCTTCAGTACCACAATATAGTGTGGAATAATACCCCTTCCCTTGTTGTAGAAGGGGTACTTTGATTATCACCTGCTGGGAATACAGCCTGTGAATTGTTCCCAATACTGCCTCCCTGTCGGAGGGAGACGTTGGTAAAGCAGACTTCAGGAACTTGTGAGGGGGAGACGTCTCGAATTTCCAATGTACACCTGGGATACTACGTGTAGGATCCAGGAGTCCACTTGTGAGTGAGCCCCCTGCGTGCTGAAACTCTTGAGATGACCCCCTACCGCATCTGAGTCCGCTTGTACTGCCCCAGCGTCATGCTGCGGACTTGGCAGAAGCTGTGGAGGCTTTCTGTTCCTGGGAATGGGCTGCCTGCTGCAGTCTTCTTCCCTTTCCTCTACCCCTGGGCAGATATGACTGGCCCTTTTGCCCGCCTGCCCTTATGGGGACGAAAGGACTGAGACTGAAAAGACTGTGTCCTTTTCTGCTGAGATGTGACTTGGGGTAACAAAAGGTGGATTTTTCAGCTGTTGCCATGGCCACCAGGTCCGATGGACCGCCCCTTTATACGGCAATACTTCCATGTGCCGTCTGGAATCTGCATCACCTGACCACTGTCGTGTCTTCGTCTGGCAGATATGGACATCACATTTAGTCTTGATGCCAGAATGCAAATATCCCTCTGCGCATCTCGCATATATAGAAATGCATCTATAGTCAATAAAATCTTGTCCCTGTCAAGGGTATCAATATTTTCAGTCAGGAAATCCGACCAAGCCCCCTCAGCGCTGCACATCCAGGCTGAGGCGATTGCTGGTCGTAGTATAACACCAGTATGTGTGTATATACTTTTAGGATATTTTTCAGCTTCCTATCAGCTGGCTCCTTGAGGGCTGCCGTATCTGGAGACGGTAACGCCCCTTGTTCTTATAAGCGTGTGAGCGCCTTATCCACCCTAAGGTGTGTTTCCCAACTCGCCCTAACTTCTGGCGGGAAAGGGTATACCGCCAATAATTTTCTATCGGAGGAAACCCACGTATCATCACACACTTCATTTAATTTATCTGATTCAGGAAAAACTACAAGTAGTTTATTCACACCCTACATAATACCCTTATTTGTGGTACTTGTAGTATCAGAAATATGTAACACCTCCTTCATTGCCCTTAACATGAAACGTGTGGCCCTAAAGGAAAATACGTTTGTTTATTCACCGTCGACACTGGAGTCAGTGTCCGTGTCTGTGTCTGTGTCAACCGACTGAGGTAAATGGGCATTTTTACAAGCCCCTGACGGTGTCTGAGACGCCTGGACAGGTACTAATTTGTTTGCCGGCCGTCTCATGTCGTCAACCGACCTTGCAGCGTGTTGACATTATCACGTAATTCCTAAATAAGCCATCCATTCCAGTGTCGACTCCCTAGAGAGTGACATCACCAATACAGGCAATTTGCTCCGCCTCCTCACCAACATCGTCCTCCTACATGTCGACACACACGTACCGACACACAGCACACACACAGGGAATGCTCTGATAGAGGACAGGACCCCACTAGCCCTTTGGGGAGACAGAGGGAGAGTTTGCCAGCACACACCAAAAACGCTATAATTATACAGGGACAACCCCTTATACAAGTGTTTTCCCTTATAGCATTTTTATATATGTAATCATATCGCCAAATAAGTGCCCCCCCTCTCTGTTTTAACCCTGTTTCTGTAGTGCAGTGCAGGGGAGAGCCTGGGAGCCTTCCTCACAGCAGAGCTGAGCAGGAAAATGGCGCCGTGTGCTGAGGAGAATAGGCCCCGCCCCCTTTTCGGCGGGCTCTTCTCCCGGAGTTTGTGAGATCTGGCAGGGGTTAAATACATCCATATAGCCTCAAGGGCTATATGTGATGTATTTTAGCCATAAAAAGGTATTATACATTGCTGCCCAGGGCGCCCCCCCCCAGCGCCCTGCACCCTCAGTGACAGTTGGTGACTGTTGGTGAAGTGTGCTGACAACAATGGCGCACAGCTGCAGTGCTGTGCGCTACCTTATGAAGACTGAAAGTCTTCTGCCGCCTGTTTCTGGACCTCTTCAACTTCGGCATCTGCAAGGGGGGTCGGCGGCACGGCTCCGGGACGAACCCCAGGGTGAGACCTGTGTTCCGACTCCCTCTGGAGCTAATGGTGTCCAGTAGCCTAAGAAGCAAATCCATCCTGCACGCAGGTGAGTTTACTTCTCTCCCCTAAGTCCCTCGTAGCAGTGAGCCTGTTGCCAGCAGGTCTCACTGAAAGAAAAAAACCTAACTTAAACTTTTATTCTAAGCAGCTCAGGAGAGCCACCTAGATTGCACCCTTCTCGGCCGGGCACAAAAATCTAACTGAGGCTTGGAGGAGGGTCATAGGGGGAGGAGCCAGTGCACACCACCTGATCCTAAAGCTTTTATTATTGTGCCCTGTCTCCTGCGGAGCCGCTATATCCCCATGGTCCTTACGGAGTCCCCAGCATCCACTAGGACGTCAGAGAAATATATATATATATATACACACATACTTTCTTTACTTAAATAACTTCCACCAGCAAGTCACCCAAGTGAATGGATCAGCTGCATGATGCAGGCGAGGATCCTTGGGAAACCTGGCGCACAGTGGCGCCAACCTATGATGCCATTAAGGCCACTGTTTTGAAAGTATCTTTCATTTCTCTGGTTAGGTACCTGGGCCCAATATATTAGATAGATAGATAGATAGATAGATAGATAGATAGATAGATAGATAGATAGATAGATAGATTATATGTATGGGTGTGTTGCAACTACTTACCATTTGTTTTGAGTCAGGGTCTTGGGATCCACACATGTGTAAACTGCGCATTTCATCACGTGGGACTTCATCAGGGGGATGGCCTGGCATTAGGCGTTCTGTACTTTTATACCCCTAAACCATAGGAAGTATCAGTCAACAACAATAAAAAAAATGTATAATATTTGAATTTATTCTCTTTTATTATTCACATACAGTATAAAGTGACCAATAGAGTACATGTTCTCATAAGAGGAACGTGTTTTAAGGCTGAAGTTCCTAACAGATGTGTATATATACGGGTTGGGTATGTGTGACCGGCAGTCAGCAGACCGACGGTCACTATACTGATGCCGGGATCCCGGCTGTTAGATGGCTGGCAGGGGGCTGAGCGCAACAAAGCCCCTTGCGGGCTCGGTGGTTCGCTGCACTCGCCACAGGTTCTATTCCCACTCTTTGGGAGTCGCGGAAACCCAGGAGTGGGAATAGTCCCTGTTGGTCGCCATGCCAACCGTCTGGATTTTCAGATGCTGTGATCCCGGCGTCGGTATTGTGACCGGCTGTCTCCTGACTGGCGGTCACATAAATGCATCCCATATATACAGTTGTAACCTTTTTATACAATTTTTACAACAAATCATTTTTTTTTATTGTTAAACAATGCATATCACCTTCAGAGAAGTTCTAACAATCTTTTCATAAACAAAATGTATATTTCTAAATCAATCTGAAAAATGATTGACCACACACATGGAGTAAAATCTCATAAAGGTCAATAAAGAAGATACAGTAAATATTACTAAAATAAAGATAAAAATAACAATATAGATATTTCTTATTAAAATAAAACCAGAACACAAAAAAACAATCAGGGTAGGTAGCAAGCCTTATAGTAAAGAGGAAAAATCCCATCTTTCATTGTGTCCTTTGGGGTGAGAAGCATATTGCGAATAATAAGCCTCTAGTCTCTCTTTGTGTCATTAATCTGTCCCCCCCACGCTTTTATCCAGTATCATTACTTATATAGCTTTAACTTTAAATCCATCGGGATTTCACTGGTGTTGCTTACTAAAACGTCATGGGACACTGTGATTCTCTGCTTTATTCTTTATCTTTCAAAGATGTTCTAATATTCTCATTTTGAATGGTCTTTCAGCTTTCCTTTATATTTTAGTCTACATTCACATTCCAACATTATACAAAGGCTGTATTTCAATTCATAAGCGAACAGATGTTTCATTTTTCTTATCAGAGTCTAGACATTTTATTGTCCCTGTGGCAAAATCTGGATACTTTACATGAACTGCAAGGATAAAAAAACAACAAATAAACAACTTATTTTCTTTAAGTCCTATTCAACATATTTTCATTTAAGTTTTTAGAGTTTAGGCTTTTTTTTTTAAAATAAATGTTTTATTGATTAAAGCAACATCAAAGCATAGGTAAGAAGCAGTATACAAACAATGGTGTGATGAAATTTCACAGGGCTAGACATAATGATAGGTTAACATATTGGGGGTCATGCCGACCTGATCGCTCACTGCAGTTAATCGCAGCGCAGTGATCGGGTCAGAACTGCGCATGCGCCGGCGCATGGCAGCCATCGTTGCCTAGCGATCGCCTCTGAGGCTGCCGTCTAGGGGGAACGGTCCGGCCACACAGGCGTGGCCGGACCGTTGGGGGAGGGGGCCGCAGCGGCTGCGTGACGTCACATGTAGCCGCTGCAGACCGGGGAGCGACGAGTAGCTCCCGGCCAGCACGCTAAAGCTGCGCTGGTCGGGAGCTACTCTTGAAGTGCAAAGGCATCGCCGCTGTGCAATGCCTTTGCACTTCTGCGGGGGGGGGGGGGGGGGGCGCACTGACATGCGGGGCGGACTAGCCCTGTGCTGGGCGTCCCGCCGCAATGTCAGTGTGAATGATCGTAGCTGTGCTAAATTTAGCACAGCTACGATCGACTCGGAATGACCCCTATTGTCTTGCACAGTGAATTAAATCAAACCATCCATTAATCAAGTAATCAGTTAAGGAGGGAAACAAGAGGGTTCGACAAAGACAAACAAGGGTAGACAAGGGAACAAACATAGGACAGTACATTGTGCATGTCAGTTAAGAAATGTACAAAAGAATGGGGTTAAAGGGGGGTAGACACGGAGAGATCCGTGCTTAAATTCTAAGCAATCTGACTAGATTGCTTAAGGGCCATATACACTAGAACGATAATGCCCGATTTCATCCAATTTCGGGCATTCGGCATATATATCAGGTGAAATCGAGCAATTTGGATGTGTTTCCGATCCGATGCGCATTCCCGTGAGGGTCGGATCGGCTCCCCTAGATCGTTAGTACTGCACTCGTGATATGTCGGTTCCCGCAGGCATGGCTGGGATCGCATACGATATATTGCATGCAAAATGTACCAAATCGTATGGAATCATATGGAACCACTCCCGGGAAGCTACCGAGAGAGTTCAAGGGAAATCGCCTCCGACTTCAGCCTCAGACATATCGCTGTAGTGTATGGGGGCCTTTAGAAGTTAAGAACGGATCCCGTGTGTATGCCCCACAGCGATAGCGATGCGTTGCTCCGTGCATCGCTATCGCTGACTCTAGATTTGGCATACATACATGCCAAATCTAGTAGATAGCTCACTTCACTGCTGTGTGAAGTGAGCGCCCCCCCCCCCCTCAATCAGCACACATCGTGCTGTGTGCTGAGCGGAGGGGAGAGATGTGTGCTGAGCGTTATGTGCTAGATCGCTCAGCACACATCTCCCCATGTGTACGGGGCTTAACAGTTACAGGACAGAGCTGTCTTCTGGAGAAGACATCAAATCCACCGGATCACTATATATAGTTAAGTGACATTTACTCTCCCGGTATCCGATCATTTAGGTTTTTTTATTAAATAGTTTGTGGCTTGGCAGGTACATACGACGACAACAGTGGATCCAGTATTTTATAACTATTTTTAACTGCTAAGTTAAACGGAGTAATAAAACGAAAAATATGGAGGACTGATTCTAACCTGCAGATAATTTGGTCATCTACCTGTAATATCATTGGGCACTCATCTATGCAACAGCACTGCCCCCACCTTACACCTACCCCATGCTTGGTGTAGAACATCTGACAAAAAAAAAGCATGTACAATCCATGCCCTCCATTCAGAATAGGACATAGCTCTGTTGACATGCCCCCTAGTGAAGGCCCCACTGCTGCCCAGTTGCCTTACGTTAGTGCCCATTCAGATATCGTTGAGAAGTGGCATACATGAAAATTGGGTGTTAAGATGTGTACGAATCAGAATCACCCATAGATGCTCTAATTCCTATATGTAGGCAGCTACACGTGTACTTTGCAAACAAAAATAAATAAATTAATGTATCACATAATGTGGTCGTATTCCAAATTGCATGGAACTACAGTAAGATTTATATGTTGGCTTTCTAGTCTTGTGGCTCAGTAGAAAGTCTTATTCTGGCTTTCTAGTATATTCCAGATCATTGTCTTGTTGGGGGAACACGCGTTCCGTAAAACAGTCCTTATAAATTCTTCCCTGTGTATAATACATCTGCTTTGTTGAATAATTTCTACATAGGCGTGTGAACCACGACAAAGGGAATATTATTTTTACTGCTCCTTACATAACAGCTAAAATAGTCTAAATAGCATTTACAGTAGTTTTCAAGAAAGTATATTTGACACATTTCTAGAAAGTCAGTATTGCCTAGGACCAAATGTAAAAAGTGCATTTATTCCCCACAAATGTAACGGTACATTTTACAATACATATAATCTTATGTATTATGAGTTTATGACCTCATTCATAATTTTTAGCCTTTTGTGGTATACAAATGTAACATCACCAGTATATCACTATTTCCATTTCAAGTAACTGATAAACTGTAGAACATTCAGAATCTCTAAATTAAGAGTCGAGTTCATCAAATTGTTTCTTTGTATAAAAATCTACAAATTCTGGTGATCTAGAAGGCACAAATGAATCAACATCTGTGACAATGGGACGTCCGGGCAGGTTTTCAATGTTTATAGAAATTTTTGGCAAATTCTACAAAAAATTAGAGATGTGCGGCTGGCACTTTTCATGCTTTGTGTTTTGGTTTTGGTTCTAATTCCACTTTCGTGTTTTGGCTTGGTTTTGCCAAAACCACCCTTTTTCGTGTTTTGGTTTTGGATCTGGATGATTTTTGAAAAAACATAAAAACGGCTAAAATCACAGAATTTGAGGGTCATTTTGATCCTACGGTATTACTAATCTCAATAAGATTCATTTCCACTCATTTCCAGTCTATTCTGAACACCTCACAATATTGTTTTTAGGCCAAAAGGTTGCACCGAGGTGGCTGCATGACAAGCTAAACGACACAAGTGTGCGGCACAAACACCTAGCCCATCTAGGAGTGGCACTGCAGTGTCAGACAGGAGGGCAGATATAAAAAATAGTCCCCAAACAGCACATGATGCAAAGAAGAAGAAAAAGAGTTGCACCGAGGCTGCTGTATGACTAAGCCAAGTGACACAAGTGAGCGGCACAACCACCTGGCCCATTTAGGAGTGGCACTGCAGTGTCAGACAGGATGGCACTTTTCAAAAACTAGGCCCCAAACAGCACCTCATGCAAAGATGTAGAAGAGGTGCAATGAGGTAGCGGTATGACTAAGCCAAGCGACACAAACAATTCCCACTGGAATTATACGTCCAAATCACTGGAATTATACGTTCAAATCACTTAAATTAAATGGCAAAATCACTGGAATTAAATGGCAAAATCACAGGAATTAAATGGCAAAATCACTGGAATTATACGTCCAAATCACTGGAATTATATGTCCAAATCACTGGAATTATACGTCCAAATCACTGGAATTATATGTCCACATCACTGGTATTAAATGTCAAAATCACTGGAATTATACTGCAAAATCACTGGAATTATACTGCAAAATCACTGGAATTATACGTCCAAATCACTGGAATTATACTGCAAAATCACTGGAATTATACGTCCAAATCACTGGAATTATACTTCAAAATCACTGGAATTATACGTCCAAATCACTGGAATTATACGTCCAAATCACAAGAATTATACGTCCAAATCACTGGAATTAAATGGCAAAATCACTGGAATTATACGTCCAAATCACTGGAATTAAATGGTAAAAATAAGAATTTACTTACCGATAATTCTATTTCTCGTAGCCCGTAGTGGATGCTGGGAACTCCGTAAGGACCATAGGGAATAGCGGCTCCGCAGGAGACTGGGCACAAAAGTAAAGCTTTAGGACTACCTGGTGTGCACTGGCCCCTCCCCCTATGACCCTCCTCCAAGCCTCAGTTAGGATACTGTGCCCGGACGAGCGTACACAATAAGGAAGGATTTATGAATCCCGGGTAAGACTCATACCAGCCACACCAATCACACCGTACAACCTGTGATCTGAACCCAGTTAACAGCATGATAACAGAGGAGCCTCTGGAAAGATGGATCACAACAACAATAACCCGATTTAGTTAACAATAACTATGTACAGACAATCCGCACTTGGGATGGGCGCCCAGCATCCACTACGGACTACGAGAAATAGAATTATCGGTAAGTAAATTCTTATTTTCTCTGACGTCCTAGTGGATGCTGGGAACTCCGTAAGGACCATGGGGATTATACCAAAGCTCCCAAACGGGCGGGAGAGTGCGGATGACTCTGCAGCACCGAATGAGAGAACTCCAGGTCCTCCTCAGCCAGGGTATCAAATTTGTAGAATTTTGCAAACGTGTTTGCCCCTGACCAAGTAGCTGCTCGGCAAAGTTGTAAAGCCGAGACCTCTCGGGCAGCCGCCCAAGATGAGCCCACCTTCCTTGTGGAGTGGGCATTTACAGATTTTGGCTGTGGCAGGCCTGCCACAGAATGTGCAAGCTGAATTGTACTACAAATCCAACGAGCAATAGTCTGCTTAGAAGCAGGAGCACCCAGCTTGTTGGGTGCATACAGGATAAACAGCGAGTCAGATTTTCTGACTCCAGCCGTCCTGGAAACATATATTTTCAGGGCCCTGACAACGTCCAGCAACTTGGAGTCCTCCAAGTCCCTAGTAGCCGCAGGTACCACAATAGGCTGGTTCAAGTGAAACGCTGAAACCACCTTAGGGAGAAATTGAGGACGAGTCCTCAATTCTGCCCTGTCCGTATGAAAAATCAGGTAAGGCTTTTATAAGATAAAACCGCCCTTTCTGACACGCGCCTGGCCGAAGCCAAGGCCAACAGCATGACCACTCTCCATGTGAGATATTTCAAATCCACAGATTTAAGCGGTTCAAACCAATGTGATTTTAGGAACCCCAAAACTACATTGAGATCCCAAGGTGCCACTGGAGGCACAAAAGGAGGCTGTATATGCAGCACCCCCTTGACAAACGTCTGAACTTCAGGAACTGAAGCCAGTTCTTTTTGGAAGAAAATCGACAGGGCCGAAATCTGAACCTTAATGGATCCTAATTTTAGGCCCATAGACACTCCTGTTTGCAGGAAATGCAGGAATCGACCCAGTTGAAATTCCTCTGTAGGGGCCTTCCTGGCCTCGCACCACGCAACATATTTACGCCAAATGCGGTGATAATGTTTTGCGGTTACATCCTTCCTGGCTTTGATCAGGGTAGGGATGACTTCATCCGGAATGCCTTTTTCCTTCAGGATCCGGCGTTCAACCGCCATGCCGTCAACGCAGCCGCGGTAAGTCTTGGAACAGACAGGGTCCTTGCTGGAGCAGGTCCCTTCTTAGAGGTAGAGGCCACGGGTCCTCTGTGAGCATCTCTTGAAGTTCCGGGTACCAAGTCCTTCTTGGCCAATCCGGAGCCACGAGTATAGTTCTTACTCCTCTCCGTCTTATAATTCTCAGTACCTTGGGTATGAGAGGCAGAGGAGGGAACACATACACTGACTGGTACACCCAGTGTTACCAGAGCGTCCACAGCTATTGCCTGAGGGTCCCTTGACCTGGCGCAATACCTGTCCAGTTTTTTGTTGAGGCGGGACGCCATCATGTCCACCTTTGGTTTTTCCCAACGGTTCACAATCATGTGGAAGACTTCTGGGTGAAGTCCCCACTCTCCCGGGTGGAGGTCGTTCCTGCTGAGGAAGTCTGCTTCCCAGTTGCCCACTCCCGGAATGAACACTGCTGACAGTGCTATCACATGATTTTCCGCCCAGCGAAAAATCCTTGCAGCTTCTGCCATTGCCCTCCTTCTTCTTGTGCCGCCCTGTCTGTTTACATGGGCGACTGCCGTGATGTTGTCTGACTGGATCAGCACCGGCTGACCTTGAAGCAGAGGTCTTGCTAGGCTTAGAGCATTGTAAATGGCCCTTAGCTCCAGGATACTTATGTGAAGTGATGTCTCCAGGCTTGACCACAAGCCCTGGAAATTCCTTCCCTGTGTGACTGCTCCCCAGCCTTGCAGGCTGGCATCCGTGGTCACCAGGACCCAGTCCTGAATGCCGAATCTGCGGCCCTCTAGAAGATGAGCACTCTGCAACCACCACAGGAGAGACACCCTTGTCTTTGGTGACAGGGTTATCCGCTGATGCATCTGAAGATGCGATCCGGACCATTTGTCTAGCAGGTCCCACTGGAAAGTTCTTGCGTGGAATCTGCCGAATGGAATTGCTTCGTAGGAAGCCACCATTTTTCCCAGGACCCCTTGTGCATAGATGCACTGACACTTGGCCTGGTTTTAGGAGGTTTCTGACTAGTTCGGATAACTCCCTGGCTTTCTCCTCCGGGAGAAACACCTTTTTCTGGACTGTGTCCAGGATCATTCCTAGGAATAGAAGACGTGTCGTCGGGATCAGCTGCGACTTTGGAATATTGAGAATCCAACCGTGCTGCCGCAACACTACTTGAGATAGTGCTACCCCGACTACCAACTGTTCCCTGGATCTTGCCCTTATCAGGAGATCGTCCAAGTAAGGGATAAATAAAACTCCCTTCCTTCGAAGGAGTATCATCATTTCGGCCATTACCTTGGTAAAGACCCGGGGTGCCGTGGACAAACCAAACGGCAGCGTCTGAAACTGATAGTGACAGTTCTGTACCACAAACCTGAGGTACCTTTGGTGAGAAGGGTAAATTGGGACATGGAGGTAAGCATCCCTGATGTCCAAAGACACCATATAATCCCCTTCTTCCAGGTTCGCAATCACCGCTCTGAGTGACTCCATCTTGAATTTGAACCTCTGTATGTAAGTGTTCAAGGATTTCAGATTTAAAATAGGTCTCACCGAGCCGTCCGGCTTCGGTACCACAAACAGCGTGGAATAATACCCCTTTCCCTGTTGCAGGAGGGGTACCCTGATTATCACCTGCTGGGAATACAGCTTGTGAATGGCTTCCAATACCGCCTCCCTGTCGGAGGGAGACGTCGGTAAAGCAGACTTTAGTAAACGGCGAGGGGGAGACGTCTCGAATTCCAATTTGTACCCCTGAGATACCACCTGAAGGATCCAGGGGTCCACCTGTGAGTGAGCCCACTGCACGCTAAAATTCCTGAGACGGGCCCCCACCGTGCCTGAGTCCGCTAGTGAAGCCCCAGCGTCATGCTGAGGACTTGGCAGAAACGGGAGAGGGCTTCTGTTCCTGGGAACTGGCTGTTTGCTGCAGCCTTTTTCCTCTCCCTCTGCCACGGGGCAGAAATGAGGAGCCTTTTGCCCGCTTGCCCTTATGGGGCCGAAAGGACTGCGCCTGATAATACGGCGTCTTCTTATGTTGAGAGGCTACCTGGGGTAAAAATGTGAATTTCCCAGCAGTTGCCGTGGCCACCAGGTCTGATATACCTACCCCAAATAACTCCTCCCCTTTATAAGGCAATACTTCCATATGCCTTTTGGAGTCAGCATCACCTGACCACTGCCTCGTCCATAACCCTCTTCTGGCAGAAATGGACAGCGCACTTACTCTTGATGCCAGTCGGCAAATATCCCTCTGTGCATCACGCATATATAGAAATGCATCTTTTAAATGCTCTATAGTCAGTAATATACTGTCCCTATCTAGGGTATCAATATTCAGTCAGGGAATCCGACCACGCCACCCCAGCACTGCACATCCAGGCTGAGGCGATTGCTGGTCGCAGTATAACACCCGTGTGAGTGTATATACATTTTAGGATATTCTCCTGCTTTCTATCAGCAGGTTCCTTAAGGGCGGCCGTATCAGGAGACGGTAGTGCCACCTGTTTAGACAAACGTGTGAGCGCTTTATCCACCCTAGGGGGTGTTTCCCAACGTGCCCTATCCTCTGGCGGGAAGGGGTATGATGCTAATAACCTTTTAGGAATTATTAGTTTTTTATCGGGGGAAACCCACGCTTCATCACACACTTCATTTAATTTCTCAGATGCAGGAAAAACTACAGGCAGTTTTTTCTCACCAAACATAATACCCTTTTTAGTGGTACTTGTATTATCAGAAATATGTAAAACATTTTTCATAGCCTCAATCATGTAACGTGTGGCCCTACTGGAAGTCACATTCGTCTCTTCATCGTCGACACTGGAGTCAGTATCTGTGTCGGCGTCTGTATCTGCCATCTGAGGTAACGGGCGTTTTAGAGCCCCTGATGGCTTTTGAGACGCCTGGACAGGCACAAGCTGAGTAGCCGGCTGTCTCATGTCATCATTTTTGTCACGTAATTCCTTCCATAAGCTCAGCCACTCAGGTGTCGACTCCCTAGGGGGTGACAACTCCATTACAGGCAATTGCTCCGCCTCCACACCATTTTCCTCCTCATACATGTCGACACAATCGTACCGACACACAGCACACACACAGGGAATGCCCTGATAGAGGACAGGACCCCACTAGCCCTTTGGGGAGACAGAGGGAGAGTATGCCAGCGCTATATATATACAGGGATAACCTTATAGAAGTGTTTTTCCCCTTATAGCTGCTGTTTTATTAATACTGCGCCTAATTAGTGTCCCCCTCTCTTTTTTAACCCTTTCTGTAGTGTAGTAACTGCAGGGGAGAGCCAGGGAGCTTCCCTCCAACGGAGCTGTGAGGAAAAATGGCGCCAGTGTGCTGAGGAGGTAGGCTCCGCCCCTTTTTCGCGGACTTTTCTCCCGCATTTTTATGGATTCTGGTAGGGGTTAAAATACATCCATATAGCCCTGGGGGTTATATGTGATGTATTTTCGCCAGCCAAGGTGTTTTTATTGCTGCTCAGGGCGCCCCCCCCCCAGCGCCCTGCACCCTCAGTGACCGGAGTGTTAAGTGTGCCTGAGAAGCAATGGCGCACAGCTGCAGTGCTGTGCGCTACCTTGGTGAAGACTGATGTCTTCTGCCGCAGATTTTCCGGACCTCTTCTTGCTTCTGGCTCTGTAAGGGGGCCGGCGGCGCGGCTCTGGGACCGGACTCCGAGGCTGGGCCTGTGTTCGGTCCCTCTGGAGCTAATGGTGTCCAGTAGCCAAGAAGCCCAAGCTGGCTGCAAGCAGGCAGGTTCGCTTCTTCTCCCCTTAGTCCCTCGATGCAGTGAGCCTGTTGCCAGCAGGTCTCACAGAAAATAAAAAACCTAAAACTAAACTTTTTCTAAGAAACTCAGGAGAGCCTCCTAGAATGCACCCTTCTCGGCCGGGCACAAAAATCTAACTGAGGCTTGGAGGAGGGTCATAGGGGGAGGGGCCAGTGCACACCAGGTAGTCCTAAAGCTTTACTTTTGTGAATTAGGGAGGTCATTCCGAGTTGTTCGTTCGTTGCCGATTTTCGCTATACTGCGATTAGTCGCTTACTGCGCATGCGCAAGGTTCGCATAGCGCATGCGCTTAGTTATTTTACACAAAAGTTAGGTATTTTACTCACGGCGTAACAAAGTTTTTTCATCGTTCTGCTGATCGGTGAGTGATTGACAGGAAGTGGGTGTTTCTGGGCGGAAACTGACCGTTTTCTGGGAGTGTGCGGAAAAACGCAGGCGTTTCAGGGAAAAACGCGGGAGTGGCTGGAGAAACGGGGGAGTGTCTGGCCGAACGTAGGGCGTGTTTGTGACGTCAAACCAGGAACGAAACTGACTGAACTGATCGCAATGTAGGAGTAAGTCTCGAGCTACTCAGAAACTGCTAAGAATTTTGTAATCGCAATTCTGCTAATTTTTCGTTCGCAATTCTGCTATGCTAAGATACACTCCCAGAGGGCGGCGGCTTAGCGTGTGCAATGCTGCTAAAAGCAGCTAGCGAGCGAACAACTCGGAATGAGGGCCTAGGCCCAGTATGCGGCACAGGAATGACTGATGGCTGATGCACAGGACACTACCACTGGTCTGATGCAGGACAACACAGCAATACTGTGAGGGACTTGTTGTTGTTATTATTATTATTATTATTATTATTATACGGCAGCATATCATACAGCGGGTGGTCTTCTGTATGCCGAATGTCGGGATCCCGGCGCACAGTATACCGGCGCCGGAATCCCGACACCCGGCATACCGACAACTATTTTCCCTCGTGGGAGACACTACCACTGGTCTGATGCAGGACAACACAGCAACACTGTAAGGGACTTGTTGTTATTATTATTATATGGCAGCAGTGGACATATGGCAGCAGAGTATACCACTGTGACTGGTCACTGGAATGACTGATGGCTGATGCACAGGACACTACCACTGGTCTGATGCAGCACAACATAGCAACACTGTAAGGGACTTATTATACAGCAGCACTGGACATATGGCAGCAGAGGACACCACCACTGTGACTGCCTGGTCACTGGACTGACTGATGGCTGATGCACAGGACACTACCACTGGTCTGATGCAGGACAACACAGCAACACTGTGAGGGACTTGTTGTTATTATTATTATTATACGGCAGCATATCATACAGCTACAGTGGACATATGGCTGCAGAGTATACCACTGTGACTGCCTGGTCACTGGAATGACCGATGGCTGATGCACAGGACACTACCACTGGACTGATGCAGCACAATACACCACCACTGAACTGATGCAGCACAACACAGCAGCAACGGACATATGGCAGCAAGAGGACACAACCACTGTGACTGGACAAATACAGCACAAGACACGGACACTGAGAACGGAGACACGTCCTCTCTCTACACTCTCCAATGCTGGATTGAAAATGGCGGGGACGCGCAGCTCCTTATATGGAATCCAAACCCTGCGAGAATCCGACAGCGGGATGATGATGTTTTGCATTGTTCTGGTTTCCGAGTCAGGCGGGAAAACCCGAGCCTGACTCGGATCCGGACTTGAATGGTGAAGTCAGGTATGGTTCGGTTCACTGAGAACCGAACCTGCTCATCTCTACAAAAAATTGGTTTGAATGGAAAACTTTAACCAAAAGATTCTATCTCAAAATCTTCTATTAACAATAGTGGGAGTTCTCATGAATATTTGCTTAGGTTCTACAAATAATTAATGTCTTATATGATTACAAATCCCCTCCAATATTTAAATATCCAACTGTGTATAGTTGCCTCTAGCTAATACAGGTTGAGTCTCCCTTATCCAAAATGCTTGGGACCAGAGGTATTTTGGATATCAGATTTTTCCGTATTTTGGAATAATTGCATAACATAATGATATATCATGGCGATGGGACCTAAATCTAAGCACAGAATGCATTTATGTTTTATATACACCTTATACACACAGCCTGAAGGTAATTTTAGCCAATATTTTTTATAACTTTGTGCATTAAACAAAGTGTGTACATTCACACAATTCATTTATGTTTCATATACACCTTATACAACCAGCCTGAAGGTCATTTAATACAATATTTTTAATAACTGTGTGTATTAAACAAAGTTTGTGTACATTAAGCCATCAAAAAACAAAATTTCATTATTTCACTCTCACTCAAAAAGTCCGTATTTCGGGATATTCCGTATTTCGGATATTTGGATATGGGATACTCAACCTGTATAAGTGTCCTTCCCTCTTTAGTAGCTTGTTTTGTATCAATTTGATGTAAATGATGAGAAAAATCTCGCATTGTACCATAAATTTGTCGTAGTATCTACAGCTCTTGAAAATAAAGTTTCCCTATCTTTTTTTCATTGTTTCATATTATTAACCAAGTGACTTTCCTGTTTTTACTCTATAGAGAAAAATAAGTATTTTTCCTTTAGGTTCATATGGACCTGTAGCATCAGACAGAAGCTACAGGTCCATTCCCGTGAAGTCGACCAGACCCATTAAAAACTTCTAGCTGTCCACCAGCTGAACAATATATAAAAAGTCTAACATGTATAATATGTCTAATATGACAAGTCTATCGTACAGTTGCAATGTGCAGTTTGAACTCATATGTGTAATGCTTGTAATGTATGCTACGTTTCCCCCCGTCTTATGCTATGTATTCCCACTTCATGTTGCTGCTTGGCAATGCACTGTACTGCAAAAAATTCCTAGTGTACATGAGTACACCTGGCCAATAAAGCGGATTCTGATTCCGATATTCGAAACAAAATTCTTAGATTTTAATATAATAATATAATATTGACCTGTGTAATAAAATGTATCCTGCAATTCAATTCCTAAAAATGCATTAATTTGAAGCCCAGGAGGGTGCAAATGATTTTTTGTCATTGACTAAATATATGTATTCTTCCCTGATGATGTTCAATGCTTTGGAATGAAATCCGCTGGGTTCTCTGCTATTTTATTGGATCTGTCTATGGACTCCAAAGAATACTGTAAGGTGGCCATACACTAGTGCGATTTTGGGCCTTTTTATACGATTTTGACGCATTGGGCCAATAAATAGCGTGAAAAGTGTCAAATTGTATGTAATTTACTTACGATTCCTATCCGATGCGCAGTCCTGCGTGTCGTTAGTCGTATCCACGGATTGTCAGTGCTACAATAAGGATTTATCGTAATAGCATGTGAAACGGTGCACATCATGAGTATTTTTAGTACCTCCGATTTATCGCATGATAAATCTGAAGAGTAGTGATGAGCGGGTTCGGTTCCTCGGAAACCGAACCCGCCCGAACTTCACCCATTTTACACGGGTCCGAGGCATACTCGGATTCTCCCGTATGGCTCGGTTAATCCGAGCGCGCCCGAACGTCATCATCCCGCGGTCGTATTCTCGCGAGATTCGTATTCTATATAAGGAGCCGCGCGTCGCCGCCATTTTCACTCGTACATTGGAAATGTTAGGGAGAGGACGTGGCTGGCGTCCTCTCCGTTTATTAATGTTGCTGTAAATATTGGTGCTAATTGCTTAATTGTGGGGACTGGGGAGCAGCTGTATTATATAGGAGGAGTACAGTGCAGAGTTTTGCTGATCAGTGACCACCAGTTTTATCCGTTCTCTGCCTGAAAAACGCTTTATATCTGTGCTCAGTGTGCTGCATATATCTGTGCTCACACTGCTTTATTGTGGGGACTGGGGACGAGCAGTATTATATAGGAGGAGTACAGTGCAGAGTTTTGCTGACCAGTGACCACCAGTATTATACGTTCTCTGCCTGAAAAACGCTCCATATCTGTGCTCAGTGTGCTGCATATATCTGTGCTCACACTGCTTTATTGTGGGGACTGGGGACCAGCAGTATTATATAGGAGTACAGTGCAGAGTTTTGCTGACCAGTAACCACCAGTATACGTTGTCTGCCTGAAAAATGCTCCATATCTGTGCTCAGTGTGCTGCATATATCTGTGCTCACACTGCTTTATTGTGGGGACTGGGGACCAGCAGTATTATATAGGAGGAGTACAGTGCAGAGTTTTGCTGACAGTGACCACCAGTATATAAAGCAGTATGTTACGGAAAGGCCACTGCTCTACCTACCTCTGTGTCGTCAAGTATACTATCCATCTAGATTCTATACGGGTGTCGTACGGTATGCCGGCGCTCGGGCTCCCGGCGCCCAGCATACCGGCGCCGGGAGGCCGACCGGCAGCATACCGACAGCGTGGCGAGCGCAAAGGAGCCCCTTGCGGGTTCGCTGCGCTCGCCACGCTGCAGGCACGGTGGCGCGCTACGCACGCCACACTATTTTATTCTCCCTCCAGGGGGGTCGTGGAACCCCACGAGGGAGAATAGTTGTCGGTATGCTGGGTTTCGGGATTCCGGCGCCGGTATACTGTGCGCCGGGATCCCGACATTCGGCATACAGAAGACCACCCTTCTATACCTGTGGTGCATTTTAGTTTTGCAGTTTGCTGACAGTGTCCACCAGTATATATAGCAGTACGGTACGGAAGGCCACTGCTCTACCTACCTCTGTGTCGTCAAGTATACTATCCATCTAGATTCTATACCTGTGGTGCATTTTAGTTTTGCAGTTTGCTGACAGTGACCACCAGTATATATAGCAGTACGGTACGGAAGGCCACTGCTCTACCTACCTCTGTGTCGTCAAGTATACTATCCATCTAGATTCTATACCTGTGGTGCATTTTAGTTTTGCAGTTTGCTGATAGTGACCACCAGTATATATAGCAGTACGGTACGGAAGGCCACTGCTCTACCTACCTCTGTGTCGTCAAGTATACTATCCATCTAGATTCTATACCTGTGGTGCATTTTAGTTTTGTAGTTTGCTGACAGTGACCACCAGTATATATAGCAGTATGGTACGGAAGGCCACTGCTCTACCTACCTCTGTGTCGTCAAGTATACTATCCATCTAGATTCTATACCTGTGGTGCATTTTAGTTTTTCAGTTTGCTGACAGTGACCACCAGTATATATAGCAGTACGGTATGGAAGGCCACTGCTCTACCTACCTCTGTGTCGTCAAGTATACTATCCATCTAGATTCTATACCTGTGGTGCATTTTAGTTTTGCAGTTTGCTGACAGTGACCACCAGTATATATAGCAGTACGGTACGGAAGGCCACTGCTCTACCTACCTCTGTGTCGTCAAGTATACTATCCATCTAGATTCTATACCTGTGGTGCATTTTAGTTTTGCAGTTTGCTGACAGTGACCACCAGTATATATAGCAGTATGGTACGGAAGGCCACTGCTCTACCTACCTCTGTGTCGTCAAGTATACTATCCATCTAGATTCTATACCTGTGGTGCATTTTAGTTTTGCAGTTTGCTGACAGTGACCACCAGTATATATAGCAGTACGGTACGGAAGGCCACTGCTCTACCTACCTCTGTGTCGTCAAGTATACTATCCATCTAGATTCTATACCTGTGGTGCATTTTAGTTTTGCAGTTTGCTGACAGTGACCACCAGTATATATAGCAGTACGGTACGGAAGGCCACTGCTCTACCTACCTCTGTGTCGTCAAGTATACTATCCATCTAGATTCTATACCTGTGGTGCATTTTAGTTTTGTAGTTTGCTGACAGTGACCACCAGTATATATAGCAGTATGGTACGGAAGGCCACTGCTCTACCTACCTCTGTGTCGTCAAGTATACTATCCATCCATACCTGTGGTGCATTTCAGTTGTGCGCAGTATATATAGTAGTAGGCCATTGCTATTGACACTGGCATATAATTCCACACATTAAAAAATGGAGAACAAAAATGTGGAGGTTAAAATAGGGAAAGATCAAGATCCACTTCCACCTCGTGCTGAAGCTGCTGCCACTAGTCATGGCCGAGACGATGAAATGCCATCAACGTCGTCTGCCAAGGCCGATGCCCAATGTCATAGTAGAGAGCATGTAAAATCCAAAAATCAAAAGTTCAGTAAAATGACCCAAAAATCAAAATTGAAAGCATCTGATGAGAAGCGTAAACTTGCCAATATGCCATTTACGACACGGAGTGGCAAGAAGAATATGGCCATTGACATGCCTGGTCAAAATACAAAAAAAATCACCTCTTCGGTGTGGAATTATTTCAACACAAATGCGGACAACAGGTGTCAAGCCGTGTGTTGCCTTTGTCAAGCTGTAATAAGTAGGGGTAAGGACGTTAACCACCTAGGAACATCCTCCCTTATACGTCACCTGGACCGCATTCATCAGGTCAGTGACAAGTTCAAAAACTTTGGATGACAGCGGAAGCAGTCCACTGACCACTAAATCCCTTCCTCTTGTAACCAAGCTCCTGCAAACCACACCACCAACTCCCTCAGTGTCAATTTCCACCTTACACAGGAAAGCCAATAGTCCTGCAGGCCATGTCACTGGCAAGTCTGACGAGTCCTCTCCTGCCTGGGATTCCTCCGATGCATCCTTGAGTGTAACGCCTACTGCTGCTGGCGCTGCTGTTGTTGCTGCTGGGAGTCGATTGTCATCCCAGAGGGAAAGTCGGAAGACCACTTGTACTACTTCCAGTAAGCAATTGACTGTATAACAGTCCTTTGCGAGGAAGATGAAATATCACAGCAGTCATCCTGCTGCAAAGCGGATAACTCAGGTCTTGTCAGCCTGGGTGGTGAGAAACGTGTGTCCGGTATCCACCGTTAATTCACAGGCAACTAGAGACTTGATTGAGGTACTGTGTCCCCGGTACCAAATACCATCTAGGTTCCATTTCTCTAGGCAGGCGATACCGAAAATGTACACAGACGTCAAAAAAGAGTCACCAGTGTCCTAAAAAATGCAGTTGTACCCAATGTCCACTTAACCACGGACATGTGGACAAGTGGAGCAGGGCAGACTCAGGACTATATGACTGTGACAGCCCACTGGGTAGATGTATTGCCTCCCGCAGCAAGAACAGCAGCGGCGGCACCAGTAGCAGCATCTCGCAAACACCAACTCGTTCCTAGGCAGGCTACGCTTTGTATCACCGCTTTCCATAAGAGGCACACAGCTGACAACCTCTTACGGAAACTGAGGAACATCATCGCAGAATGGCTTACCCCAATTGGACTCTCCTGGGGATTTGTGACATCGGACAACGCCAGCAATATTGTGCGTGCATTACATCTGGGCAAATTCCAGCACGTCCCATGTTTTTCACATACATTGAATTTGGTGGTGCAGAATTATTTAAAAAACGACAGGGGCGTGCAAGAGATGCTGTCGGTGGCCCGAAGAATTGCGGGCCACTTTCGGCATTAAGCCACCGCGTGCTGAAGACTGGAGCACCAGCAAACAGTCCTTAACCTGCCCTGCCATCATCTGAAGCAAGAGGTGGTAACGAGGTGAAATTCAACCCTCTTTATGCTTCAGAGGATGGAGGAGCAGCAAAAGGCCATTCAAGCCTATACATCTGCCCACGATATAGGCAAAGGAGGGGGAATGCACCTGACTCAAGCGCAGTGGAGAATGATTTCAACGTTGTGCAAGGTTCTGCAACCCTTTGAACTTGCCACACGTGAAGTCAGTTCAGACACTGCCAGCCTGAGTCAGGTCATTCCCCTCATCAGGCTTTTGCAGAAGAAGCTGGAAACATTGAAGGAGGAGCTAAAACAGAGCAATTCCGCTAGGCATGTGGGACTTGTGGATGGAGCCCTTAATTCACTTAACCAGGATTCACGTGTGGTCAATCTGTTGAAATCAGAGCACTACATTTTGGCCACCGTGCTCGATCCTAGATTTAAAACCTACGTTGTATCTCTCTTTCCAGCAAACACAAGTCTGCAGAGGTTCAAAGACCTGCTGGTGGGAAAATTCAATAACTATAATTATATACACACACAGGCGTAGGGCACAGCCTAAAGATCTTAATACTTCTGTGTGTGTATATTAATTCAGGCGCAAAATGCTTATTCAATACACTTTACTGGTCATCAAGAACATAAAAAATAAAACTAAAAGCGGCTCCCACTTGGTAATCTGAAGTAATACCAATTATTAAACACAAATAATACATATAAGAGAAGAGAGCGCATAAAGTTTTATATGATTTTATTACACTTTAAAAATACTAAAAAATCTCTGACATTAATAAATGCATATATTGCTGAAGTGCTAATTGAACCACTCAAACAATGATCACTATAGTGCTGCTACAGGTAAATCATCAGTCCATACCAAACCACCTTAGTCCATATAATTGTATTTAGTAGCAACTGCCACTTAGTATCAACCCAAATTCCAAGGTTGATTTTTTTTTCACTTAAGTGGTTATATTGTAGCTAACTGTCCCACACACGAGAGTACCACTCGTTGAATTGAACCGTGGTCTTTGAAATGAATAAATGCTGCAGCACTAGTTGTATTTTACTCTGAAGGACCACTTAAAATAAATCTTTCACATATGCAGGATATTTTTGATGCAAATAGGATATCCTTCCATCCACTGACACAAGTGTTATATCGTATATTGCAGGAATGGAATCTGCTATTCGTTTAAGACACTGTTTCTCACCTCGCTGTGGCCCGGGTTACACTTTCCCCGCTGCCTAGGAGCCACTTACAGCCGTGGCGTCCCGCCGCTGATAGCTCCGGTGTTCACGTTTGGCTCGGCCCACTAGAGTCAGATGAAACAGACCGCGATACAGCTCCCAGCCATGGTTACGTACCGCTGAGTCTCCCCCTTTACATGCATCCAACTTCTCTCTGCCGGAGCACGTATAGCTGTAGTCGGTAGGAAGATGTAGATAAACGTACCGCTGGATTTCAAACCTGCTGGGGCTGTAACGCTTCCCACCTCCGGAGTACGGATTAACAAAAACGGTGGTTGTCAGAAATAGCCAGTTCACAAATCCTGCAACAGTGTGGTCCGTATCAGAGTCCCATAGGGATTTCAAAGCACAAAAGCAAGACACTCTTAACGCGTTTCTCCATTGTAAGATTCTAACGGTTTCCTCAGAAGACCGACCGCCGGCTTACCGACAGTGTGGCGAGTGCAAATGAGCCCCTTGCGGGCTCGCTGCGCTCGCCACGCTATGGGCACGGTGGCGCGCACACTATTTTATTCTCCCTCCAGGGTTGTCGTGGACCCCCACGAGGGAGAATAAGTGTCGGTATGCCGGCTGTCGGGCTCCCAGCGCGGGTATGCTGGTCGCCGGGAGCCCGACCGCCGGCATACTGAAGACCACCCCCAGAAAGTACACAGGGATCTGAGATGGTGGATTCCAGTGGGGACGAATTAATAATCTGTGAGGAGGGGGATGTACACAGTGAAAGGGGTGAGGAATTGGAGGATGATGATGAGGTGGACATCTTGCCTCTGTAGAGCCAATTTGTGCAAGGAGAGATTGATTGCTTCTTTTTTGGTGGGGGCCCAAACCAACCAGTCATTTCAGTCACAGTCGTGTGGCAGACCCTGTCGCTGAAATGATGGGTTCGTTAAAGTATGCATGTCCTGTTTATACAACATAAGGGTGGTTGGGAGGGCCCAAGGACAATTCCATGTTGCACCTCTTTTTTCTTTCATTTGTCTTTGCATAATGTGCTGTTTGGGGACTATTTTTTTAAGTGCCATCCTGTCTGACACTGCAGTGCCACTCCTAGATGGCAGTGGCGTCATGAGGTGGGTGCGGGGGGTGCGGCCCGCACCTGGGTGTCACCCTTCAATAGGGTGACAAAGGAGCCGCACACTCACACGCACGAACCTCCATCCCCTGACATGACAAAGACAAAGCCTGGTGGTCCACGGCTGTGGCTACACCCCCTCCTCCCAGGCCCCGCCTCCTAAAGCCCGCTGCCCGACATTCTCACCTGTCAGTGAGATCAGCAGGCAGCAGCCACAGAGCCGTGCAGGCAGTGCTCTGGCCGCCCCTGCCCTCTCCTCCAGACTCCACTCTCTCCTCACTTGGGTCCTGACTGAGCCTGACAGTAACACACACAAGCTCCGCCTCCCACACTGTCCTACAGGAGGAAGGAGCTGCTGCTGCTGATATTGCTGCATGATACCAGGTAACTTCTATAAATGCTCCACGATGAGCAGAATCGATTTATGAAATGTATGTGTGTGTGGCTGTATGGGGGTAAATGTGTTAATGGGCATTTGGATGTACAAATTGTTGGGTTGAGTGCTGGGGGGGAAGCTAATTGGGGCTGTGTGAGTGTAGTATGAGTGTTGTGTGAGTGTAGTATGGGTGCCACTGTGTGAGCGTAGTATGAGTGCTGTGTAGTATGGGTGCTGTGTGAGTTTAGTATGAGCGCTGTGTGAGCGTAGTATGGGTGCCACTGTGTGAGTGTAGTATGGGTGCTATGTGAGCGTAGTATGGGTGCCACTGTGTGAGTGTAGTATGGGTGCTGTGTGACGTAGTTTGGGTGCTGCTGTGTGAGTGTAGTATGAGTGCTGTGTGAGTGTAGTATGAGTGCTGTGTGAGTGTAGTATGGGTGCCACTGTGTGAGCGTAGTATGAGTGCTGTGTAGTATGGGTGCTGTGTGAGTTTAGTATGAGCGCTGTGTGAGCGTAGTATGGGTGCCACTGTGTGAGTGTTGTATGGGTGCTGTGTAGTATGGGTGCTGTGCGAGTGTAGTATGGGTGCCACTGTGTGAGTGTAGTATGGGTGCTGTGTAGTATGGGTGCTGTGTGACGTAGTATGGGTGCTGCTGTGTGAGCGTAGTATGGGTGCTGCTGTGTGAGTGTAGTGTGGGTGCTGTGTAGTATGGGTGCTGTGTGACGTAGTATGGGTGCTGCTGTGTGAGCGTAGTATGGGTGCTGCTGTGTGAGCATAGTATGGGTGCTGCTGTGTGAGTGTAGTATGAGTGCTGTGTGAGTGAAGTATGGGTGCTTGCTGTGTGAGCGTAGTATGGGTGCTGCTGTGTGAGCATAGTATGAGTGCTGCTGTGTGAGCATAGTATGGGTGCTGCTGTGTGAGTGTAGTATGAGTGCTGTGTGAGTATAGTATGGTTGTTGCTGTGTGAGTGTAGTATGAGTGCTGTGTGAGTGTAGTATGGGTGCTGTGTGAGTGTAGTATGGGTGGTGCTGTGTGAGCGTAGTATGGGTGCTGCTGTGTGAGTGTAGTATGAGTGCTGTGTGAGTGTAGTATGGGTGCTGTGTGAGTGTAGTATGGGTGCTGTTTGAGTGTAGTATGGGTGCTGTGTGAGCGTAGTATGGGTGCTGCTGTGTGAGTGTAGTATGAGTGCTGTGTGAGTGTAGTATGGGTGCTGTTTGAGTGTAGTATGGGTGCTGTTTGAGTGTAGTATGGGTGCCGCTGTGTGAGGGGAGCTTTATGTGAGCTGATAGTGTGGGTGGATGAAAGTGCTAATGGGTGTTGGAAGGAGGGATTGATAACGAATTGGGGAGAGATGGGGTAATGAATGCACGGAGACGGGGGGCTTCAGTAATGGGTTCTTGGACAGGGATATGTTTGCGGTTGCTGTTTAGGGGAAATTGGTTAATCAGTGCCACCACCAAGTAAATCCCATGCCACCACCAAGACACCACATGATACCCCATGTCACCACCAAGACACCACATGATACCCCATGTCACCACCAAGACACCACATGATACCCCATGTCACCACCAAGACACCACATGATACCCCATGTCACCACCAAGACACCACATGATACCCCATGTCACCACCAAGACACCACATGATACCCCATGTCACCACCAAGACACCACATGATACCCCATTTCTCCACATGATACCTCATATACCCACATTTCACCAGATGAGCTGTGGTTTTAGTACGCTAAACGTAGCAAAACTACAACTGCTTTCTCTAGCATGAGGGGGGGGGGGGGGGGCGCCCAGCACAGGGCAAGGCCGCCCCTCATGCCGGGTCCGCCTCCCCGCTGATATGTATAGCAATGCGCTCACATTTTAAGGGTAGCCCTCTGCCTCTGCAGCCTAGCTGTGAAGGCAGTCGCCGGGCCGACATCTTTTGGGTGGCAGCTGCTGCGTGTGCCGTCATGCAGCTGACGCGGCCCGCCCGACAAATGGTCCGGAAACATCTGCGTTGTCCGGACCACGCCCCTCAAACGGTGCGTCACCGCCCATTCACCACCCCCGCCAGGATTCCTTATGGTGTGATAGGGGAGGAGGTCCATGGGGGGTGACACCATGAGTTACCACACCGGGTGACACCAACCCTAGTGACGCCTCTGCTAGATGGGCCAGGTGTTTGTGTCGGCCACTTGTGTCGCTTAGCTTAGTCACACAGCGACCTTGGTGCGCCTCTTTTTTTCTTTGCATCATGTGCTGTTTGGGGACAATTTTTTTGAAGTGCCATCCTGTCTGACACTGCAGTGCCACTCCTAGATGGGCCAGGTGTTTGTGTCAGCCACTTGTGTCGCTTAGCTTAGTCACACAGCGACCTTGGTGCGCCTCTTTTTTTCTTTGCATCATGTGCTGTTTGGGGACTATTTTTTTGAAGTGCCATCCTGCCTGACACTGAAGTGCCACTCCTAGATGGGCCAGGTGTTTGTGTCGGCCACTTGTGTCGCTTAGCTTAGCCATCCAGCGACCTCGGTGCAAATTTTAGGAATAAAAATAATATTGGCCCTCATTCCGAGTTGTTCGCTCGCAAGCTGCTTTTAGCAGCATTGCACACGCTAAGCCGCCGCCTACTGGGAGTGAATCTTAGCTTAGCAAAATTGCGAACGAAAGATTCTCTAAATTGCGATTAGAAATTTCTTAGCAGTTTCTGAGTAGCTCGAGACTTACTCTGTCACTGCGATCAGTTCAGTCAGTTTCGTTCCTGGTTTGACGTCACAAACACACCCAGCGTTCGCCCAGACACTCCCCCGTTTCTCCAGCCACTCCCGCGTTTTTCCCAGAAACGGCAGCGTTTTTTCACACACTCCCATAAAACGGCCAGTTTCCGCCCAGAAACACCCACTTCCTGTCAATCACATTACGATCACCAGAACGAAAAAAAAACCTCGTAATGCCGTGAGTAAAATACCAAACTTCTTAGCAAATTTACTTGGCGCAGTCGCAGTGCGAACATTGCGCATGCGCAATTAGCGGAAAATCGCTGCGATGCGAAGAAAATTACCGAGCGAACAACTCGGAATGACCACCATTGTGAGGTGTGAGGTGTTCAGAATAGACTGAAAATGAGTGTAAATTATGGTTATTGAGGTTAATAATACTATGGGATCAAAATGACCCCAACATTCTATGATTGTAAAAAAACACCCGAATCCAAAACACACCCGAATCCGACAAAAAATTTTCAGGGAGGTTTTGGCAAAACGCGTCCGAATCCAAAACACGGCCACGGAACCGAATCCAAAACCAAAACACAAAACCCGAAAAATTTCTGGTGCACATCTCTAAGAGTCACTTGACTGGCACCTGGACACTTTATAAGGAATCTTAAGATAAAAGGAGATTTATGGTAGACTTACCATGGTTAAATCTCTTTCTGTGAGGTACACTGGGTTCTATAGGGAATACATCAGGGAATACATTGGGGTGTAGAGATGGATCTTGATCCAGAGGCACCAACAGGCTAAAGCTTTAGGAGAAGGGACTAGCGGCTAATGCCATACAAAGCCAAAGAAGCTAAGTGTTTCAGGGTGGGCGCCCTGTGGAACCCAGTGTACCTTGCAGAAAGAGATTTAACCATGGTAAGCCTACCATAAATCTACTTTTCTGCAGCGGGGTACACTGTGTTCCACAGGGAATATATCAGGGATGTCCTAAAGCAGTTCCTCAAGTGAGGGGATGCCCCTTAGCGGGTATGAGAACCCGACGTCCAAAGGAAGCATCCTGAGAGGCGGAAGTATCAAAGGCATAGAACCTAATAAACTTGTTCACTGAGGACCATGTAGCCGTCTTGCACAATTGTTCTGCGGACGCACCACGATGGGCCGCCCAAGAGGGTCCAACAGACCGAGTAGAACGGGCTTTAATAGCAGCAGGAGCTGGGAGTCCAGCCTGTGCATAAGCCTGTGCAATCACCATTCTGATCCATCTGGCCAAGGTTTGCTTACTCGCAGGCCAGCCACGTTTGTGGAAACCAAACAGTAGAACGAGGGTATCTGACCTCCTGATAGAGGCAGTTTTCTCCACATATATACAGAGAGCCCGTACCACATCCACAGACCGTTCTTTGGAGGACAATTCGGAAGAGATGAAGGATGGAACCACAAACTCTTGATTAAGGTGAAAAGATGACACCACTTTAGGTAAATAACCAGGGCGAGTTCTAAGAACTGCTCGGTCATGATGAAATATCAAAAAGGGTGGAAGAAAAGACAAAGCGCCAAAGTCTGACGCCCTTCTAGCAGAGGCAATAGCCAGCAGAAACAGGACCTTGGCGGTGAGCAAAGGTCCTGACTCAAGAGGTTCAAATGGAGACTCTTGCAAGGCATTCAGGACAACAGACAAATCCCATGGAGCCACAGGAGGGACATAGAGAGGCTGAATCCACAGTATGTCCTGAGTGAATGTATGAACGTCAGGTATAAATGCAGTTATTCTTTGAAACCACACCGACAAAGCAAATATGTGAACCTTGAGGGAGGCCAGACGAAGTCCTAAATCCAGGCCTTGTTGCAAAAAAGCCAGAAGTCTGGAAGTACTGAATTTGTAAGCATCGTAATTCTTAGCAGCACACCAGGTGAAGTAAGAATTCTAGACTCCATAATAAATCCACGCAAATGCCGGTTTGCGGGCCTTCAGCATAGTTTGGATGACCGCCTCGAGAATCCTTTGGCCGTCAGGAGTAAAGCTACAAGTGCCACGCCGTCAAAGCCAGTCTTGCTAGGTCTGTATAGACACAAGGACCCTGAACGAGGAGGTCTGGGCGTTGAGAAAGCAGAAGAAGATGCTCTATCGATAGATCCTGCAGGTCTGAGAACCACTGCCGTCTGGGCCATGCTGGAGCGACTAGAAGTAGTATTCCTCTATCTTGTTTGAACTTCCGTAGTACCCTGGGCAGGAGTGACACTGGAGGGATCATGCAGGGCAGCCCAAAAGTTCCATGGAATTGCCATAACGTCCACGAACTCTGCTTGAGGATCCCTGGTTCTTGATCCAAATACCGGAACTTTGTGATAGTTTCGAGACGCCATCAGGTCTACATCTGGTAGGCCCCACTTGCTCACTAGGAGTTGAAAGACTTTCTGATGAAGACTCCACTCTCTGGCGTGCACGTCCTGACGACTGAGGAAATCACCTTCCCAGTTGAGGACTCCCGGAATGAACACTGCCGATATTGCTGGCAGAAGGCGTTCCGCCCAACGAAGGATTTTTGACACTTCCATCATTGCCATGCGGCTTCGAGTGCCGCCTTGATGGTTTATGTACGCCACCATGATGGCGTTGTCTGACCGTACTTGAACAGGCCTGTTCTGTATCAGAGGCAGGGCAAGAGATAAAATATTGAACACTGCCCGCAATTCCAGAATGTTTATCGGGAGGAGTGATTCCTCCATGGTCCACCGACCCTGGAAAGAGTATTGCTCCAACACTGTGCCCCCAACCCTTCAGACTGGCATCCGTAGTCGGTAGGACCCAGTTGGGGATCCAGAAGGGACGAACCCTGCTCAACTGCTGGTTCTGTAGCCACCAGGTCAGCGACAGGCGAACCTCTGGAGTCAAGGAGATCATGTGAGACCAGATCCAATGAGTCAGGCCGTTCCACTTGGAATGTAGAGGGCGGGATTGGAATTGAGCGTACTCTACAATGTTGAAAGTCGACACCATGAGGCCTAGTACTTGGGCGAGAGAGGAAGTATCTTATCCTGTCCTGAAGTTTCAGTACCTTCTCTGGAGACTAAAACAGCCGTTGACTGTGTATGTCCGGTAGTGCCCCCAGGTGCACCATGCTCCGAGAAGGGACCAGCGAGGACTTCTTCCAGTTGATGAGCCACCCGTGGGCTTGTAGGAAGTTTACCCGTCAGTTGTAGATGACTGAGGAAGACATCGTGGAGGTTTGCCAGAATCAGCAAATCGTCCAGATACGGCAGGAACCTGACTTCCTGGCGACGGAGATGAGCCGTCATCATGGCCATAACCGTGGTGAAGATCCGAGGGGCTGTGGCCAGTCCAAACGGCAGAGCCTGAAATTGATAGTGAAGGTTGCCAATAGCAAACCACAGACATTTCTGATGCGATATGGCAATAGGCATATTCAGGTAAGCATCTTGTATAACCAGGTATACCATATAGTCTACGGGTCCATGGCCAGTACAATTGAGCGCAGTGTTTCCATACGGAACGTGGACACTCTCACAAACTTGTTCAGTGAATTGAGGTTGAGAATAGGCCGGAAAGACCCATCAAGTTTCGGGACTAGAAACAGGGTCGAGTAGTATCCTCTGCCTCTCTGGGACAGAGGTACCAGCACTACCACTCCTTTTGCCTTCTGTGCAGAAGGAGTAGCTTTTGGGAGAAAGGCAGTCATAGTAGCCGCCATTTCAGATCCAATTTTTAATTAAGTCTTCCCCAAATAAGATGTCCCCAGTAAAAGGGGAATACCGCCAAGGACTTTTGGAGTCCAGGTCCACCATCCACGACCTCAACCACAGAATATGGCGAGCCAGGACAGACATATTTGACTCCTTGGCAGCCAACACACCCGCCTCAGTGGACGCCTCCTGGTGAAGAAAAAGGTGGCAGTGGTATTGTGAGACAGGGAATGTCTGGCATTGTCAGATATATCCTCGAGCAGCTCTTCCTCTAATGCCTGATTCAGTCTACAATCGATTTTGCAGCCCCAAGAGGACGCAATCGTGGTCTATGTACAACACCCGCAAGGGAGTAATAGACTTCAGGCATCCCTCCACATGCTTACCTGTCTGGTCCTACAGTGAGGAGACAGTGATGAGAGGCAGAGTGGATGACACCCGATGGGTGACACATGAGTTCACTAGCAGTAAATTACCTACTCGTTATATAACTCTGCAGGGGGAGGATATTGAGCTAATGCCCGTTGTAGACAGGGGGAATGTCTTCCCTGGATTAGACCAGGGGTCTTCTTGTCTGATATACACTTAATGGTCAGATTGTAGTAATAGAGTTTTCTCTGACGTCCTAGTGGATGCTGGGAACTCCGTAAGGACCATGGGGGAATAGCGGCTCCGCAGGAGACTGGGCACAAAAAGTAAAAGCTTTAGACTAGCTGGTGTGCACTGGCTCCTCCCCCTATGACCCTCCTCCAAGCCTCAGTTAGATTTTTGTGCCCGAACGAGAAGGGTGCAAGCTAGGTGGCTCTCCTGAGCTGCTTAGAAGTAAAAGTTTAAATAGGTTTTTTATTTTCAGTGAGTCCTGCTGGCAACAGGCTCACTGCATCGTGGGACTAAGGGGAGAAGAAGCGAACTCACCTGACTGCAGAGTGGATTGGGCTTCTTGGCTACTGGACATTAGCTCCAGAGGGATGATCACAGGTTCAGCCTGGATGGGTACCGGAGCCGCGCCGCCGGCCCCCTTACAGAGCCAGAAGAGCGAAGAGGTCCGGAGAAAGCGGCGGCAGAAGACGTTCCTGTCTTCAAATAAGGTAGCGCACAGCACTGCAGCTGTGCGCCATTGCTCTCAGCACACTTCACACTCCGGTCACTGAGGGTGCAGGGCGCTCGGGGGGAGCGCCCTGAGACGCAATAAAAATGATATAAAAACCTTATATGGCTAAATAAAATGCATCACATATAGCTCCTGGGCTATATGGATGCATTTATCCCCTGCCAGTTTCCTGAAAAAAGCGGGAGAAAAGGCCGCCGTGAAGGGGGCGGAGCCTTTCTCCTCAGCACACAAGCGCCATTTTCTTTCACAGCTCAGCTGGAAGGACGGCTCCCTGACTCTCCCCTGCAGTCCTGCACTACAGAAACAGGGTAAAACAGAGAGGGGGGCACTATTGGCAGCTAATATATAAATACAGCAGCTATAACAGGGAGTAACACTTATATAAGGTTATCCCTGTATATATATAGCGCTCTGGTGTGTGCTGGCAAACTCTCCCTCTGTCTCCCCAAACCCAAAGGGCTAGTGGGGTCCTGTCCTCTATCAGAGCATTCCCTGTGTGTGTGCTGGGTGTCGGTACGATTGTGTCGACATGTACGAGGAGGAAAATGATGTGGAAGCAGAGCAATTGCCTGTGTTAGTGATGTCACCCCCTAGGGAGTCGACACCTGACTGGATGGTAGTAATTAAAGAATTACGTGACAATGTCAGCACTTTGCAAAAAACTGTTGACGACATGAGACAGCCGACAAATCAATTAGTGCCTGTTCAGGCGTCTCAGACACCGTCAGGGGCGCTAAAACGCCCGTTACCTCAGATGGTCGACACAGACCCTGACACGGATACTGAATCTAGTGTCGACGGTGACGAGACAAACGTAATGTCCAGTAGGGCCACACGTTACATGATCACGGCAATGAAGGAGGCATTGCACATTTCTGACACTACAAGTACCACAAAAAAGGGTATTATGTGGGGTGTGAAAAAACTACCAGTGGTTTTTCCTGAGTCAGATGAATTAAATGAGGTGTGTGATAAAGCGTGGGTTTCCCCCAATAAAAAACTGCTGATTTCTAATAAATTATTGGCACTGTACCCTTTCCCGCCAGAGGTTAGGGCACGTTGGGAAACACCCCCTAGGGTAGATAAGGCGCTCACACGCTTATCAAAACAAGTGGCGTTACCGTCTCCTGACACGGCCGCTCTCAAGGAACCAGCTGATAGAAGGCTGGAAAATATCTTAAAAGGTATATACACACATACCGGTGTTATACTGCGACCAGCGATCGCCTCAGCCTGGATGTGCAGCGCTGGAGTGGCTTGGTCGGATTCCCTGACTGAAAATATTGATACCCTGGATAGGGACAGTATATTGTTAACTATAGAGCATTTAAAGGATGCATTACTATATATGCGAGATGCACAGAGGGATATTTGCACCCTGGCATCTAGAGTAAGTGCGATGTCCATTTCTGCCAGAAGAACGTTATGGACGCGACAGTGGTCAGGTGATGCAGATTCCAAACGACATATGGAAGTATTGCCGTATAAAGGGGAGGAGTTATTTGGGGTCGGTCTATCGGACCTGGTGGCCACAGCAACGGCTGGAAAATCCACCTTTTTACCCCAGGTCACCTCTCAGCAGAAAAAGACACCGTCTTTTCAAACCCAGTCCTTTCGTCCCTATAAGGGCAAGAGGGAAAAAGGCCGCTCGTTCCTGCCCCGGGGCAGAGGAAGGGGAAAAAGACTGCACCATGCAGCCTCTTCCCAGGAGCAGAAGCCCTCCCCCGCTTCTGCCAAGTCCTCAGCATGACGCTGGGGCTCTGCAAGCAGACTCGGGCACGGTGGGGGGCCGTCTCAAGAATTTCAGCGCGCAGTGGGCTCACTCGCAAGTGGACCCCTGGATCCTGCAGGTAGTATCACAAGGGTACAAATTGGAATTCGAGACGTCTCCCCTTCGCCGGTTCCTGAAGTCTGCTCTACCAACGTCTCCCTCCAACAGGGAGGCAGTATTGGAAGCTATTCACAAGCTGTATTCCCAGCAGGTGATAATCAAGGTACCCCTCCTACAACAGGGAAAGGGGTATTATTCCACGCTGTTTGTGGTACCGAAGCCGGACGGCTCGGTGAGACCAATTTTAAATCTAAAATCTTTGAACACTTACATAAAAAGGTTCAAATTCAAGATGGAGTCACTCAGAGCAGTGATAGCGAACCTGGAAGAAGGGGACTATATGGTATCTCTAGACATCAAGGATGCTTATCTCCATGTCCCAATCTACCCTTCTCACCAAGGGTACCTCAGGTTTGTGATACAAAACTGTCATTATCAGTTTCAGACGCTGCCGTTTGGATTGTCCACGGCACCACGGGTCTTTACCAAGGTAATGGCCGAAATGATGATTCTTCTTCGAAGAAAAGGCGTATTAATTATCCCTTACTTGGACGATCTCCTGATAAGGGCAAGGTCCAGGGAACAGTTAGAGGTCGGAGTAGCACTATCTTAGGTAGTGCTACGTCAGCACGGGTGGATTCTAAATATCCCAAAATCACAGCTGATTCCAACAACACGTCTACTGTTCCTAGGGATGATTCTGGACACAGTCCAGAAAAAGGTGTTTCTCCCGGAGGAGAAGGCCAGGGAGTTATCCGAGCTAGTCAGGAACCTCCTAAAACCAGGACAAGTGTCAGTGCATCAGTGCACGAGAGTCCTGGGAAAAATGGTGGCTTCTTACGAAGCGATTCCATTCAGAAGATTCCATGCAAGAACTTTTCAGTGGGATCTGCTGGACAAATGGTCCGGATCGCATCTTCAGATGCATCAGCGGATAACCCTATCTCCAAGGACAAGGGTATCTCTCCTGTGGTGGTTACAGAAGGCTCATCTTCTAGAGGGCCGCAGATTCGGCATTCAGGATTGGATGCTGGTAACCACGGATGCCAGCCTGAGAGGCTGGGGAGCAGTCACACAGGGAAGAAATTTCCAGGGCTTGTGGTCAAGCATGGAAACGTCTCTTCACATAAATATCCTAGAGCTAAGGGCCATTTACAATGCCCTAAGTCAAGCAAGGCCTCTGCTTCAGGGTCAACCGGTATTGATCCAGTCGGACAACATCACGGCTGTCGCCCACGTAAACAGACAGGGCGGCACAAGAAGCAGGAGGGCAATGGCAGAAGCTGCAAGGATTCTCCGCTGGGCGGAAAATCATGTGATACCACTGTCAGCAGTGTTCATTCCGGGAGTGGACAACTGGGAAGCAGACTTCCTCAGCAGACACGACCTCCACCCGGGGGAGTGGGGACTTCATCCAGAAGTCTTCCAAGTGATTGTAAACCGTTGGGAAAAACCAAAGGTGGACATGATGGCGTCCCGTCTCAACAAGAAACTGGACAGATATTGCGCCAGGTCAAGGGACCCTCAGGCAATAGCGGTGGACGCTCTGGTAACTCCGTGGGTGTTCCAGTCGGTATATGTGTTCCCTCCTCTTCCTCTCATACCAAAAGTACTGAGAATCATAAGAAGGAGAGGAGTAAGAACGATACTCGTGGCTCCGGATTGGCCAAGAAGAACTTGGTACCCGGAGCTGCAAGAGATGCTCACGGAGGACCCGTGGCCTCTACCTCTAAGGAAGGACCTGCTCCAGCAGGGACCTTGTCTGTTCCAAGACTTACCGCGGCTGCGTTTGACGGCATGGCGGTTGAACGCCGGATCCTGAAGGAAAAAGGCATTCCAGATGAAGTCATCCCTACCCTGATCAAGGCCAGGAAGGATGTAACTGCAAAACATTATCATCGCATTTGGCGAAAATATGTTGCGTGGTGTGAGGCCAAGAAGGCCCCTACGGAGGAATTTCAACTGGGTCGTTTCCTACATTTCCTGCAAGCAGGATTGTCTATGGGCCTAAAATTAGGATCCATTAAGGTTCAAATTTCGGTAGTGTCGATCTTCTTCCAGAAAGAACTGGCTTCAGTGCCTGAAGTTCAGACGTTTGTCAAAGGGGTACTGCATATACAGCCTCCTTTTGTGCCTCCAGTGGCACCTTGGGATCTCAATGTAGTTTTGGGGTTCCTAAAATCACATTGGTTTGAACCACTTGCCACAGTGGATTTGAAATATCTCACATGGAAAGTGGTAATGCTGTTGGCCCTGGCTTCAGCCAGGCGCGTATCAGAATTGGCGGCTTTATCTTATAAAAGCCCTTACCTGATATTTCATTCGGATAGGGCGGAATTGAGGACTCGTCCTCAATTTCTCCCTAAGGTGGTTTCAGCGTTTCACATGAATCAACCTATTGTGGTACCTGTGGCTACTAGGGACTTGGAGGACTCCAAGTTGCTGGACGTAGTCAGGGCCCTGAAAATATATGTTTCCAGGACGGCTGGAGTCAGAAAATCTGACTCGCTGTTTATACTGTATGCACCCAACAAGCTGGGTGCTCCTGCTTCTAAGCAGACGATTGCTCGTTGGATTTGTAGTACAATTCAACTTGCACATTCTGTGGCAGGCCTGCCACAGCCAAAATCTGTAAAAGCCCATTCCACACGGAAGGTGGGCTCATCTTGGGCGGCTGCCCGAGGGGTCTCGGCTTTACAACTTTGCCGAGCAGCTACTTGGTCAGGGACAAACACGTTTGCTAAATTCTACAAATTTGATACCCTGGCTGAGGAGGACCTGGAGTTCTCTCATTCGGTGCTGCAGAGTCATCCGCACTCTCCCGCCCGTTTGGGAGCTTTGGTATAATCCCCATGGTCCTTACGGAGTTCCCAGCATCCACTAGGACGTCAGAGAAAATAAGAATTTACTTACCGATAATTCTATTTCTCATAGTCCGTAGTGGATGCTGGGCGCCCATCCCAAGTGCGGATTGTCTGCAATACTTGTATATAGTTATTGTTACAAACAAATCGGGTTGTTTATTGTTGGAAGCCATCTTTTCAGAGGCTCCTACGGTTATCATACTGTTAACTGGGTTCAGATCACAAGTTGTACGGTGTGATTGGTGTGGCTGGTATGAGTCTTACCCGGGATTCAAGATCCTTCCTTATTATGTACGCTCGTCCGGGCACAGTATCTTAACTGAGGCTTGGAGGAGGGTCATAGGGGGAGGAGCCAGTGCACACCAGCTAGTCTAAAGCTTTTACTTTTTGTGCCCAGTCTCCTGCGGAGCCGCTATTCCCCCATGGTCCTTACGGAGTTCCCAGCATCCACTACGGACTATGAGAAATAGAATTATCGGTAAGTAAATTCTTATTTTAATTACCCTCTGACGTGTGAACATATCAGTTTGCTTAACCATAGTAGGGGAATCCTCTTATCATCATTGATTTGTAGGATTTGTTACCCAGTAACCACAAGGGCGGTGGTATCATTTAGCAATGGAAAATCCTTTTCAGGAACACCTAATATAGGGACTGACAGGACAGCATGATCTCCCTCTCTTCAGATAGAATATCAGAGAGATTATTGGATAGAGAGGAAGAATCAGCCCGCTCAGATGACCCAGAGACATGAGAGTGACCTGGAATAGGGTCTTGCCTGACCAGAGAATGAGTCATACGCTACAATCCGTGAGGAAAAATTATGTGGACATCAGAGACTGTAATGTTACAGGTGGTCCCATAGGGGGCATAAAGCGTTGAACTAGAGAACCCAGTAGGTTTGAGAACACAGCTCAGGTTGGCTCCTGATTAATTACACGAGCTGCGGACTGACTGGGAGATGTATGAGACATAGCACACAGACCATCACACAAAACTTCCCCCTCAGGTAAATCCGTTGCGCATGCTCTGCAGGATGCAGGAGGGTCCCCAGATTTACTGCCCTACATGTTAAACATTATACACAAATGGAACAGAGAGTGGTTTAGTACAATGAAGCCAGACAGAGTACAATACCTGCGAATAAATCCATTCGCATGTGACTGAGTACCCTGTACACAACACCTGCGAAATATCCGGTATTATGTGACTGAGTACACAGTAGAATACATGTAATAGGTAAATACTGTGATGCACTATATATGGACCCAGACGCACCTAGTAACTAGGGTACAGTATACAGTGATAGATATATCTGGAACACACCGCAGTGAAATCACATAGGCGATACAGGCACACATAGTCACGTTTGCAATGCAGATAATTATTTCCATGAAAATAAAATTCAATTGGACTATTATATGAATATATATATATATATATATATATATATATATATATAGCAAAAACAAAAGAGGCGGCACTTCCAGATTTGTAAAAGTGAAAAACTTTAAGTCATAGATCGGCGTTTCAGGGGGTCTCACCCCATCATCAGGATAACAAGTGTACATAAACAGTAAAACATTTATACTCACAGTCTGCCTGTCCTCCAGCCCGCCGCCGGCCGCAGCCGCGGGACCAGTCTGTACACTTCCGGAATCCGGCCGTTGACGTCACCGGAAGCGGGGAACCAACGGGGACCTGCGTCGGAAGGGTAAGGGAGGAACACACAGAGCACCCATGAGTCACCATGACAACATATACACAAAAAGATCAAAAAACGTGAAAGCAACAGCTACGATGTGGGGAAAAGCCCCAAAATATAAAATTGTGCCAAAAACAACAATAGTGACTGCACTGGACAAACTACCTACTAATAAAAATAGCAAACATATACATAAATGCATGAAATAGTAAAAGAAGATGCAGGCAATTAGTATGAGACGGTGCAGCAGACATAGGGCACCAGTGCAAACCTCTAGAATGAAACTGCAATATGCTGTATCAGTGTTCTGGATTATAGCTGGCCGTAGTAGTGATGGACTTGAGCACTTACAAACAAGAATGCCAGAGGCTGTTGGACGACAGTGACACCTATAGCAGATTGGCAGGAGACCCCACTGAAAAATTCAAGAAAGAGCTGCACCAGCTAGTGCAGGATGGTGTCAATCGAGGATACATAGACTCAGATACTAAAGCGTTTCTGTGTAAAACCTTCCCCATTGTCCCAGTCTTCTACATTATTCCCAAATTACACAAGGACCCACAGTGTCCCCCTGGTAGACCCATCATCTCTGCCAGGGGGTCGCTGTGTGAGCCGGTAGCGAGTTTTTTGGATTTCTTTCTGCAGCCAGTTATACAAGGTACCTCAACGCATCTCAAGGATACTTCAACTTTGTTGAGAAGCTTTGAGGAAATTACCCAAGTACCCTCTGATCTGGTATTGGCAAGTATAGACGTCACCAGTCTATACACGTGCATACCTCATGATCGGGGTCTGGCTGCAGTACATCAATTAATTACTGATAATTCGCTATATACTGGTCCTGATGTTTGTTTTTTCATCAAGCTACTCGAGTTCACGTTAAAGCATAATTACTTCCTTTACGATGGTAATTTCTTTCTTCAGCAGGCAGGCTGTGCCATGGGGAGCCGGGTGGCCCCCTCATATGCTAACTCATTCATGCATGTAGTAGAAAAATAATTATTCTTTGCAGATCCCTATATCAGTCGGTATGTGTTTAAATATTATCGGTATATTGACGATATCCTGCTTTTGTGGACAGGTGATATTTCTACATTAGAAGAAACAATATCCCGACACAATTTGTCACTGAGCCCGGTTAAACTTACAGCTAGTATTAGCCAGCACAACAAATACAATAATATGCACCCACTGACGCACAACAGAACCACAAGGGTCTTATCTCTGTCTGTGGGTGTATATTAATTCAGGCGCAGATAATTCTATTAATTTATGATAATGGTCAACAAGAATTAACAACCTGTATGCAGCTCCCACTTGGCAACCTGAACAAATACCAATAAATGAATTACAATAAATCTATAAAAAGAGAGCGCATGTAGTTTAAATAATTTAATTCTATATTTTCATAAAAGACAAAGACGTCTAATCAATATATACATAACAATACTTTTAAAAATACCAAGAGAACAATACCCTCAATTGTGATATAACGGTATCCTTAATTTTTTGCACCTAGAAAGTCCACATTACTATATCAACTTGTAATTATCATTTGGTAACAATTTGGATCCCAAGGTCACTTTTGTGGAGACTTAAGTAGCTATAATAGCTGTCTGTCCCGCATCATCCAGAACCACTCACTTAAATAGATGATTTTATTCAAAGAAACATAGTGAGTCCAGCAGCAGTGAGATTTGTTCCAATATTATTCAATCATGCAGACTGATAACATTATGCTCAAATTCTTGATTGTATATATTTGCATATAATAGATATGTAACTATCGTAAGTTCAAGAACCGTGTCTCACCTCCTCTGTTTCCAGAAAACTTTTGTAGATCACCGTGCTAAACTCCTGCTCGGAGTATTAGTATCCCTTTCTCGTGGTGAATATAACACAGACCAAAAAGCCGGCTCCCAGCTGCAGCGTCGTGTTGTAGCGCTTTCCCCGTTACAGCCGTCTGTCTCCTCTTGGCCGTAGCACAGGCCGCTTGTATGAAAGCTTTGGAGCGGAGCTCGGCTCCCGGCTGCGGCGGCGTGCCGCTGGATGTAACCTTGCTGGGGCTTTTTGTCTCGTTTCCACGGGGGTTGTTAAACGGACACGGTGAGCCGAGGTCACTGGCTCCGTGTACAACGGAGAAACGCGTTAAGAACACCCGGATCATAACACCTTGAGACAAACCCTCGGATTGTGGAACTATACACACCATTCCAGGTGTGCCGCATCAAGTCCAGTGACCTCGGCTCACCGTGTCCGTTTAACAACCCCCGTGGAAACAAGACAAAAAGCCCCAGCAAGGTTACATCCAGCGGCACGCCGCCGCAGCCGGGAGCCGAGCTCCGCTCCAAAGCTTTCATACAAGCGGCCTGTGCTACGGCCAAGAGGAGACAGACGGATGTAACGGGGAAAGCGCTACAACACGACGCTGCAGCTGGGAGCCGGCTTTTTGGTCTGTGTTATATTCACCACGAGAAAGGGATACTAATACTCCGAGCAGGAGTTTAGCACGGTGATCTACAAAAGTTTTCTGGAAACAGAGGAGGTGAGACACGGTTCTTGAACTTACGATTATATGCAAATATATACAATCAAGAATTTGAGCATAATGTTATCAGTCTGCATGATTGAATAATATTGGAACAAATCTCACTGCTGCTGGACTCACTATGTTTCTTTGAATAAAATCATCTATTTAAGTGAGTGGTTCTGGATGATGCGGGACAGACAGCTATTATAGCTACTTAAGTCTCCACAAAAGTGACCTTGGGATCCAAATTGTTACCAAATGATAATTACAAGCTGATATAGTAATGTGGACTTTCTAGGTGCAAAAAATTAAGGATACCGTTATATCACAATTGAGGGTATTGTTCTCTTGGTATTTTTAAAAGTATTGTTATGTATATATTGATTAGACGTCTTTGTCTTTTATGAAAATATAGAATTAAATTATTTAAACTACATGCGCTCTCTTTTTATAGATTTATTGTATTAGCCAGCACCGTGTTCACTTTTTAGATGTAGATATCAGTATTGTCAACCAGTCACTACGGACAAGTCTGTATGTAAAACCCACTGACCGTAATACTCTTCTCAAGTACAATAGTTTTCACCCTCGGGCGACCATTGACAGTCTGCCCTTCTCCCAATTCATTAGGGCCTGTCGAATTGCAAGTGATCCCCAGGATAGAGAAGTACAAGTAGACAACATGTCAAAAAAAATTCTGACACGAGGTTATCCGCAAAAGCTGTTGACTCAGGCCAAGACCAAGGCTCTGGCGCTTGACCGCCAGTACCTCATGTCACAAAAAGCACCCAGACAATCTGAGACGCATTTGTTCCCTTGGGTAAATAGATACACCAGCAAAAGTAAAATCACCAGCAAAAGGGCCAAGCAGTTATGGCCCATAATAAATTCTGAGCCCGAGTTACCATCTTTACGCAATGCACGCCTGCTACCCAGCTTCACAAGGGGTCCTAACATCAAGGATTTGGTAGTACGTACAGATATTACGGGGATGGGGCAACCAAAACAACATTTCCTCACGAGGAGAGGAGGCTGTTATAGATGCACGGGGTGCACTACCTGTAGTGCTTTAATTACAGGTAATAAGTTCAGGCATCCCTATTCTGGTAAGGAATTCTTTATTAGACCTGCCCTCACTTGCTCCTCAAAATTTGTTGTGTATTTGCTGTCTTGCCCATGTGGTCTTCACTACGTGGGCAAGACAGAGAGGCAATTCAAAGAGCGTATTGCCCAACATAGAATCCGCGATCAGGGCGGCTCTAATTGCGGGGACTAGTGATCAGACCGTAGCACGACACTTTGCTTCCGCCCGACACAGCATGTCGACTCTGAGGTATAGGATGATAGCGCAGGTCCCCAAATCCCTCAGAGGAGGTGATCGGGCCAAAAAACTCCTCCAACTTGAGGCTTGGTGGATCTTTACTCTCGACACAGTCAGCCCCAAGGGGCTGAATGAGGCGTTAAGCCTATCCTCTTTTATCTAGGTCTAGATCTGTGCTGGTTATGTTAGCCTACACGGTATCCTGTGTAGCCCTCTATTGGAGAGGAATCCCCTCTAGGGCTAGTTGATTGCCAGCTATAATCCAGAACACTGATACAGCATATTGCATTTTCATTCTAGAGGTTTGCACTGGTGCCCTATGTCTGCTGCACTGTCTCATACTAATTGCCTGCATCTTCTTTTACTATTTAATGCATTTATGTATATGTTTGCTATTTTTATTAGTAGGTCGTTCGTCCAGTGCAGTCACTATTGTTGTTTTGGCACAATTTTATATTGTGGGGCTTTTCCCCACATCGTAGCTGTTGCTTTCACGTTTTTTGATCTTTTTTGTGTATATGTTGTCATGGTTACTCATGGGTGCTCTGTGTGTTCCTCCCTTACCCTTCCGACGCAGGTTCCCGTTGGTTCCCCGCTTCCGGTGACGTCAACGGCCGGATTCCGGAAGTGTACAGACGGGTCCCGGGGCTGCGGCCGGCGGCGGGCGGGAGAACAGGCAGACTGTGAGTATAAATGTTTTACTGTTTATGTACACTTGTTATCCTGATGATGGGCTGAGACCCCCCGAAACTTCGATCTATGACTTAAAGTTTTTCACCTTTACAAATCTGGAAGTGCCGCCTCTTTTGTTTTTGCTCTGCATGTGGGATTCACCATCTCTAGGAAGGCACACCAGTAAGGTTTGTTCTATGGGGCCACGCTGTCACTAGTGAGTGCCGGGTTTTGTGCATGGATATATATATATATATATATATATATATGAAACAGGAATAGCCCGGCACTCCTCCTAGTGTCACTGTGCCCGGTGCCCTCAGTAAGCAGTATGGCTAGGTAGAAAAAAGACTGCGGCACTCCGGGTCTTGTAGAAAAGCAAATTGTATTCAAAATTCACAGCATGGAACACCAACGTTTCGGGGTGTCTAGCCCCTTTGTCAAGATGTGAGACTCTCACATCTTGACAAAGGGGCTAGACACCCCGAAACGTTGGTGTTCTATGCTGTGAATTTTGAATACAATTTACTTTTCTACAAGACCCGGAGTGCCGCAGTCTTTTTTCTACCTATATATATATAGATAGATAGATAGATAGATAGATAGACATATATAACAATGCGCGGTCTGAGACCGGATGTATATATCAGATTACTCATACAATATATTCTGGCACAGGTACACTTGTTCTTAACTAACGCTGTCTTATTATCGACATGTAGAATACTTAAGTGTTTGTAAAATCACGGCGCTGATGTACAGGCGGGTTTACAAAGGAGACCGTGCCCTGCAGTCCCGGAGACCAGTCGCATCTATTTTAGAAAATGGCGCCCATTGTCTCAGTTAGGGAGTGAGGGAGAGTGTGAGACAGCTCCAGGGCGGGAACACCAGCAGTAGATGGTGCCCGGAGCTGGGGGAAGGGCTACAGGTCAAGCGCCTTTTCCCCTGCTGGTCCTCACCACCGGGTACCATGGAGCCTTATTAAAGTTTATATTTTACTATCCGACCTGTGCTCCCATGCCCTGGTGGATATAGTGGGGTCCCTGCTCTGTCACAGTGTCCATTCCAGCGTCTCGTTTTGTCTCATTAAACCGCGACCGGGACGCGATTTAATGGCGGGTCCCGCATGGGCGACCCTCTTACCTCCTCCCTTAGTAGCAGCCACACGATCCAGGAGAGCGTCTGCGCTGGTATGCCTAGGAACCGCAGTGCCTCCGCTGCAAGTACCCAGGAACAGAGCCAGCGGGAGTATGCAACACCGCTGGGGAGGTGATGGAGCCGCAACACAGAATGCCACACTGACATATGAATTGCTGCAGCCCTGCTCCATGCAGGCACCAACTCTAAAACTGAGCTCACAGTGTCTGGAGGCGGGGTTATCGAGGAGGCCCCGCAATGCATTCTGGGACAGTCTAAAGCTTTAGCCTGTTGGTGCCAATGGATCAAGATCCATCTCTACACCCCCCAATGTATTCCCTGATGTGTTCCCTGTGGAACACAGTGTACCCCGCTGCAGAAATTGCGAGTAATGTGTGTCCTGTCGATATTTCTTTTGCAATTTATGTCGCCACTTAATAGATCGCATGCGATATAGCATGAGTAAATCGTATGTGAAAAGAAGTAATTGTGTACAAAATGGTAAGTACAGGACTCCTAGGGAGTTCAAGGGAAATCACATGCAACATCAACTTAAGATACTGTATGTCACGGTAGTGCCAGCCAAGCTACAGTTCTCTAACAATGGATGGATGAGAGTTGATAAAGCCAGTAAATTTGATCTGGTACCATATATATAGACTTTGGGAAATCACAGCCTAATATAGTGAAACACACCAAATCGCACATTTCCGTGCCACAGAATAAATACACTGATGTTTATAAGGTGATGCCGCACGGGACATTCAGGGTTAAGATTGAGAGTGAACAAAACTACAAATCTGTATATATCAAAGGTGAAGTGTAGACAGGAAATGGTTTTCCTGCTTAGAGGTCTATTCAATGCATGTCTGATCCTCATACATTGAATAGACTCCTTAGCCTCAACGATGGAGTGTGCAAATTATCCTGATATGTGTAAAAATGTATTGATCTTCTCAGATATCCAAATGAGGCCACTCTAACTAAAAATTCTCAGTGGAAATAAAAGATGTCTCCAAAGTGGAGATTCAAAAGTGGAGACATCGCCAAAGGTAGGATACTAATTAAAATTTAGTAAACTGACTCGAGTGGTGTGCTGAAGCTAGTCTGTGAATCCTGGGCAACGATGGGAGACAGCTAATTCCCGTATCTGGTGGCAAGGCGCTTTCAGTGTCTACACACTTCTTATATCCATGACATAATATAACGTGAGAAAATTGGGCCACCCCAAAAAAATGTTTTGCTAGATTTGAAGTCTCAAACTGCCATATTTTGATGATTTGGCTAAAGTCTGGGTTTCTTTCTCTTCCATACTAATGTCCCAAAAAATGACAAAGTAGTCAGAGTAGCTGCAGGAACTTGAGTTTGGGAAAAAAGATGTAGAAGCAAAGTCTTGGCAGAGATCATTATGCCCAATACTATATCCGTGTCTGAGAAACACACAGATAGATAAAGGGAAGGAAAAAATATTAACACACAATAAAAGGTCCAAAAATATATACTTATAAATATTTTTTATTTCTTTCTTTTATTAGCAGAATTTGTCAAAATGGATCTTAATAGAAGCCATATACCGTTGCTGTGAAGATAAAATGTAAATAGTTGTTAGTATTTGCATTAGTTTGGTGAGCAGTTAGACGGGAGACTTATGCCCCTACACACTCGGCGATCTGCCGCCGAGCTGCCCGACGGCGGATACGGCCGACGGGAGACCCAGTGACGGGGGGAGTGAAGTTTCTTCACTCCCCCCGTCACATGGCTCCATAGCACTGCATGCTAATATGGACGAGATTGTCCATATTGGCCTGCATGCATGAGCGATCTGGCACCAACGATGAACGAGCGCGGGGCCACGCATCATTCATCGTTTGTGCCTACACACTAAACGATATGAACAAGTTCTTGTTCATTAATGAACGAGAACGTTCATATCGTTCAGTGTTATCGCCTAATGTGTAGGGCCCATTAGGCTGGGTACACACCTTTCGATAAATCATTTGTTCAGTTGACTGACAATATATATCTCTAGCACATTGGCAGGTGTGACCACCTGATATGTCTGTGAAGGACGTTGTTCATCAGGTCGGCCCGGCAGCGCAGGCGATGTCTATAAACAGGGCCGGTTCCGGGGCTACTGGCGCCCCGGGCGGCATTAGGGGCGTGGCTTCATACAGGGGGCGTGGTCAGTTACGCCCCCTGTACTGTTGTAGGATGTGCGGTGCGCGATGACGTCATCGCGCACGGCACAGCAAAGGTCCTCTCCACGAAGGTAAACTAGACGCTAAGCATCTAGTTCCCTTCGTGGAGAGGTCCTTTGCTGTGCGGTGCGCGATGACGTCAACGCGCACCGCACATCATTACAGTGAAGGTCCTCTACAGGAAGGGAAATTAGACGCGTAGCGTCTAGTTTCCATTCACAGCGGGCAACCCACGAAGGGAAACTAGACGCGTAGCGTCTAGTTTCCCTTCACAACGGACAGCAGGACAGCGGGCCGCGGCAGCTGGGGGCACCACAGCAGCAGCGGATCTTGCCATGGTGCGGCGCCCTCCGAATGGCGCCGGCGCCCTCTGGAAGGCGGCGCCCCGGGCAAAAGTCCTGCTTGCCCGTGACAAGATCCGCTACTGTCTATATATCATGCAGATACAGTATATCAGTACATCTGGCTGTGTGTAAGCGAAAGGTCAATCACAGCAGCCATAGAATATGAAATCACAATTTGGGGGTACATATTTAAATTACATTGTTGCCAGACATTGGGCATCAGATTGGTAAGATTGGTAAGTGTGTATGCACAAGATTTTTTGAGCATACAGATACCAAATACAATCCATCTGCTAAATGCATACCCAATTATCAATTACCTTCTCCATTAGCTATGTCACTGTGCACTTACCTGGGTGTCACGGCTGGGAGGTCTAGCCTGGTCCCAAATCATTATGGCAAGTTACTTGGCCATGCCACATAGAGCTAGATTACCTACAAGGTGGCCCGGTGGTCCTAGGGACCCGGAAGGCACCATCAGCTTATGTAGCACACATCACTCCACAAGGCAGCCCTGCTATTGGTTCTGGCGATCAGGAAATGGGCGTGACAGCAGGAGCAGCGGTGTTTGTGTGAGGTGGCATACCTAGGACCAAGCAACGTAGGGAATGACCAATAGAGAATGGCCATGAAGGGGCTGGTAACCTTAACAAATGATTGCAATATTGTGGAACTAATATTCCCTGAATTCAGATGAATTACAGTTTGAAGTGTTAATATTAGATGAGAGCTGAATTTGTATGATTTTTATTTAAATGGTGTGGTCACAATACCACTGGCACTGCAGATGTACGAGTGCTCTGAACTAAAGCCTATTGTTTATATAAAATTTTTGTGGTCACACTTTTTCTTGCACCCCTATTTTTCATATTTAAGTTTGAATGTTAAGAAATTCCCGAGGTGTTCATTAACTGATATGCTTGGGTGTAGTTCTGTCTCTTTAAAAGAGTGGGACAGGACCTAAACCCATGATAGAAGCATACGGTGTATTTAAAATCCAGAAGATACCTGAGAGCAATGCTCATATTTTTGAAAGTCAGCGTAAGGACTGACCAATAGGAAATGGCCGTGAAGGGGCTTGTCAGCTTAACAAATTATTGCAATATTATGGAACTAACATTCCCTGAATTCAGATGAATTACAGTCTGAAGTGTCAGTAGGTGCTGAATTTGTATGATTATATATATATATATATATACACACTAGGTGATTCATCGCGCCCTACGGGCACTCTTCACACCGTCGTAAGGGGCTACGCCAGCTTAACCCTTGCACGCCCTTGTGGCGTGCAAGATTTGTATTATATGGAGTATTACCTCCAATCATAATTGTGTGAATGGTTAAATATTGCACGGACAAAAGGCGTGCAATGGCTAAGGGGTCGTAGCCCCTTGCAACAGCGTGAACATTGCATGCAGGGCCTGATGAATCACCTAGTAGGTGCTGTGGTTGGGGGAATGGCGGATGAAGGGGAGACGCAGATGGGGGAGAGGGTCCAGGGGTGCCGCGGGTGGGGGAGGAGTGGTTACAAGGGTGCCATGGGTGGGGAAGGGGCGGGTGCGTGGGTGCCGCGGGTGGGGGTCCGGAGCCACTGCGGGTGGTGGAGTGGGGGGGGGGTGCGGAACATGGGGCCCGGAGGTACTGCGAGTGGGGGAGGGGCGGGTAATGCTTCTCTTGCTTTTCCTCCTGGAAGCAGCTAAGCTGCTGTCCTCCCTTTGGCAGTGGCTCTCCCGGAGACTCGCACAGCAGCCAAGCAGCCAGTCATTGTTAGCGCCGGTGTCCCAAGACGCATTACAGGGAAGGAGATGCACTCAATAAACTACAGCTCCCAACAGGCCTTAGCGCCGGAATGCTTTGTAATGTGGCGCGTTGGGACACCGGCGCTAAGAATAGTGACTGGCTGGCAGAACTGACTGACTGACTGAATCAATGTAAAAGTTGAGAATGCTGTGCAGTGTCACTGACACTGCACACCCACTGCACTGCACAGCACTGTCACCTTTTACATTGATTCAGCGTCCAGACATTATCCTCCGCGATATCACCCACTCTATCCGTTACATTAGCCATCTCGGGGCTTCCAGGCTGGCAGCCCAGGTGCTGTGTTGCGGAGTCAGGGCCTATGGGGATCTGGGAGCGGCTGTGGCAGGGAGGCAGTTCTTTGACATCTCGCGCAGAGGAGGCTCTGGGGCTCAGAGAGTATACGGCGCAGGGAGGGCTATGAAAGCCTTCTGCTGTGCCGCTTTCATACACATCTATGCCGGTGGCCACAGCAGCTTTTGATCCACCTGCGCCACGGCTAGGGAGTGGTGATTGTTGATGCTAGAGGGCGCAGGCAGACTGGCAATAGGACCTAGGACGCTGCAGTAAAAGGATTTTTTTTCCTCCTATCTGCAGCGCAGAGACTTGCTGCAAAACCTGGACCTCAGTTTCTCCAGTTACAGCTGTGGTAACCATAAAACCCGGAGTTATAAACCTCCACTACAGTTGCAGAATGTGCAGGCCTTGTTTTCTTCTCCCTTGGCGGAAGCTGATCCCACCAGAAAGTGGGCAATTGTGGTGAGACACAAGCCCTCTTACCACATTTCCTACCTTTCGCTTTTCCATGCTTGGGGAAGTGCACATCTTCCTTTGTGTCGCCCGACACCATTCAGCTTCTCTAAATTCCCTGGGAAAGACATCCTTATCTCTGGTTCAGGTACCGGACTGACGCTTTCTGACCATCTTCCTCCTTCTTGCCATACTGTATGTGGTGAATTCTGTCAAAGGAACAAATTGACCCCATTTCTTGAGGACACTGGGATGCACGATTTTTCCCCACTCCAAGGACAACTTATCCCTCAAAGGGACAGTGCAACAACTAAGTGGTCCAGCAAAGAGTACCACTTTCTTCTTTTATCTCTCGCCTGCCAGCTTGGCACTGCATCTCCAGAACGCAATATGGTTACTGCTTAACTGCTTCTTTCCATTGCCCCGCCAACCATGTATACGCCAATGGAACTTTCGAAGGTCCAGGTGAACCAGAAAGATACTTAGAGGGTCTCTCTCCAAAGTGGTCTGGCCATGCTTTAACATTCTTCTTCCTTTTACGAGGTAGGGCTTTGGAGACATTACGGTAGTTTTGTCTCTGTGGTTCCTGGAATATTGCGTCCCACTATGAGAGGATAGGGGAGCTTAGGACCAATCGTGGCAACCATCTCACAAGTGTGCCCCTTTATGGTGTTCACTCACACTCAGGAGAAGTTTTCTGTGGACCCATGGACGCAGAGTACTTCAACTAACCCTGGCACCTTTTCCACTGGCCTGGGCAGGACAGCCTTTGAGATCAGGGTCAGCTCACTCCCTGAGTCTATGATAGCTGGGAGTTCTCGGCCATTTAGTAATACGGTTTCCTACATCAACGTGGTCTGGAATCCAGGGGTACCATCATGCAAAAAGCGTGATACGTAGCGCCTTTACTGGCAACCCCACACTCCATAGGCTCTGTCTTTCTGGGATAGTCCCGCTTTATATGACCTGGCTCTGCACATTCATAACAAATTTCTCTGGCATCTCCAGCTGTGATTTCTTGAGGAAGGTTGACAGACGGGGAAACAGGCCACTGGTGTGCCATCTTAACTGGCTGCCCATTCCCGGGTTCCTTTTCTGAAATCTTTGTCATATTTCCTGAGGTTTCATACCGCTCCAATACCGTAGTTAATTCTTATACTACACTGGGCAATTGTGGTGAGACACAAGCACTCTCACCTCAATATATATATATATATAATGATGCAAAAATAATTAGCAGACCGCAGTCCCCATTAGACTATGGTCTAACTCCTATGTACCATACTACGATAACCTTTTTGTAGTTTGGCCCCACTGGCAGCTATGGGTGCCTCAAAAAAAGTCTGAGATATGACAGTTTGGGAACCACTGAGCTATATGTAGAAAGTGTAGACCACTTAGGATTGATCAGTACAGGATCAGATTTGAATGTACTATACACAGCAGTTCCAGCAGAGTAGCCTCTTCTGCTACATCTTTAAGTGCCAATTTTTTTTCATATTTCCACGTAAATCTCTGATCATAATCATGTGTCAATATATACAGATAGATACACACTGCACTGATTGTATTTGAGCTTAATTGTTCTTACATTGGTGCAGTTCCGAGGTTACACAGAGGTCCCCTACATGTTTCCGGAGCAGATGTTACTGTAGAAAGCCCAGTTCCTGGCGCCCCACTGCTATGAGAGTTTCATGGTATCCAGCCAAGACCACCCCGCTTGAGCACAGACCTTACTAGATGATGTCACTTGCCTCTGCGTGGGTTTGTGACAATGAGTTCCTTTTATAGCTGATTGTTATGGTAGGTATGCACAATTGCACATATCACAGCATGTTTTCTGGGGTATATAACAGTATGTGACAAAATGCCTGTGCTTTTATTGTATCATCCATGACTTGTGATGACCTGCTGTATGTTCTATTATTTTCCACTAAACTGAAATACCGTTTTTTATTTACTGGAAATTAATTTTTAAATAGATATTTAAAGCATATCAAACAGTGTCTCAATATTACTACTATTATTCTTATTATTGTGTTTTATGAGCAAAGTAATCTGTATCTAAGCAGTGATGGTAAATATCTCATTTATGCAAGTTTGCAAATGTGAGCAAAGTGAAATAATCTGTTTTCTAAAGCTCCGTACACACGGGGGAGATGTGTGCTGAGTGATCTAGCACAGACCTCTCAGCCCACATCTCCCCCCCCCCCCCCCTTCCTCCCACTCAGTACACAGTGCGATGTGTGCTGTGCGAGGAGGAGAGGGCGGGGGGCTGCTCACTTCACACAGCAGTGAAATGAGTGGTCTGCTACATTGTGCCCGCATGCAGGCCAATCTAGCACCGGCAATATCGACGCGCGGGGCCGTGCATCGCTGTCGCTGTGGGGCATACACACAGAGAGATCTGTGCTTAACTTCTAAGCAATCTAGTCAGATTGCTTAGAAATTAAGCATGGATCTCTCCGTGTGTACCCCCTTAACCACTTGCCTGGCATGGTCACATCAGATGCGACCATGCCTGCAAGTGTCTTATCTGACATGGCCGCACAGGATGCGACCAGTCAGATAAACAGTGCTAGCAGCGGCAGGGAAAGGAAACTTCCCTCCACTGCTGCTGTCATAGGGAACGGAAGGTCCCTCTGCCTCCCTGCACTCTCCCCTACCGATTGTTGTGCTGCCGATCATTGCTGATCGGTCAGCACGGCAGGACCCCCCCTCCAGCAGCTGCAGACCAAGCCACCCCCAGACCCCTTCTGTATAACTGGAGGCTGTCCTGGCTTTCAAAATTAAAGCTGCGATGTTTCCGATGGTCACAATGTTCTCGATTGATGTTTCGATGTTTGCGTGTGTGTGTGTGTGTGTGTATATATATATATATATATACACTGCTCAAAAAAATAAAGGGAACACTTAAACAACACATCCTAGATCTGAATGAATGAAGTATTCTTATTAAATATTTTGTTCTTTACATAGTTGAATGTGCTGACAACAAAATCACACAAAAATTATCAATGGAAATCAAATTTATTAACCCATGGAGGTCTGGATTTGGAGTCACACTCAAAATTATAGTGGAAAAACACACTACAGGCTGATCCAACTTTGATGTAATGTCCTTAAAACAAGTCAAAATGAGGCTCAGTAGTGTGTGTGGCCTCCACGTGCCTGTATGACCTCCCTACAACGCCTGGGCATGCTTCTGCTGAGGTGGCGGATGGTCTCCTGAGGGATCTCCTCCCAGACCTGGACTAAAGCATCCGCCAACTCCTGGACAGTCTGTGGTGCAACGTGGTGTTGGTGGATGGAGCGAGACATGATGTCCCAGATGTGCTCAATTGGATTCAGGTCTGGGGAACGGGCGGGCCAGTCCATAGCATCAATGCCTTCGTCTTGCAGGAACTGCTGACACACTCCAGCCACATGAGGTCTAGCATTGTCTTGCATTAGGAGGAACACAGGGCCAACCGCACCAGCATATGGTCTCACAAGGGGTCTCAGGATCTCATCTCGGTACCTAATGGCAGTCAGGCTACCTCTGGCGAGCACATGGAGGGCTGTGCGGCCCCCCAAAGAAATGCCACCCCACACCATTACTGACCCACTGCCAAACCAGTCATGCTGGAGGATGTTGCAGGCAGCAGAACATTCTCCTTGGCGTCTCCAGACTCTGTCACGTCTGTCACATGTGCTCAGTGAGAACCTACTTTCATCTGTGAAGAGCACAGGGCGCCAGTGGCGAATTTGCCAATCTTGGTGTTCTCTGGCAAATGCCAAACGTCCTGCACGGTGTTGGGCTGTGGATGTCGGGCCCTCATACCACCCTCATGGAGTCTGTTTCTGATCGTTTGAGTAGACACATGCACATTTGTGGCTTGCTGGAGGTCATTTTGCAGGGCTCTGGCAATGCTCCTCCTGTTCCTCCTTGCACAAAGGCGGAGGTTGCGGTCCTGCTGCTGGGTTTTTGCCCTCCTACGGCCTCCTCCACGTCTCCTGATGTACTGGCCTGTCTCCTGGTAGCGCCTCCATGCTCTGGACACTACGCTGACAGATAGGAGGTCAAAAGAGAACGAAAAGATTCCTTGTATTGGGCACACTCGGACTGTAATATTATCTTAAAGTCAAATATCCGTCATGATAGATGACCACAAATTCTAAGATTTAACTTTTATTAGAATGTTTAAAAACATAGGCGAAATATGGTGCATGTGAATAAAGTTGTGAAAATATTAAAGTGAATTTAAAAAGCTTAGCCACTGTAGTTGTTTTTATGTTTCCTCACTGTCTCCAGTGTCTATACAGTGTTGCAATGTTTGTAGCAATGCTAGTTGCCTTATGTCTGATACTGATACTTTTGTATCTATCAAGGATGACTCCTATTAGAATTTCATTACACCACCAGTATTTTGCTTTTATTCCATGTCAGCAGTGTGCGCATCACTAACTGTTCATACTACAGTGGTAACTCATCCTTAACGTGTCTGTTACTGTTTATTAGGGACTCATTATTCTTGGAATGATTATCCGTGTACTACTGCTCTCCATATATGAGACAGGTGGTGTTCAGGGCACTTTATTTCATATGTCAATATACGTTATTTGTTCCACCATGCATCAATACCCATTATACACATATGTGACATATTAGCAGGATGTATCACATTCCATTAGGTTTTTCAGTGCACCTGTTGTCATGAGAGTGGTTCTTTTATTATCAGAATCACAATGCTCTTATTCGGTGTGGTTAAATTCACATTAATTAATTTATTTGTATGCCTGCACCAGTCACTTGCACATGTGTAGGATATAATAGGGTTTAGTGACACATTCATATATATCCCATACAGCTTTTATTCTCTTTAAGCTGTGGGGTATGCGTTTTGTATGATGAACAAATATATAACTTTTCCTTATATAGTATAGTGCCCTGTGTTCATGCTCATTTGTAGCAGAGAAACATCCTTATTCCCATTCATGTTCCCAATCAGACAGACACAGCAAACCTTCTTGCCACAGCTCGCATTGATGTGCCATCCTGGATGAGCTGCACTACCTGAGCCACTTGTGTGGGTTGTAGACTCCGTCTCATGCAACCACTAGAGTGAAAGCACCGCCAGCTTTCAAAAGTGACAAAACATCAGCCAGAAAGCATAGGCGCTGAGAAGTGGTCTGTGGTCACCACCTCCAGAACAACTCCTTTATTGGGGGTGTCTTGCTAATTGCCTATAATTTCCACCTGTTGTCTATTCCATTTGCACAACAGCATGTGAAGTTGATTGTCAATCAGTGTTGCTTCCTAAGTGGACAGTTTGATTTCACAGAAGTGTGATTGAGTTGGAGTTACATTGTGTTGTTTAAGTGTTCCCTTTATTTTTTTGAGCAGTGTGGATATATATATATATATATATATATATATATAATTTCTCATACGTCCTAGAGGATGCTGGGGACTCCGTATGGACCATGGGGTATAGACGGGATTCGCAGGAGACATGGGCACACTATAAGACTTTGAATGGGTGTGAACTGGCTCCTCCCTCTATGCCCCTCCTCCAGACCTCAGTTAGACTTTGTGCCCAGGAGTGACTGGACACACACTAGGGGAGCTCTACAGAGTTTCTCTAAAAGACTTTATGTTAGGTTTTTTATTTTCAGGGAGACCTGCTGGCTACAGGCTCCCTGCATTGAGGGACTGAGGGGAGAGAAGTCAGACCTACTTCTTCTTAGTTTAAGGGCTCTGCTTCTTAGGCTACTGGACACCATTAACTCCAGAGGGTTCGATCACTTGGTTCGCCTAGCTGCTTGTTCCCAGAGCCGTGCCGTCAACCCCCTCACAGAAGCCAGAAGAAAGAAGCCGGGTGAGTATGTGAAGAACAGAAGACTTCAGTGACAGCAGAAGACTTCAGTAATGGAGGTACAGCGCAGCGGTCACACTGCGCTCCATGCTCCCACACACCAACGGCACTCACAGGGTGCAGGGCGCTGGGGGGGAGCGCCCTGGGCAGCAAGTTACTGGAAGTTTAAAATACAGCTGGCATAAGTGCAGATTCGGTGTCTGGGCGCCATTGCTCCCACACGCCAACGGTTTTTACAAGGGTGCAGGGCGCTAGAGAGGGAGTGCCTTGGGCAGCAATATGTATATATAACTCTTTGGGGGTGACAGTACATCTATACAGTATCTAAACACTGTATAGGGACCCCTAGATAGCAGACATGAAGCTATGTTTTTTGCAGCGCGCCGAGAGGGGGCGGGGCTTAACCCTCACTTCAGGTTACAGCACCATTTTCTACTTGTCCCCGCCAAAAGCTTGAGGGGGCACAAAGTTTAGTGCTATTTAGTGGAATATAGCACTATTTTAGACAAATGGGCTTGTATTCTGTGTGTTATGAATATATATATCTATATCTGTGTGCTCCCTGTCGGATACTCACTATAGCTTTAGTCGACATATGTCGACAGGAGTGAGTGCTCTGTCATTTATGCGGATCACAGTCGACATCGCCGACTGCTGTTGGTACTTGATTCTGTAGATACAGTGTCAGCAGGTCGGTAGTTGTATACTTGTCAAAAGTAAACACTGTATGGGAGACACAGTAGTATGTGGGTGACTCTGTCGGCACCAACTGTTATTACTGGGTGTTAATTAACATGCGGTAACTACCTTATACCTGTATATAAGTTTATATGTATACGTAGGGTACGGTTCCATGGCCCTGTAGCTCGAGCACAGACATGGTAGTACATGTAGGGGAGTGTTATTGAACTTATTTATGTATCTTCCTTCAGTCCCCTCGGAGTTACAAGAATGTTATTTTGCATGATTACTACTCCCTGCTGTCGACGAATACTAGGTTTTCTGTCGACCATAATGTTTCCTGGTAGATCCACAACTGGGGCATTCAGTACATGATCATACACATTCAGAACACATTAATGTCATAGGGACCCGTTGGTTCCGGATAATCCGCTTATATGTATGTATATATATATATATATATATTTAGGATATTTGTGTAGTTGTGTATTACATTATGTATATTCATATTACATTTTTAATGGATGCTGAGATAATAGTATTCCTTCTCATGTGCTGGTCGCTCTGTTGGTAAAGCTCTAGGTCGGCCGGGACGAGTTGGTCTCAGAAAGAAGTCCGAACGTTTATTCTTTTCCCGCTGCGGATAGAATACTGTGAAAGTCAACTCCTGGTCGACACGGGGCCCTGTCGCAAAGGATCGTACACAGGAAGCTAAGTGATATTTTATTCTTTACTTTGGAGTTATTTACATTGCCTGCACATGGGAGAATGTTTGTATTCGGAAAGGCATCCGATAGATTTACCCTATAGAGAGAGGGGATGTGTCTTTTGTTGATCCTTCTCTATAACATGGCGGCAGGTTGCAGTGCGACTGCAGAAGAAATGCTGAGGCTGAATCCAAGAGATACTGGAGTGTTTCCCTGGGACGGTGTACCGCTGTTGGGGAGGCCTCAGTTCAGTCAATCTCGGCAGATACCGCGGGTAAGTCTAACTTCGTGAGTTAGATTCCCTTACAACGGTTGGTGACGCATTCGGTTGTGGGATGCTGTCATTTTAACTGGTTTGATACCGTTCTTTTTTCCTTTTCGGTGCAAGGTGACAAGGTAAGAGTTCTGCAGCCTTGTTAGGTTCGCAGAAGCGGATGTTGTTGTCTGTTTCTACCACATCCACCGCAGGTCGCTGGGTCTATCTGGCTGGAGCCCACTCCGGTGGGAACTCGTCTACTATTCTTCAGTCTGTCCGAGACTGGACTTGGACCTGTGAGTTACTCATAGGATCCAAAAGGGGACATGCTGGGGTTTACAGATGATTCCCCTCACTGATTTTTTAATAGATCTTAGCGATTCCCCTCTGGAAGGGGAGGTAGTACGCAACGCCATACCAGAGTTGCGTCAGGTTCAGGACATTGTCCTGCTGTCCAAAAAAAAATAAAAATTTTAGAATCTAAGTTTCTACTTACGAAAGGTAGAAAAGGGGTTAAATGCGTTTTTCTCCGCATTTAGCTTACCTAGGTTGATATCCAGGTTTGTCTTTGCCATTACACCGGAGTGATGGCAGTATGCTGGGTTTCTTTCAATAGTAAGAGCCATTGTTATTCTGTACTGAGACACTCTCCTGATTAAGGCGAGGTCAAGAAACAAGTGGTGCAAATCGTTGTTTCTCTCTGTTCTTTAGCACAGGGGAAGGCTGTTGTTCCCAACGACGCAGACGTTGGAGGTGGGTATCAGAGTAGATACTGAACGGTGGAGGTTCTGTGATTTCCTGTGGAAAGAGGTCTGAGGATTTAAAGTCGGATCAGATTTGCAGTGACAATCCATCAATATGTTCCGTTGATGAAGGAGTTGGTGCGGCCTAAGAGGGTTTTCGGTGAGCAGGTCAATTGCCAGAGTGGTTTTCACGGGGCCAGTTGGAAATGTGGTCCGAGTCTCACCTGCACATGCGGAATATAATCCTAATGGCCAGGATATCTCTCTTGTGGTGTCTGCTCAGTTCTCACCTCCTAGAGGGACGAAAGGTTCGGAATCCAGGTGGAGATCCTGGTGTCCATGCATGCAGATCTCCGAGACTGGGGAGCAGTCCTTGCAAGGGACGTATTTCCAGAGGAAAAGGTCAAGCTGGGAAGCTTGTCTGCAATAAGTTTTCTTGAATTCAGAGCTATTTTCAGTGAACATAGGCTTAGTGATCTGCCCGTGTTAATTCTGTCGGATGACTTGGCAGCAGTGGTGTAAGTAAGCCGCTAGGGCGGAACAAGGAGCAAAGCGGCGATGGCAGATGCTATAAGAGTTTTCCGCTGGGTGGAAAGACTGGTAAACGCTATATTAGCAGTCTTCATTCCGGATGTGAACGACGGAGAAATAGATTCCTCTGCAGATGTGATCTCTATCCGGGAGAAATGCTGTCGTCATAGAGAAGTTTCACTGAAGCGAAAAGTCTTTGAGGATTACCTCAATTGGACAGGTTGGCGTCTCGCCTCAATGAGAGATCTCAAGGATATTGTTCCAGGTCAGGGGACACTCAGGCTATAGCAGTGGACGTCCTCGGGACACCTTGGGTGTTTTCAGTCGGTCTATGTGTCCCCTCCGTTTTCACTCTCTGAAGGTGATAAACGTAAGACGAACAAAGGTTCAGGCGATCCTCATTGTTCCGGTCTGAACATGGAGGGCTTGGTATCCAATTCTTCAAGATTTACTCATAGAAGATCCCTGGCCTCTTCCTCTACGTGAGGAACTGTTACAGCAAGATCCGGGCGTGTATCAAGACTTACCGCGGCTGCGTTTGACGGCGTGGCGGTTGAATGCCATATCCTAGCCAGAAAGGGTATTCCCAGTAAAGTAATTTCCACTTTTCTTCAGGCTAGAACAGTAGTAACGGCCAAGCCTTACAACCGTGTTGGAGAAAATATGTGTCTTGGTGTGAATCCAAGAAGGTTACTGCGGTAGCTTCAGCTGGGTCATTCTTCTCCAGGCAGGCCTATGGTTAAGCTCCGTTCAAGAACGAATTGGCGACCTTTCCGGAAGTTCGGACCTTCGTGGAAGGAGTACTGCACATCCAACCTCCATTCGTGCCCCCATTAGCACCGTGGGACCATTGCCACGGTGTTGAGTTTCTTGTGTCACAATGATTGGAACCTTTATAAAAGGTTGTGTTAAAAATTCTCTCTTGGAGAGTGGTCATGCTTTTGGCTTGGCGTCCGAAAGGCGGGTGTCGGAAGTAGCGGCTGGGTCTCACAGGAGCCCCTGTTTGATCTTTTAGGTGGAAAGAGCGAAATTGAGAACTCGGATAATAGTTCTGCCAAAAGTGGTTTAGGTGTTTCGCTGAAACCAGCCTATTTGATGCCTGTGGTTCCTTAAGCATTTGGCTGATTCAAGGTCTCTCGATGTACTCAGGGCTTTGAATATTTATGTCGCCAATTTGGCTCGGATTGGGGAAACAGAGGCTCTGTTTGTCCGGTATGCTCCCAGCGTGTTTGGGGCGCCTACGTCTCTGCAGTCGGTTACACGCTAGATCTGTGATCCGATTCGGCGGGCTCGTTCTACGGCTGGATTGCCGTTACCGAATTCGGTGGTGACCCATTCTACTAGGAAGGGGGGATTTTCTTGGGCAGATTCCCGAGGAGTCTCGGCGGTTTAACTTTGCCGAGCGGATATTTGGTCGGGTTCGAACACTTTTGCTAAGCTCTACAAGTTTGATACCCTGGCTGATGGGGACCTCATGTTGCTCAATCGGTGCTGCAGAGCCGTCCGCACTCTCCCGCCCGGTCTGGAGCTTTGGTATAAACCCCATGGTGCTTACGGAGTCCCCAGCATCCTCTAGGACGTATGAGAAAATAGGATTTTAATACCTACCGGTAAATCCTTTTCTCTTAGTCCGTAGAGGATGCTGGGCGCCCGTCCCAGTGCGTACTGTGTCTGCAGTTATTGGTTATGGTTACACTCTTGTGGTGTTTATTTTCTATCAGACTGTTGCTGCCGTTGTGCATGCCATGGCAGGCGGTGTCTTATTATTGGTTCTGTTGACACACTGGTTGTGTTACATATTCTCTCAGCATGTGGCTGTGTCTTTTCATGCCGTTGGCTGGTATTCTATTGAATGCCACGTTCTACGGTGTGTTTGAGGTGTGAGCTGGTATGACACTCACCGTGTTTAAACAATAAATTCTTTCCTCGAAAATGTCCATCTCCCTGGGCACAGTTTTCTAACTGAGGTCTGGAGGAGGGGCATAGAGGGAGGAGCCACTTCACACCCATTCAAAGTCTTATAGTGTGCCCATGTCTCCTGCGGATCCCGTCTATACCCCATGGTCCTTACGGAGTCCCCAGCATCCTCTACGGACTAAGAGAAAAGGATTTACCGGTAGGTATTAAAATCCTATTTTTTTTTTAAATAAATTAAATTAAAAAATATATTTTTTTTTAAACTAAAATCATTTTGGATAGGGTTAAATTAATGCTCTTTACCTAATTCACTCATAAAAAAATCCGACAATTTCGGAGCGGTTTTGTGAATAAGAAGAAAATCATCAGTTAAGTGGTTAAGTTATCAATTTTATTGCTTGGGCACAATTTAGTACTTGCATTGTTTTAATGCATTTGTTTCAGTCTTACATCATAAGAAATGCAGTTCCATGTAGGTAACCAAGTTTTCAATCGGAATATCCAAACTTCAGTGAGAAGGTAGATGCACCACTGATCCCAGCAGACCACATAAGTATTGAAACCGAAAAGCTTAGTGCTTGGTAAGTGGTGTTTGTCAGAATAAAGCAGGATGGAAATTATTCCGACTTGCATCCACATTGTGGGGGTCATTCCAAGTTGATTGCTCGGTAGCTACTTTTTGCAGCGCTGCGATCAGATAGTCGCCGCCTATAGGGGAATGTATTTTAGCTTTGCAAGTGTGCGAATGCTTGTTCAGCCGAGCGATACAAAAACAGTTTGTGCAGTTTCTGAGTAGGTCTGAACTTACTCAGCCGCTGCGATCACATCAGCCTGTCCGGTCCTGGAATTGATGTCAGACACCCGCCCTGCAAACGCTTGGACACGCCTGCGTTTTTCCAACCATGCCCAGAAAACGGTCAGTTGACACCCACAAACGCCTTCTTCCTGTCACTCTACTTGCGATCGGCTGTGCGAATGGATTCTTTGTTAAATCCATCGGCCAGCAACGATCCGCTTTGTACCCGTACGATGCGCCTGCGCATTACGGTGCATACGCATGCACAGTAGTGACCTGATCGCTGTGCTGCGAAAAACGGCAGTGTGCGATCAGGTCAGAATGACCCCCTGTGTGTACGGAAATAAATGTGTATATTCATCCCTGTGCAGAGTTGCACACGTCAGTGCACCCACACCGCACCTATCCTTCTGCTACTGGAAGTAGCGGTCATCAGAATTGGGATACGGTCATTAGGTCGACAGCACTTAGATCAACAGTCATTAGGTCAACCACTATTGGTCGACATGGTTAATAAGTCGACATGTACTAATTCAACATGGAAAAGGTCAACATGAGTTTTTCACATTATTTTTTAATTTTTTTACGTTTTTCATACTTTACGATCCAGGTGGACTACAATTGGGACCGGTAACCTGTGCCGAGTGCAGCGGTAGTGGAGCGAGGCACCTTGCCCGAAGCATGGCGAGCGAAGCGAGGGGACACGGTGCACTAATTGGGGTTCCCGGTCACTTTATGAAGAAAATGACACCAAAAACAGTAAGAAAAAACTCATGTCGACCTAGTACATGTCGACCTATTGACCCTGTCGACCTAGTGACCCTGTCAACCACGTGACCATGTCGACCTCGTGACCATGTTGACCAATAGTGGTCAACCTAAGTGTGGTCGACCTAATGATCCATACCCTCAGAATTAGCACATGTGCACCAGCCCTATGCATGGTGCAAGAGATCAGTCTGAAATTATGGACCCAGAGAAAGGGGTGGTCTTCAGTATGCCGAATGTCGGGATCCCGGCACACAGTATACCGGCGCCGGAATCCCGACACCCGGCATACCGACATATATTCTCCCTCGTGGGGGTCCACGCCCCCCTGGAGGGAGAATAAAATAGTGTGGCGAGCGCAGCGAGCCCGCAAGGGGCTCCTTTGCGCTCGCCACGGTGTTGGTATGCAGACGGTCGGGCTCCCGGCGCCGGTATACCATACTACACCCAGAGAAAGATCTCGGCATAGACTGAACTCAGCATCGCCTGCAATTTTGTCTATATGCCCACAGCACACCCACAAAACAACTCCAAGTGGACGCCCTGTTGGCACACAGTTATGCAGGTCCACCTGCTAGTGGAGATGCAACAGAGTTGTGTATAACTTAGAATCACTGAAGTTGCTCATAGTTGCGCACAGAGCGTGCACTGTGCACTTTGAAAAATCGTGAGATATGTCCGCATAATGGAGTTGTGTGTGACCCTACATCAGCCCTCCAATCAGCACCATCATAGGGCTGTGCTAACCACCCCCTAAATCTGTAACGTCATAGCATTACACCTAGGTTGGGGGGGCCATTGGCTCAGGGTTGTGGAACACTGCCTGGAGTGTCCTAATGATGTTACCCAGAGCATCATTTGGAAGCCTTGGGGGAGCTTTGAAGTAGTGCTACTGGCTACATGGTGCATTCCAGGCACCCTGCAAGCCTCATATGCAGGTGCCGTGGGGCAACGGCGGTGCAGCCCCCAGGGCAGTTACAGTCCAACCCCAATATGTGTAAATATACAAATCATTCTACGTAGTAACTTACATTAGGGTTTAAGGATTTGCATGATAAAGTTGCCATAACCTGGTTTGTGCAGATGGAGTAGGGGTGGATGGAACAGGGCCGACATCATAGTCAAGTGCCACACTAGTGTAGCAGCGACTGACTGCTGCCTCTCTCCCTAGCTCAGCACACAGCAGCAGTTAGTCCTTTCCCCTTGCTGGCCTGCTGTTTGCAGCGGGGAAGGGTAGAGGGACCCGGGACCCTCCAACAGCCCTGGGCCCAGGCAAAGAGTACCCGACCCCCCCCTCTCAGTGTCACTGCGGATGGGCATTAAATACATTCAATATTTCATACCATTGGAGCCCTAGATGTAATGGTAGTGCCGGGGCTGCCTATGACTGTATGGGGATCCATTCATCCTTCAGTGTGCTTAAGACAGGAAGCGGGCAGTTTAGGACTGGCGTTTACTTATTCCACATTTCTGAAACATTGTTCTTTCACTTTCAGTGGTATTATCCTTTCATTACCTCCATTAGTGTTATGTTGGGTATTGGTGCAGAGTGAAATAAATATATATGATTGAAATATGAGCAATACTGTACAGTACATCTACATCATGTCTACATTTCTTAAATGGATTAGAATAATCAACATCATTATTCAATCTATATTTGCTATTTGCATATTCTGTAAATATATTAGGGCTGATGCAGAGTGGTAGCAAAATAGGCACAAATTGATCAGAGAACAATAGGTACCTTTTCACTTGACATTATATATGTAGGGGACTACCTACCTATAGCTGCATACCCCACCTATCCCTCATTCTACATCCATCCCAGATCGCCCAAGTATATACTGTAGGGTGGTCTTCAGTATGCCAACTGTCGGGATCTCGGCGCACAGTATACCGGCGCCGGAATCCCGACAGCCGGCATACCGACACTTTTTCTCCCTCGTGGGGGTCCACGACCCCCCTGAAGGGAGAATAAAATAGTGCGCGCCACCATGCCCACAAGGGGCTCATTTGCGCTCGCCACGCTGTCTGTATGCGCCGGTATGCTGGTCGCCGGGAGCCCGGCCGCCGACATACCATACTACACCCACACTGCATATCTCTGCAGCAGGGTATATTGGTTTCCACAGGGAAACATCGGGAGTGTAGAGTGGATCTTGATCCAGAGGCACCAACAGGCTAAAGCTTTAGCTTTCCAGGATGCACTGGGGCCTTCTCTATAACAGCACCTCCAGGCACTGAGAGCTCAGTTTTGAGTTGGTGCCTGCAGCAGCGGGTCACCTAACACTGTTAGTAACAGGAGGGCTGCACTGCACAAAGGCCTAATTCAGATCTGATCATACAGATGTAGCCACCTTTATCTTGACCGATTCTCCGCTTAGACGGACGTTTAGTCACGCTAAGGCGATAGCTTAGCTTGCTGAGTTTAATCACAGGCAGGCGCGTTGAGGCGATTCTAGATACTCAGCATGCATTACACATCTCCACCACTGGGTGGCTAATGCTCCACTTATCCAGTACTTTCGATCGTATAGCGGCGGATTGATCTACAGCTCTGGCAAATGGTCAGTGACGACTGTAATGTTAATAGATGGTGACCAATGGTCAGATGGTGAGAGTTCTCAATATAAATAAATCGTTTATACAGACACAAACGAACATGTTAAAACACTTGTGTATGCAGACGCAAGATTGTGTATGGAGACGCAACTAATTGTGTAAAAGGAAGTATGTACAATGCATAAACACCGTGCTTTTGAAATACATGTACAGTATAAGCTTCCGAGTTCCCGTGACATTCACTTTATTATAATTTTTTTTCTTTGTTATACATTCAATGGAAGGGTGCACACAGGTTTCACATAAATCTTGTCTTGTAACCTGATCGGAACTCCCTAACTGTCTACTGCATGAACTGTGCAGGCTCCCAGGGGGAAAGGGGACAGTGGAATGGGGGTAGGGCGAGGCAGTGAAAAATACAGTGTTCAAAGAACGGGCCAATGCTGAAGGAGCGTCAGAATCCCCTAGCTAAAATACACAGGGTCGCTAGGGATAAGCGAGGTCTATGCACATAACGATACACCAGACCCCATTGCATCACAAAGTGACAAAATGTCCGAGGCACATGAACCCCCTCCTTGTAGCATTATGTGCATAGACCTCACTTAACCCTATCACCCCTGTGTATTTTAGCTAGGGGATTCCGACGCTCCTTCAGCACTGCCCCGAAGCCTGCAAAACCTCGCTCCATAGCTGAGTGCTGACCCAAGGTGGATGTTCATGTGCCTTGGACATTTTGTCACTTTGTGATGCGATGGGGTCTGAGGTATCGTTAAGTGCATAGACCTCGCTTATCCCTATCGACCCTGTGTATTTTAGCTAGGGGATTCTGACGCTCCTTCAGCATTGCCCTGTGACCTACAAAATCTGTGCTGTTACTTGCTCCATAGCCGAGGGTCTCCATGGGGCAAGGAGTCACAGGCGGTAGCCATTTCAATTGAGTCTGTCCTGCTACAGAATTGTATGTGTACCGTATGGTGCATAGAGCCTTAACAGTACAACCGCTCCTGCAGCTTGTAACGTACGGGGCAAGTTTAATCTTTCTATGTATAATGGAGAGAGATAAAAGCACCTCAGTAAGTTCCTGGATGCCAAATCACTGTACTTGGTATCTCTGTACAGTATGTTCTATTAGGGTACTAATTAGCTGTTCGTGCTAATTAGTCCCAGGTTTGAGTCCCAAAGTGCCAACCTTTTTTTTTTTATATATATGCATAGACCTCGCTTATCTTTATCGCCCCTGTGAATTTTGGCTAGGTGATTGTGACGCTCCTTCAGCATTGCCCCGTAGCCTGCAAAACTTATGCCATCTCTCACTCCATATCCGAGCGCTGCCTGCCATGTGGTGGGGGTTCAGAGGCGGCGCCCATTTTGCCAGTGTGCTATGCGATTGAGTCCGGTGTACCGTAATGTGCATAGACCTCGCTTATTCCTATCGCCCCTGTGTATTTTAGCTAGGGGATTGTGACGCTCCTTCAGCATTGCCCCATAGCCTGCAAAATCTGGACTGTTACTTGCTCCGTAGCCTAGGGCCTCCATGGAGCTAGGAGTCACAGGCGGTAGCAATTTCAATTGAGTCTGCCCTGCTGTAGAATTGTATGTGTACCGTATGGTGCATAGAACCTTGACAGTAGAACCGCTCCTGCAGCTTTGCCTTGGTTTATGTGAATAAAAATAATAATAAAGTGTCTGGAAAAAACTAACACTTCACCACTTCGCCGCAGACAGATTAATAAATCCATTGGTTTGATTATGCTGTAATGGCTATGGGATTAGAACGCTAACATACTGTACAAAATTCCTAATCTCAAGAGGCAATAGTGAACTTCTAACACGTCCATTTGCGACAGTGTACACTACTGGTTTTATGTTGTTTTGTCTGCGGGACTTGGACGCTCACATATTCATAAAGTACTGTAGATGGATCATATACTGTAAGCTGTTCTATTTGCGTCTGTACCATATATACTGTATAAAATAATGCAGCGTAATGAGTATTTACTGTATGCAGCGTAATAAGATGCCTTAGCAAAGTAGTCCTTATTATATATTTCAGTATTGTATTTTACGGGAGACCACACGCATGCGCAGTGGTGATTGTAAAAAGCGACATCTGGTGGATGATCGCAGGTATTACACGTAAAGGTAACGCCAAACGCTCTGTCTGCCTCCATGCAATTAGGTACGCCTCTCTGTGACTAGGCGCGCCTCCCTACGTCCTGGTACGCTGCGTATGCTCGATCGGGACAAACGCCTCAGCCAGTCAAGATAAAGGTGGCTACATCTGTAGCAGCAAATTTGTTAGCAGATGGGCAAAACCATGTGCACTGCAGGGGAACAGATGTAACATGTGCAGAGAGAGTTAGATTTGGGTGCGGTATGTTCAAACTGAAATCTAAATTGCAGTGTAAAAATAAAGCAGCCAGTATTTACCCTGCACAGAAACAATATAACCCATCAGCCAGTATTTACCCTGCACAGAAACAATATAACCCACCCAAATCTAACTCTCTGTTATATCTGCCCCCACTGCAGTGCACATGGTTTTGCCCATCTGCTAACAAATTTGCTGCAAATTCAATATAAATCGCAAGTAGCGATTCGTACGGAATTTTTGCTGAGGGGCCGCGGGCGCATGCGCAGCAGCCCTACTGCGCATGCGTCTGCAATTTCTGCGGGGGGCTGAAGAAATTACGATCACCTCTGCCTGTCAATCAGGCAGAGGCGGTCGCGGGGCGGAAGGGGGTGGCAACGCTCTGTTTTCTGGGTGAAAACGGAGCGTTGCGGGGGCTTGCCAGCCCAAACGGTGGGCTGATACATGCGAACGGGGGCGTGTCGAGGGTGCAGCCGCAGCGGCTGCGTGACGTTACATGCAGCCGCTGCAACAACAAAAATGGCGTGCTGTTCGCACTTTCGGCTTGAAGCGGGGGGGGGGGGAGGTGCCAGTCAGCATGCTGGGCAGCCTTGTCCAGCGCTGGGCGGCCCCCAGCATGCGTGCTAATGGATAGCAAATTCTGCTATTAGCCAGTCAGCATGCTGGGCAGCCTTGTCCAGCGCTGGGCGGCCCCCAGCATGCGTGCTAATGGATAGCAAATTTTGCTATTAGCAGAATTTGCTAACTTTACTGAATTGGCCCCATGATCAGGTTTAAATTAGGGGGTCATTCCGAGTTGATCGCTCGCTAGCAGTTTTTAGCAGCCGTGCAAACGCATAGTCGCCACCCACAGGGGAGTGTATCATAGCAGGAGTGCGAACGACTGTGCAGCAGAGCGCCTGCAAACACATTTTGTGCAAAACAAGACCAGCCCTGTAGTTACTTATCCTGTGCGATGATTGCTGTGACGAGTGACACGGTAATGACGTCAGATACCTACCCAGCAAACGCCCGGCCACGCCTGCGTTTTCACTACCACTCCCAGAAAACGGTCAGTTGACACCCAGAAACGCCATCTTCCTGTCTTGCGATCAGCTGTGCGACTGAATGCATTGCTAGAACCTGTGCAAAACCACAATGCTCTTTGTACCCGTACGTCGCGCGTGTGCATTGCGGTGCATACGCATGCGCAGATTAGCCATTTTTTCACTGATCGCTACACAGCGAACAACAGCAGCTAGCGATCAACTCGGAATGACCACCTAGGCCCTAAGTCGCTCTGTTGTTGCATTTATACATAATGGGTTCACTACGATATGCCGGCGGTCGGGCTCCCGGCGACCAGCATACCGGCGCCGGGAGCCCGACCGCCGGCTTACCGACAGTGTGGCGAGCGCAAATGAGCCCCTTGCGGGCTTGCTGCGCTCGCCACGCTACGGGCACGGTGGCGCGCTACGCGCGCCACACTATTTTATTCTCCCTCGAGGGAGAATAAGTGTCGGTATGCCGGCTGTCGGGCTCCCGGCGCCGGTATGCTGGTCGCCGGGAGCCCGACCGCCGGCATACTGAAGACCACCCATACATAATGTCTTACAGAAAGGGCGGTAAATCAATGGAAACTCCTGCAGCATGCAGAGTATGGTCCAAGGATTACCAAGGCTGAAAATTTGTATGATGGCCTGTGTACCACGTGTCATACATCCTCTAGTCAGTCCACAACTCCTGTGCCTACTCAGGAGCCACCCTGGGCTGCGTTCAGATAACCTACTGGGTACTCTGGTAGAACGCCTAATTAAATCAGTCCTTAGTAAAACAGAAATCCACCCCAGGTCACTCCCATGTCTCTGGGTCATCTAAGCGGGCTGCTTCCTCCTCACAATCCACAGATCTCTCTGATGTTTCATCTGAAGAGGAGGCGGATGCATACGGTCCTGTCAGACACTGAATTGGGTGTTTCTGATGAGGATTCTCACATCAGATTGATGTCCCTGCCCTAGTGGTTGCTAGTAAGCAAATCGTACAAATCTCTGATGATGAGGATTCCACTACTGTTGCTAAGAAAACTGATATGTTTAAACAGCAGAAGGTGGTTAAAAATCTGTTACCCCATTCTGACCATTTAGTGGACATCAGGCGAGATCCCTGGTCTACTCCAGGGAAGAAACTCCCTCTGTCTAAACGGGCCTTGGCTCGTAATCCTCTCCCTGCAGAGTTATGTACCAAGCAGGGTAATTCAGACCTGATCGCTCTCTAGCGGTTTTTGCAGCGCTGCGATCAGGTCAGAACTGCGCATGCATTTGCACCACAATGCACAGGCGCATCGCACGGGTACAAAGCGGATCGCCGCTCAGTAATGGGTTTGTGCGAAGAATCCATTCACATGGGCGATTGCAAGGTTATTGACAGGAAGAAGGCGTTTGTGGGTGGCAACTGACCGTTTTCTGGGAGTGTTTGGAAAAATGCAGGCATTCCCAAGCATTTGCAGGGCCGGCGTCTGACGTCAATTCCAGTCCCGGGCAGGCTGAAGTGATCGCAGCGGCTGAGTAAGTCCTGGGCTACTCAGACACTGCACACAATCTTTTTGTACCGCTCGGCTGCACATGCGATCGCACACTTGCACAGTTAAAATACACTCCCGGTGGGAAGCAACTATGCAAACGCTGGACTGCAAAAAACAGCTAGCGAGTGATCAGGTCTGAATTACCCCCCAAGTGGGAAAATTCACCATCAGCAGTTGCTGCGGTTTGCTATTGGCAACCTCCACTATCAATTCCAGGCTCTACAATTTGGATTGGATACAGCTCCTCTGATCTTCACCAAGGTCATGGCCATGATGACGGCTCATCTCCATCGTTAGGGGGTCAGAATCCTGCCGTATCTGGACGACCTGCTGATTCTGGCAAATTTCCATGATGTCCTCCTCAGTCATCTGCAACTGACGGTAACCTTCATGCAAGCCCTGGGGTGGCTCATCAATTGGAAGAAGTCCTCGCTGTTCCCAGCTCAGAGCACAATTTACCTGGGGGGACTCCTGGACACACACAGTCAGTGGCTGTTCCTGTCTCCAGAAAATGTCCTGAAGCTTCAGGATAGGATAAGATGCTTCCTTTGTTGCCCCAGAGTGTCAATACGCCCGGCGATGCAAGTACTTGGCCTGATGGTGTCGGCATTCAACATGGTAGAGTACGCTCAATTTAATTCCCCCCCTCTACAGAGGTTAATCCTTTCCAAGTGGGACGGTCTACCTCAGCGGATCAGATCTCACATGATCACTTGGACTCCGGAGGTTCGTTTGTCGCTGACCTGGTAGCTACAGGACCAGCAATTACACAGGGGCCGTCCCTTTTGGATCCCCGGCTAGGTCCAGCTGACAAAGGACGTCGGTCTGAGGGGATGGGGTGCGGTGTTGGAGCAACTCTCCTTTCAGGGTCGCTGGACCAAGGAGGAATCACTCCTCCCAATAAACATTCTGGAGCTGAGTGCGGTGTTCAATGTGCTATCTCCCACCCTGCCTCTGGTACAGAACAGGACTGTTCAAGTACAGTGAGACAACGCCACCACAGTGGCATACATAAACCATCAAGGCAGCACTTGAAGCCACATGGCAATGATGGAAGTGTCAAAAATCCTTGGTTGGGCGTAACGTCATCTGCCAGTAATATCGGCAGTGTTCATTCTGGGCGTCCTAAACTTGGAAGCGGACTTCTTCAGTAGCCAGGACGTGCACGCCGGAGAGTGGAGTCTTCATCCAGAAGTCTTTCAACTCCTAGTGGACAGGTGGGGCCTACCAGATGTAGACCTGATGGCGTCTAAACACAATCACACGGTTCCGGTCTTCGGATCATGGACCAGGGATCCTCAGGCAGCGTTCGTGGACGCTCTGGCAATTCCATGGAACTTTTGGCTGCCCTACGTGTTTCTCCAGTGTCACTTCTGCCCAGGGTCCTACGGAAGTTCAAACAAGAAGGAGGACCGCTACTTTTAATCGCTCCAGTGTGGCCCAGATAGCATTGATTCTCAGACCTGCAGGGTCTATCGACGGGGCGTCCTATTCTACTTCCTCAACGCCCAGACCTCCTCATACAGGACCCTTGTGTCTACCCAGACTTGGCCAGACAGGCTTTGACAGAGTGGCTCTTGAAGCATCACTCCTGAGGGCCAAAGGATTTTCTGAGGCGGTTATCCAAACTATGCTGAAGGCCCGCAAACCGGCCTCTGCTCGGATTTATTACAGGGTCTGGAATTCTTACTTCACCTGGTGTGCTGATAAGAATTATAATGCATATAGATTCAGAACTTCCAGAATTCTGGCTTTTCTGCAATGAGGCCTGGACTTAGGCCTTCGTATGGCCTCCCTCAAGGTTCATATATCTGCCTTGTTGGTATGGTTTCAGAGAAAGATAGTGTCTATACCTGACGGTCATACATTCACTCAGGGCGTCCTTCGAATTCAGCCTCCCTATGTCCCTCCTGTGGCTCCCTGGGATCTGGCTGTTGTGCTAAATGCCCTGCAAGAGTCTCTATTTGAACCTCTTGAATCGGTGGACCTTAAATGGCTCATGGCCAAGGTCCTGTTCTTGCTGGCTATTGCCTCTGCAAGTAGGGTGTCAGACTTAGGCACTTTGTCCTGTTGTCCAACCTTTCTGATATTTCACCGTGACTGGGCAGTTCTCAGAACTCGACCGGGTTATTTACCTAAGATTATGTCATCCTTTCACCTTAACCAAGAGATTGTGGTTCCGGCCTTCATCTCTTCGGACTCAAAGAATGTTCTTTGGATGTGGTTAGGGCTCTCTGTATCTACAGTATGTGCAGAGGACTGCCTCTATCAGGAGGTCAAATGCCCTTTTTGTCCTGTTTGGTTTCCATAAACGTGGCTGGCCTGCGAATAAGCAAACCTTGGCCAGATGGATTAGAATGGTGATTGCACAAGCTTATGCGCAGGCTGGACTCCCAGCACCTGCTGCTATTAAAGCCCATTCTACTCTCTCTGTTGGACCTTCTTGGGTGGCCCGCCGTGGAGCGTCCGGAGAACAATTGTGCAAGGCGGCTACGTGGTCCTCAGTGAACACGTTTATTAGGTTCTATGCCTTTGATACTTACACCTTCCTTTGGATGCCAGGTTCTCATACCCGCTAAGGCATGTCCCCTCCCTTGAGGAAGTGCTTTAGGACAGCCCCGATGTTTCCCTGTGGAAACCAATGTACCCTGCTGCAGAAAAGGAGTTTTATGGTAAACTTACCATGATTAATACTTTCTGCGAGGTACATTGGGATCCACAGGGCGCCCACCTTGACCTACCTAGCTTCTATGGGTTTGTATGGCATTAGCCGCTGGTACCTTCTCCTGTCGTGAGAATGTGGTTCTATGTGACTAACATCTGCCTTCTCTCTTGCCTGCTCCAGCATTGGACTGCTTGACGAAACTGAGTTCTCAGTGCCTGGAGGTGGTGTTATAGAGGAGGCCCCAATGCATCCTGGAACATCCTAAAGCTTTAGCCTGTTGGTGCCTCTGGATCAAGATCCACTCTACACCACTGATGTTTCCCTGTGGAACCCAATGAAAGAGTGTTAACCATAGTAAGTCTACCATAACACTCCTTTTATTCTACTCCATGTGGCATATTAGGCATAAAATTATTTGGACCTGGTCCCGATAAAATACATTTTTCATCACGGCAAAAACAAATGCAGGGTCACATGCATTTAACAAATATCACCTGCAGGGACAGGGGCTGTGATAGGGACCCATCCCTGTAATATGTAAGTAATTGCTAATACAATCACTTTACTTACAGTATGTGTTTGGACCCCTCTCCCAGGAACGTTTGTGATCTGTAGCCCGTAGGAGATGGCGTTAGCTACAGCACTCAGGAGCTTGGTAAATTTGGCAATTTAGCAGCCACCGTTGAAACCTATGTGGGGAGGGCGCCTTTTGTGATCAAAAACGGGGGACCGCAATTGATATGTCTGATATCTGCATCCAAGGGATGCTTAATATTTGTGGGATATCCCCCCCAAAAAAAATTTCGGGGCGATATCCCGCATATGGTTTTTGATACTTATGTCCCCATGTGAGAGCTTGCAGCTCTCACTGAAAGAAGCTTTTGGCTCCTCCAGTGTCGGTGTCAGAGTCAGAGCTGCAGGTAGTAAGTGTGAGGAAGCGGTTCCACTGTGCTCCAGCACACATTAAGCCAACCTTGGTGCCAACTGTGGGAGCCAAACTTTGCACAGAACTCTTGCAGATCCTGTCACAGTGCAGATTGTATCAGAACCTTCCCATCCCATCAACTTCATGTCTCACATTCATTCATTATTTTCCTGAGGAAAATAAAAGTGTAGCCTGCAAACATGTTCCGCCGGCAGACACAGGTCTATAGTGCCTGATGCTAAATCCACCTCATATGGTTACCACTTAAGACCAGTAATATACATTCACATACAATATCAATATATTATTCTTTTCTCCCAGGAATTCTTAGGATTGCCTCAATGCACTAACATTACAGAGGAGACTGATTGATAATAAGGGGTCGCCATTCTTCCTACCCCAGGCCCTGAGATAGGATCTGGTTTAGAAAATCCCCATGATTACCTGGTAGAACCCCTGTATCGATGAACCAAGGACCTCTGCCCTTTTTCCCAATTTATTACAATGACCATGGTGACCCCAAGCTTAATTTTTAAATGAATCAGTAATGGCAAATCTATTACTATTGTGGTTAGATATAATATGTCGACATCAGAATGTCAACAATACTGTTTTAGCCTAAAACTAACCCTAACCCTATTTGCAGCCTTACCTCAGTCATAATTGTAGCCTAACCCTAACTGCTTGTGTGGGCTTTTTTACTGTTGACAATTCACAATGCTGACATTTTGCCGACATCAACATGTTAAATGTCCACATTCTAAATGTGTCCACATTCTGATTGAACCCATTTATTTGTACATCTATGTAATCTAGTACAGTATTTTAAGATAACAATCACTTTTTCTTATTTCCTTCTATAGACTTGATGTCTGTAGGCTGTTTATACTGGTCTGGCGGTCTGGTGTATATCATGGAAAAGGTAGCCAGTTTCCAGGACACTGCTTCTCCATTTATCTGAGTATCTGACTGCTCTCGGTCTGTCTTGTAAACTGACATTTTATAATGGTCCACAAACAGATTTGTGACGGATTGGGCTGTCTGGGACAGATAATAAGGCCAATTATAGACTGCGGGATGCCGCTTACAGTACAGCTTCCCAACATTCACCTCAGCAAGCTTGATATTCTTTTTTTAACTCAATCTGCCGTTTTGTTTGGCTGTGTAACTGCAAAACACACCATTGTGATGTGTCCTCTCAGATCTGCATTTAAGGTACCTGTGTAGATGTAGGGTATCGAGGACACACTGAAAATGGGGGGAGGGGAAGTGTAATGAAAAATTACTTCACAGAAAGGATAGTGGACAAGTGGAATAGCCTCCCGTCAGAGGTGGTAGAGGCTAAAGGTGCATACACACGGTGAGATAAATCTGTAAGATTTTGACTATATAGTCAAAATCTTAAGGAAAGTTAGTGCATATCACAAGGTGTTAGGCAGCTTGCGATCCCGATTCGATCCCGATGCGTGCTCCCGTGAGGTCGGTATAATAAAGCTAGATAGACTGTGCAGGCAAGTCAATCTTGACTATCTAGTGTACTATCTAGTACAAGTATAGTCAAAACTGGCACTTAAGGGCCCTACACACTGGCCGACCCGCCGCCGAGCTGCCCGACGGCGGATACGGCCGACGAGCGACCCGGCGGCGGGGGGGCAGTGACGGGGGGAGAGAAGTTTCTTCACTCCCCCCGTCACGCGGCTCCATTGAAGTGCAGGCAAATATGGACGAGATCGTCCATATTGGCCTGCATGCACAGCCGACGGGGGACCAGCGATGAACGAGCGCGGGGCCGCGCATCGTTCATCGCTGGAGCCTCCACACTGAAAGATATGAACGAGTTCTCGTTCATTTATGAACGAGATCGTTCATATCTTTCAAAAAATCGGCATGTGTGTAGGGCCTATTAGTCAAAATCGTAAATAGACCATTCTCCCAATTCCTAGACAACTTCCGAGTTGATCGCTCGCTAGCAACTTTTTGCTGTACTGTGATCAGATAGTCGCCGCCTATGGGGGAGTGTATTTTCGCTTTGCAAGTGTGCAAACGCTTTTGCAGCCGACGGCACAAAAAAGGTTGTTGCAGTTTCTGAGTAGCTATGGACTTACTCAGCCGCTGCGATCACTTCAGACTTTTTGGTCCCGGAATTGACGTCAGACACCCGCCCTGCAAATGCTTGGACACACCTGCATTTTTACAAACACTCCCAGAAAATGGTCAGTTGACACCCATAAACGCCCTCTTTCTGTCAATCACCCTGCGATCGGCTGTGCGAATGGATTCTTCGTTAAATCCATCGCCCAGCACAATCCTCTTTGTACCCATACGACACGTCTGCGCATTGCGGTGCATACGCATGCACAGTTTTGCCAAGTTTTAACCTGAACGCAGCACTGCAAACAGTTGCTAGCGAGCGATCAACTCGGAATGACCCCCATGGTTTTGCCCAACTGCTAACAAATTTGTTGCTGCGATCAACTCTGAATTACCCCTTTTGTGGCCTGGCTTTCTCACTACCTGTCCACTGATCTACCAGTTCTCATTCTAGGGATCTCAAAATACGCATAAACCAACTTAATGACACTGCTGGGCCTGATTCAGAGCCACACACCATAGAAGCTCCAGAGCAGAGATAGACACCCCAGGAAAGAAGCTGGAAGTGCACGGTTGTAACAAGTGCAAGGTGCTAGAATGAACACTACTGCTATGATGTGGCAATCACTTTCCTACAACGGGTGTAGTACTGGTGACCGGCGGTCTCCTGACCGCCGGTCACCTTACCAACGCCGGGATCCCGGCAGCATACCGACGCCGGGATCCCGGCGGGGAGGGGCGAGTGCAGCAAGCCCCTTGCGGGCTCGCTGCGCTCGCCACGCTGCGCTCGCCACGCTGCGGGCTCGGTGGCGACCTGCGGTCGCCACGGGTTCTATTCCCACTCTATGGGTGTCGTGGACACCCACGAGTGGAAATAGTCCCTGTTGGTCGGCATGCCGACCATCGGGATAGTGAGCCGTCGGGCTCACGGAGGAGGTCATGTGACTGTCGGTCAGCTGACCGGCGGTCACATGAATACCACCCCCTACAACACCCTGCAACCATAGAGGGGACAGCTTCAGTCCTATCACACCATCTAAACTTCAACCTGCAATCTGCAAAATAATTTCTGCTCTGTTAGGCACTAATGGAAAAAAAAACATTCATCCTGTAATACAAATGTATTCTTTTTTTTCTTGAACAAAATAAACAAAAACATTTTATTGGAGTACATAGCACATGAAATGCAGATAACTATATAAAGCCGCAATAAACGGCAGAACGGCTACATTAAAAAGAAATACATTTATATAAAATGGTGAAATAAACAATATTAACAACAACTGTACATTTATAATAGGTGAAATATAACAATTCAATGTAATGAACAAAAATATTACGTTTGTACTGTGGCTGAACAAGAAGAACGAGAATACCTGGGGAAAAATCATACAATAATTCTGGAGAAAAACACAGGTTTAGTACCACAGAGTCGAGTGGAAATATTTCTGAATATGTTCTTTGATAAAGGCAGATTGTTAATCAATGAAGCTTTCCCTCACTGCTAAGAAATTGTTCCGCGTGTTTCTTCTTTTGGAGAGAAGCCTCAAACCAGTCCATTCAAATGAGGAAAAATAGCTTTTCCTTAAACAAACCCATACCTGGAGGCTGCACGTCCTCGCTGCTGCCAAATTTCCAGGAATAATTATTTCTCACCTTTGGAAACTCTCGTGCCTTGCGGGAGTATCCACAGGACAGTCCACTCAGGGGTTATACATTTTTTCTTATTAGAGTGGCTTCTAACTCTTCAGGAATACCTATTTTATCTTACAAATCATACCTCATGGACCCTATTCTCTCCTAACACTAATGCTCAACTTGTCACAGTCTACTTTCTCTTTCATAATCAAACTAGTGCTCTTCTCTCCTAGAAATTTGCTTGCAATGCAAACTAGCCGAGCAACTTGTGTACAATTGCCTCTCCCACTTTGTCTCCACTCCCTCCTCAACCCACTGCAATTGGACTCTCCACCTCTCAGAGACTTCCCTCACTAAAGTGACCAATGATTTACTCACATCTAACTCAAACAGTCATTTATCGCTAATAATCCTCCTCTTGGCCTTCAAGTCTTCTCTCCTGGTTCATCTCCCTTCCTAACTGTTTCATCATTGGGCCTCATTCAGACCTGATCGCTAGCAGACGATTTTTGCACTGCTGCGATCAGTCGCCGCCTACAGGGAGAGTGTATTTTAGCTGTGCAGGTGTGCGATCGCATGTGTAGCAGAGCTGTACAAACAGATTTTGTGTAGTCTCTGCGCAGCCCAGGACTTACTCAGCCGCTGCGATCACTTCAGCCTGTCCGGGACCGGAATTGACGTCAGGAACCCTCCCTGCAAACGTATGGACACGCCTGCGTTTTTCCAACCACTCCCTGAAAACGGTCAGTTGACACCCAAACGCCTTCATCCTGTCAATCACCTTGCGAACGCCCATACGAATGGATCCTTCGCACAAACCCATCGCTGAGCGGCGATCAGCTTTGTACCCGTGCGATGCGCCTGCGCATTGCGGGGCATACGCATGCGCAGTTTAGACCTGATCGCCCGCTATACAAAAACGCAGCCTAGTGATCAGGTCTGAATTACCCCCACTGTCTCTACTTCTTGCACATCTTCCCCTCCATCCATCTTCTCTCAATAAACTAACACATTCGTAATGCTTCTACATCTCTTTGCAGACCACACCAAAACCTACCTCTCTACCTAGGGGCAGATTGTCCCCATTACTGGTAGTAAGCAGCAGCAGGAGGGTGGGGAATGGGGGGGGGGGCTCTGTTGTGTGGAAGCACTGGGGGTTGAATTGTGGCCATGCGACTAAATGCAAGAAGCATTTATGTACCCTCTGTTGGCCGGGGCTCTATGCACCAATGTAATCAGCATACACACTAGGTCTGGCCAGCCCTATCTCCAATCCTGACCTTGCCCTTATATCTTTAATCCCATGTTCACATCTGTTTAACAGTCATCTCAACTTGAATTTCCAGAATTAGCGTCTCGTTTACCATTGACATATCACTATCCACAGTCCAGTGTCATCCTCATCGCCACTCAAGTTTAATCCACACATGCAGTTCCTCATCCTGTAATGTCACTTTGTTCTCATTTCTCACATTGCCAACACTCATCCATTTTTTTGGTATCTTCTGCCTTGACTAGTGCATACTCCTCCACTCTGTCTTTCACCTCAGCCTTATATATATCTGGAATAATCGGTCCTACATGCTTTGATGAACATGGTTTTCCTTTTCTGTCACTACATATTGGCATGTCAGACCCTGTCAAGCTCTTACCCCCAGACATCACTCACCTCATCACAAGATATCAACCTCCGACCCTTTCCTCACTTCCTCTCTGATTTACCCCCTCTCACTCCTGCCTGTGTACTGCTCCACGTTTATGTAATTCCCTGACCAGACACCCTGAGCTTTAAATCTTTTCGATGCTACCTTAAATCCCACCTCTTAATTATAAGTTATTCTACCATCTCATGACACTACTTCATCAGGGTACTAAAGTCTACCCTCAGAAGTCCCCTCAGATTCCCAATAGTGTATTTTGTGTTATCATTTTCCCCTCCATCTAGATTGTAACATCCCGCATGCAGGGACCCTCCTAATGGGTTTTTCACTTCTACACTTTTTACTTCAACCTGCTATATACTATCTATTTTTTATGTACTGTCGAAATCAAAAATATTACATAGAAAGAACATACAGACTTTGCACATATAAGTCACTATGCTTGCAAATACGCGCAGCGAGCACAGCAATATATGGTAACACACGCATTTACACGGACATGCCACAGAGATGGATTCGACACTTATTTCATACAGTACATAATTATAATAATATCAAGCGCCAGACATCATAATGATTTAACATTATATAATGGAGTAATGTCATGTATGTGTATTATTGGAATGAAGCAAGATAGGCCTGTCATATTTGGTATTAAAGCAAGCAGATTAATGTGTAGATTCATTTGATACTTGTTATTAAGTTGTAGGACACTGCAACAAGGAGTTATGATTAAATGTATGAAAGCTAAAATCACTCTTATTAGGACAATAGACATTTACAGAAACAGGTAGTGGACAGGAAGCTCAGGCCAGCCCCTTTTGATGTCTTCAAGGCTGAACCTGTTTAGCATACGAACAGACTAGTGACTCATCATGAATGAGAAAGTTCCCTCCCCCAAAACTAGATAACACATTACAGAGACACACAGTTGCCAGTTGCTGTTTTGTACCAGACGATGGAGATGTTGCCAGACCAGCTCCTGTATTTATTTGCTGAGAGAGAGATATATATTAAGAGGAGGATGCATTGAGGGAATGGTATTGTATGCTGGCCTGTAACTGTATGTAACTGTATGTATTAACTGCTTACTGTATGAGTTGTAACCATGTAACCATATGTATACTGTACATTGTAATATATTGAATCCATATCCTTTTAATAACAAATATATACATCAATGAGCTTTGGAACTCAGATAATTTGTGGGTGTACTGTTTTCTCTTATGGGATGCAGTGTTTTGCGATGTGTAGCGCACATTCATGGCACATGGTAATAAGATGTGCAGGCGTCTACAATATATACAATATATATCAGAGCGGGCATTTTAAATATTTGTTTGAAAGCAATTTGATATTTACAGTACGATTCACTTTTAAATTTGATCTGGTATATCCAATATTCAGCTCTGAAGAGTTTTGTGGTGCCTGCATAATAAATATTGATAACAACGATCCCTATGTGATAGGTGTGTAGTCTATGCTTGCCGATGTCATATTAGTATGGCAGTTTAACTATCTTAGTTAATTCCAGGAAGGTCCACTATTGCAGGAGCTAGGACTTGATAAAGAAGTGGGAAGGAGGCAAGCCATCTGATGGAGATGTAGGGGTAGTGAAGCAGACACATCTGGAGAAATAGAAGCAATAATAAGATTTTAAACCTACCGGTAAATCTATTTCTCCTAGTCCGTAGAGGATGCTGGGGACTCCGTAAGGACCATGGGGTATAGACGGGCTCCGCAGGAGATAGGGCACCTAAAAGAACTTTGACTATGGGTGTGCACTGGCTCCTCCCTCTATGCCCCTCCTCCAGACCTCAGTTAGAGAACTGTGCCCAGAGGAGATGGACAATACAAGGCAGGATTTAGAAATCCAAGGGCAAGATTCATACCAGCCCACACCAATCATACCATGTAACCTGGATCATACATAACCAGTTAACCGTAGGAACAACAACAGTAACGGTCCAAGACCGATTTCAACTGTAACATAACCCTTATGTAAGCAACAACTATATACAAGTCTTGCAGAGATTCCGCACTGGGACGGGCGCCCAGCATCCTCTACGGACTAGGAGAAATAGATTTACCGGTAGGTTTAAAATCTTATTTTCTCTTACGTCTTAGAGGATGCTGGGGACTCCGTAAGGACCATGGGGTTTATACCAAAGCATCCAATCGGGCGGGAGAGTGCGTATGACTCTGCAGCACCGACTGAGCAAACGCTAGGTCCTCATCAGCCAGGGTATCAAACTTGTAGAATTTAGCAAAAGTGTTTGACCCCGACCAAGTCGCCGCTCGGCAAAGCTGTAATGCCGAGACGCCTCGGGCAGCCGCCCAAGAAGAGCCCACCTTCCTAGGGGAATGGGCCTTAACCGAATTTGGTACCGGCAATCCAGCCGTAGAGTGAGCCTGCTGAATCGTATTACAGATCCAGCGAGCAATAGTCTGCTTCGAAGCAGGTGCGCCAATCTTATTGGCTGCATACAGGACAAACAGAGCCTCTGTTTTCCTAATTCTAGCCGTCCTGGCTACATAAATCTTTAAGGCCCTGACTACGTCCAGGGATCTGGAATCCTCCAGGTCACTTGTAGCCACAGGCACCACAATAGGTTGATTCACATGGAATGAAGAAACCACCTTAGGCAAAAATTGCGGACGTGTCCTCAATTCAGCTCGATCCGCATGAAAAATCAAGTAGGGGCTTTTGTGTGACAAAGCCGCCAATTCTGATACTCGCCTTGCTGATGCCAAGGCCAACAACATGACCACCTTCCAAGTAAGAAATTTCAACTCAACCTTGTTAAGCGGTTCAAACCAGTGTGATTTTAGGAACTGCAACACCACGTTGAGGTCCCACGGTGCCACTGCAGGCACAAAAGGAGGCTGGATGTGTAGTACTCCCTTTCCAAACGTCTGGACTTCTGGAAGAGAAGCCAATTCCTTCTGAAAGAAAATCGAGAGGGCCGAAATCTGAACCTTAACAGAGCCTAATTTCAGGCCCATATTCACTCCTGTCTGTAGGAAGTGGAGAAAATGACCCAGATGAAAATCTTCCGTAGGTGCATTCTTGGTCTCACACCAAGACACATACTTTCGCCAGATACGGTGATAATGCTTAACCGTCACCTCCTTCCTAGCCTTTATTAAAGTAGGGATGACCTCTTCCGGAATCCCCCTTTTTCGCTAGGATTCGGCGTTCAACCGCCATGCCGTCAAACGTAACCGCGGTAAGTCCTGAAATACACAGGGCCCCTGTTGCAACAGGTCTTCCCTCAGAGGAAGAGGCCAGGGATCTCCTGTGAGCATCTCTTGTAGATCTGAGTACCAGGCCCTTCGAGGCCAGTCTGGGACAACGAGTATCGTCTGTTCTCTTCTTTGCCTTATGATCCTCAACACTTTTGTGATGAGAGGAAGAGGAGGAAACACGTAGACCGATTTGAACACCCACGGTGTTATCAGAGCGTCTACTGCCACTGCCTGAGGGTCCCGAGACCTGGCACAATACCTCCGAAGCTTTTTGTTGAGGCGTGACGCCATCATGTCTATTTGAGGAGTTCCCCAAAGACGTGTTATGTCTGCAAAGACTTCTTGATGAAGTCCCCACTCTCCTGGATGGAGATCGTGTCTGCTGAGGAAGTCTGCTTCCCAGTTGTCCACTCCCGGAATGAAGACAGCCTACAGAGCACTTACATGATTTTACGCCCAGCGAAAAATCCTGGTGGTTTCCGCCATCGCGACTCTGCTTCTTGTCCCGCCATGGCGGTTCACATGAGCCACTGCTGAGACATTGTCTGATTGAATCAGAACCGGTAGGTTTCGAAGAAGACTCTCCGCTTGTCGAAGGCCGTTGTAAATGGCCCTGAGTTCCAACACATTGATGTGTAGACAGGACTCCTGGTCTGACCAAAGTCCCTGAAAGTTTTTTCCCTGTGTGACCGCTCCCCATCCTCGGAGGCTCGCGTCCGTGGTAACCAGGATCCAGTCCTGAATCCCGAACCCGCGACCCGCCAGCAGGTGAGCACTTTGCAACCACCACAGGAGAGACACTCTGGCCCCTGGGGACAGAGTTATTTTCCGATGTAAGTGCAGATGGGACCCGGACCACTTGTCCAGAAGGTCCCATTGAAAAGTCCTTGCATGGAACCTTCCGAAGGGAATGGCCTCGTAGGCCGCCACCATTTTTTCCCAGAACTCGAGTGCATTGGTGAACTGACACCCTTTTCGGTTTTAGCAGGTCTCTGACCATGTTCTGGATGTCCTGGATGTCCTGGGCTTTCTCTATTGGGAGGAAGACCTTCATATGTTCCGTATCCAGTATCATACCTAGGAACGGTAGTCGAGTTGTCGGAATCAACTGTGACTTCGGTAGATTTAGAATCCAACCATGTTGCTGGAGCACTCTCAGAGAGAGCGCCACACTGCTCAGCAATTTCTCCCTTGATCTCGCTTTTATCAGGAGATCTTCCCTCACTAAAGTGACCAATGATTTACTCACAGCTAACTCAAACAGTCATTTATCGCTAATAATCCTCCTCTTGGCCTTCAAGTCTTCTCTCCTGGTTCATCTCCCTACCTAACTGTTCCATCATTGGGCCTCATTCAGACCTGATCGCTAGCAGACGATTTTTGCACTGCTGCGATCAGTCGCCGCCTACAGGGAGTGTATTTTAGCTGTGCAAGTGTGCGATCGCATGTGTAGCAGAGCTGTACAAACTGATCTTGTGCAGTCTTTGCGCAGCCCAGGACTTACTCAGCCGCTGCGATCACTTCAGCCTATCCGGGACCGGAATTGACGTCAGGAACCCTCCCTGCAAACGTATGGACACGCCTGCGTTTTTCCAACCACTCCCTGAAAACGGTCAGTTGACACCCACAAACGCCTTCTTCCTGTCAATCACCTTGCGAACGCCCATGCAAATGGATCCTTCGCACAAACCCATCGCTGAGCGGCGATCAGCTTTGTACCCGTGCGATGCGCCTGCGCATTGCGGGGCATACGCATGCGCAGTTTAGACCTGATCGCCCGCTGTACAAAAACGCAGCTTAGTGATCAGGTCTGAATTACCCCCACTGTCTCTACTTCTTGCACATCTTCCCCTCCATCCATCTTCTCTCAATAAACACATTCGTAATGCTTCTACATCTCTTTGCAGACCACACCAAAACCTACCTCTCCACCTAGGGGCAGATTGTCCCCATTACTGGTAGTAAGCAGCAGCAGGAGGGGGGGGGGGGGCTCTGTTGTGTGGAAGCACTGGGGGTTGAATTGTGGCCATGTGACTAAATGCAAGAAGCATTTATGTACCCTCTGTTGGCCGGCGCTCTATGCACCAATGTAATCAGCATACACACTAGGTCTGGCTAGCCCTATCTCCAATCCTGACCTTGCCCTTATATCTTTTATCCCATGTTCTCATCTGTTTAACAGTAATCTAAACTTGAATTTCCAGAATTAGCGTCTCGTTTACCAATGACATATCACTATCCACAGTCCAGTGTCATCCTCATCGCCACTCAAGTTTAATCCACACATGTAGTTCCTCATCCTGTAATGTCACTTTGTTCTCATTTCTCACATTGCCAACACTCATCCATTTTTTTGCTATCTTCTGCCTTGACTAGTGCATACTCCTCCACTCTGTCTTTCACCTCAGCCTTATATATATCTGGAATAATCGGTCCTACATGCTTTGATGAACATGGTTTTCCTTTTCTGTCACTACATATTGGCATGTCAGACCCTGTCAAGCTCTTACCCCCAGACATCACTCACCTCATCACAAGATATCAACATCCGACCCTTTCCTCACTTCCTCTCTGATTTACCCCCTCTCACTCCTGCCTGTGTACTGCTCCACGTTTATGTAATTCCCTGACCAGACACCCTGAGCTTTAAATCTTTTAGATGCTGCCTTAAATCCCACCTCTTAATTATAAGTTATCCTACCATCACATGACACTACTTCATCAGGGTACTAAAGTCTACCCTCAGAAGTCCCCTCAGATTCCCAATAGTGTATTTTGTGTTATCATTTTCCCCACCATCTAGATTGTAACATCCCGCATGCAGGGACCCTCCTAATGGGTTTTTCACTTCTACACTTTTTACTTCAACCTGCTATATACTATCTATTTTTTATGTACTGTCGAAATCAAAAATATTACATAGAAAGAACATACAGACTCTGCACATATAAGTCACTATGCTTGCAAATACGCGCAGCGAGCACAGCAATATATGGTAACACACGCATTTACACGGACATGCCACAGAGATGGATTCGACACTTATTTCATACAGTACATAATTATAATAATATCAAGCGCCAGACATCATAATGATTTAACATTATATAATGGAGTAATGTCATGTATGTGTATTATTGGAATGAAGCAAGATAGGCCTGTCATATTTGTATTAAAGCAAGCAGGCTAATGTGTAGATTCACTTGATACTTGTTATTAAGTTGTAGGACACTGCAACAAGGAGTTATGATTAAATGTATGAAAGCTAAAATCACTCTTATTAGGACAATAGACATTTACAGAAACAGGTAGTGGACAGGAAGCTCAGGCCAGCCCCTTTTGATGTCTTCAAGGCTGAACCTGTTTAGCATACGAACAGACTAGTGACTCATCATGAATGAGAAAGTTCCCTCCCCCAAAACTAGATAACACATTACAGAGACACACAGTTGCCAGTTGCTGTTTTGTACCAGACGATGGAGATGTTGCCAGACCAGCTCCTGTATTTATTTGCTGAGAGAGAGATATATATTAAGAGGAGGATGCATTGAGGGAATGGTATTGTATGCTGGCCTGTAACTGTATGTAACTGTATGTATTAACTGCTTACTGTATGAGTTGTAACCATGTAACCATATGTATACTGTACATTGTAATATATTGAATCCATATCCTTTTAATAACAAATATATACATCAATGAGCTTTGGAACTCAGATAATTTGTGGGTGTACTGTTTTCTCTTATGGGATGCAGTGTTTTGCGATGTGTAGCGCACATTCATGGCACATGGTAATAAGATGTGCAGGCGTCTACAATATACACAATATATATCAGAGCGGGCATTTTAAATATTTGTTAGAAAGCAATTTGATATTTACAGTACGATTCACTTTTAAATTTGATCTGGTATATCCAATATTCAGCTCTGAAGAGTTTTGTGGTGCCTGCATAGTAAATATTGATAATAACGATCCCTATGTGATAGGTGTGTAGTCTATGCTTGCCGATGTCATATTAGTATGGCAGTTTAACTATCTTAGTTAATTCCAGGAAGGTCCACTATTGCAGGAGCTAGGACTTGATAAAGAAGTGGGAAGGAGGCAAGCCATCTGATGGAGATGTAGGGGTAGTGAAGCAGACACATCTGGAGAAATAGAAGCAATAGTAAAATAGTTTGGGCAGATGTAGATGCCCGATAAGTGAGCAATGTGGTCACCACAAGGTCAGGCAACTGTGATCACAGGACGGTTCGAGTTGATACATACATACATGATAATGGCCAGGTTCCCTAGCAGAGGCTAGTGCACAAAGCAGACAGTTAGTATTGGGAATATTCAGAATAATAAGGGAATGTTAGCCAGAATTGGTACCAGAAAGTTTATGAAGATCCAAAGCTACTGTAGTATCAGATTTACAATCACCTAGCACTGAGTGCTAGACCTCAACTTACTTTATACAGCTTAATGTCAGGGACCTAGAAATTAGAGCTGATTGAACTATTGCACATGCACAGTTCAGACCTCAGGGTCTTGAAGATCACTGCAGGGGTAGCTCACCCACAAACCACTGATAGATAACAAATCCTGACAGGCGATCACATTGTTTATGCCTTAGTTGTGGGGAATTTAAGGTTTTCAGCAATGTGACCTAACTATCAAAAATGTTGCAAATGTTGCAAAACAGAATCTGAATAAATAGAAATAACCACTCTATTAAATGTAAGCTTGCGGTAATTGATAGCATTAGCATACATCACAATTTCAGATTGACAAAAAGGAACACTTAGAGTACACACTTGAAATCCAAAATATAATGTACAAGACTGCATGCACCTGGAACTGAGTTCATGCCATCACTGACGGGAAGCAAGCGATATCGTTCATGTGTATGAATAACATAATTTGAGGGGCGGGGGGGGGGGGGGGGGGGATTTTGCACGATGTCACATCTGATGTGCAACCGCCAAGTGTGTACCCAGCCTTAGAGAAGCAGCATTTTTATGCAATCACAATATAACTTTTAAGACTCTAATGACAGAAAACACAAATTACTAAATCGTACACAACTAAAGACACTTTATAAAGTGTATATGTTTAGGACACTCTGGCCTATGTCTGTCTGTTATCACCCACTCCTATTTTTTTTACTATTTTGTTTGTAACTGTAAAGCGCAACAAAATATGTTGACACTACAAAAAAATACATTTGGGTACATAATTATATTAATCCATACAGGTCTTCATATCAAGAGAGGGACAATGAAAAAGGTTACAGGTACAGGGGATGTGCGAGGCATTATTATAATACAGTAATTATTATTATTATTATTATTATTAGTAACCTTTATGCAGTGATTAACATTTTGCAGCACAGACGCAAACAGCACAATGACGATAATACAGGAGCATTTGTAGAAACGTACAACTTTAAATCTAAATACTCTCTATTGGCAGGGGTTAATTAACACAATAGCTACAACAGATCGGCACAGTATCTGCAGAGCTTCTCCTATATCCTTCTCTATACAGAATGTATGGTACAAAGTGATGTAGATCTTTTACAATAAAGAAGAAGATAAAGCTATAGAAGTGATAAGATACCTGGAACATTGCAAGGTTTTGAACACTTTGGCCCTTTCAATGTTGATCTGTTCTGGTGGCTAATGAACCACGGGTGGAATACACCCTCAGTGTTTGCCTTAGGTTCAGAAAGCATGTACTATATTTCAATTATCTAAAATCCATTACTCTGATACTGTACATCCCCACGACCAGATCAGTGATAATGAATAAAAAACAACTGAAAGAACATTAAAGGTTATGTGTTCTCCTGGTTGGTACTTACTTGCCGGTAGTGTACAGTTGATGTAATCTCGCACATCCGTCACCAATATGCATCAGGATTAAGTAACACAGAGCACTCGAGGGGACAGATTGCAGAACACAGGGTGGAGATCATCCCGTGATGATTTAACTCCTTCCCTCTTTCACCAGACTGACTATCAGTGCTGTATATAATCTGTTCATTTCAGCAAATGCTCTGAGCAGATATCCTGTACTAGGTGCTTCATCGCGCCCTACGGGCGCTCTTCACACCGTCGCAAGGGGCTACGCCCCCTTAACCCTTGCATGCCTTTCTGGGGTTCAATATTTGTATTATATAAAGTATTACCTGCATTCCTTTGTTAGTGGTTAAATATTGCACAATGAAAGGGCGTGCGATGGTGAAGGAGGCGCAGCCCCTTGCGACGGCGTGAACAGCACCTGCAGGGCACGATGTACAGAATGTAGCTGGTGCGGGGGGGACTGCGGATGGTGTCTGTAGATGCTGCAGGTGGAGGGGGGGCAGAAGTGGGGGTGGGGCCCGGATGGGGAAGAGTCGGGAGGTGCTGCGGGTGGGGGAGGGGCAGAGGAGTGGGGGATGCAGATTGGGGAGGGGTCCGGAGGCACTGCAGGTGGGGGAGGGGCAGGGGTGCCATGGGTGGGAGAGGGGCAGGTGTGGGGATGTTGTGGATGGGTGAAGGGTTCCGGAGGTGCTGTGGGATGGGAAGGGGCGGGAGTGCCGGGGGTGGGGTAAGGGTCCGCAGGCGCCATGGGTAGGGGAGGGGCAGGTACGGGTGCTGCGGCGCATAGGGAAGGAGGTCCAGAGGTGCTGCTGGTGGTGGAGGGGCAGGTGCGGTGGTGCCATTGGTGGGGAGGGGAGGGTGAGGGGGGGACCGCGGATGGAGGAGGGTGTCTGCAGATGCTGCGGGTGGAGGGGGGCAGGTGTGGGGGGAGACATATAAAGGGGGTGGATGGTGGAGGGGGCCTGGAGGTGCTGTGGGTGGTGAAGGGGCGGAGGAGTGGGAGCCGCGGGTGGTGTAGGGGGTCTGGAGGCACAGCGTGTGGGGGAGGGGTGGAGGGGAAGGTGCGGAGGTGAGGTGCATTGGGGAGAGGTCTGGAGGCGCTGCGGGTACTGTACCTGCCAAAAAGGTAGTTGGAGGGTATGCAGTAACAGGGCCAGGACAGGGGTGACAGGGTCAGAACAGGGTTGACGGGGCCAGGACAGGGGTGACAGGGTCAGAAAAGGGGTGACGGGGCCAGGACAGGGGCGACGGGGCCAGGACAGAAATGACAGGGACAGGATAGGGGTGACAGGCCAGGGTAGGGGTGGCAGGAACAGGACAGGGGTGACAGGGCCAGTATAGGGTTGACAGGGCAAGCACAGGGGTAACAGGGCCAGGATAGGGGTAACAGGGCCAGCATAAGGGTAACAGGGCCAGCATAAGGGTGACAGGGCCAGGATAAGGGTGAAAGGGCCAGGATAAGGGTGAAAGGGCCAGGATAAGGGTGGCAGGGCAAGGCCAGGGGTGACAGGGACATGACAGAACACAGGGCACGGGAGAGATTGGTATTAGGGACAAAACAGTGGTGACAGACAGATGTGTCTTACCGGAGTCACTGCTGCTGGCTGCTGCTGTTCCACTCCAACCTGTTGGGATCTGCTGCTGGTGGAGACCTGGCATGGCTGACTCTCTTAGGCTGGAGTCCTGCTTCCTCTGCCCGTCCGCATCCCTCCCCCCCTCCTCAGTCACACACCGCAGACCTCGCGCAGCTGCCGTGCACTGTGGTAAGGGGAGACTGGGAGTGACTGGTTAGCCCCCAGGAGATGCTGCGGCTGGAAGGAGGAGGGGGTCGGAGCCTGCAAGCAGCTCGGACTTCTGCAGCGTTACCCGCCGGCTAAAGTGTGTGAAGGAGCTGGGCGCACCTCACTGTGGGTGGCAGCGCTGCAGCTAGTGGTGGGGTTGCCGGGGCTGGAGATAACAGAGGCAGTACGGAACCTGCACAGCGGCAGGTGCCCCACAAAACTGCAGCTAAGAAGCGTAGAGTGTGCCAGAAAGTGACGCTCCTCCGCGCCAGAGAGGGGGGGGGGGGGTCAAGCACACAGTGAGCCGGTGCCCGTCTGTCTGTACGGCATACCCCCTCACACACCCCCAGACCTCCCAAATGTCCCGATTTTCGTGGGACAGTCCCATTTTTTTGGGTCTGTCCCGCTGTCCCACCTGCGGGTCGCAGTGTCCCGTGGTAATGGGGGGGGGTCAGTTGGAAAGCTCCTGTACTCGCTGTTCTGCTTAGCAGAGCAGCGGTGAATAGTGGAGACAGAGGGAGAGGGGGCATCAGGGGGTATGGATTAGGGGGGGTTCCAGCAGCAGAGCCGGATTAAGGGGGGGGGGGGGGGCTAACAGTTTTAGGGGGCCCCCCGGCTTGAGTAGCTCTGTCCCAGCTCAGAAGCCCCCCCCCCCGTCCTGCCAGCAACAACGGCAGCATTGTGCTACTGTCAGCACACGCTGCTGCGTGTTGGCAGGTCTGTGGTGTTGCAGGGAGGCAGCAGTCTCCCTGCTGTCTTCTGCCTGTGCGGGTGTGTAGGTGGGAGCGACCACCTCCTCTGGATTTACCCCTAGCTGAGGGGCCAAAATTCCATAAAAAAATAAAAATAAAAACCGGAATTTGCGTAAGGGGGCGTGGCCTCGCGGGCCGCGATTAGGCCACGCCCCCAACCCACAGCAGGCACAGCAATGAGATAGGGCTCCCCTGTCTCAAGTGCCCTGGCCCCCCCGTACTCATAATCAGCCCCTGGGGGCATGCCAGCAGCTCACAGAGTGCTGGGCATGCCCCCTCATTGACGAAAACGGGGCCCTCCCGTGAAGCCACGCCCCCTTTTTGCCGAGTGTGTGTCCCTCCTTCTGTCTGAAGAAAGCTGGGAGGTATGCACCCCTGCCTGTGCCATACCTATACTATCTGCTTCTGCTCCTAGTCTCCTGTAGATTTGGCCAGATCTGTGACTCATTTGACTAACTCCGCCCATTGTTGTGACTCCGCCCAGCGTTAGCAAATGAATCACAAAGTCACAGATCTGGGCTATTATATAGGAGATTGTGCATTATAATACACAGTATATATAGGACTTACCAACCGTCCTAGGTTTAGAGGGACAGTAACTCAGAGTCCCCTGACACCCACTCCTTCCAAACAGTCCATCTATTGGCTTTAGTATAAATGTTCTCACATTTGCTTCCAAATATGTCTTTCAGCACACTCGCTAAATTTTCTAGTGCCCGTTAAAGTGTTTTATAGTACTTGTAGGTGTCTACAGTAAGCTGCGTCTTAGTATCATTTGTGAGAACCCCGCAGCAGTCAGTTGTTAAACATGGATTCCCAGCACTGGTGCCGGAGAGAGTGGCATATTTAAAAAGACTGATGTGTTGCAAACTGCTATTAGCTTTTCCATACGTAGCAATCCAATCAGGGACTGTAACTTTATATTTCATAGTCACATAGCTCATTTATACAGTGAAAGCAGCACATGGAAAATAACATTTGCTGCAGAATATGCAACAGATGCCCCAAAACAGGACTTTCTACCAAAGAAGGGCTGTAACGTGTAATCCCAAAAGGGGCCTATTCATTAAGTGGTGAAAAGAGTGGTGACATGAGCCTGTGGAGAAGTTGCCCATGTCAACCAATCAGCTGCTCCGTACAATTGTATAGTATGCAAATTATAAATGTTACTTCAATGCTGATTGGTTGCCATGGGCAACTTCTCCACTGGCTCACTTCTCTACACTTTTCACTGCTTCATGAATAGACCCCATGGTGCGTTACCATCATGTTTAAAGTTCTCTTAGCCAGCATAGCAACAAGAAACACATTGGTCCTTATATGGGCCCTCATTCCGAGTTGATCGGTCGCAAGGCGAATTTAGCAGAGTTACACACGCTAAGCCTACGCCTACTGGGAGTGTATCTTAGCTTCTTAAAATTGCGACCGATGTAATCGCAATATTGCGATTACAAACTACTTTGCAGTTTCTGAGTAACTTCAACCTTACTCTGCCTGTGCGATCAGTTCAGTGCTTGTCGTTCCTGGTTTGACGTCACAAACACACCCAGCGTTCGCCCAGACACTCCCCCGTTTCTCCAGCCACTCCTGCGTTTTTTCCGGAAACGGTAGCGTTTTCATCCACACGCCCATAAAACGCCGTGTTTCCGCCCAGTAACACCCATTTCCTGTCAATCACATTACGATCGCCGGAGCGATGAAAAAGCCGTGAGTAAAAATACTATCTTCATTGTTAAATTACTTGGCGCAGTCGCAGTGCGAATATTGCGCATGCGTACTAAGCGGATTTTCATTGCGATGCGATGAAAAATACCGAGCGAACGACTCGGAATGAGGGCCATGGTTTATTGTAGCAGTGGACCCTCATCATGTGGTATTATCTTCTTGAGCTCCTGTTGTGCTTTCACTAAGCCCATTATATGACTCCATTCTGGTCTTTGCATTGAAACTGTATCGACAGAGCAGTTCTCTGCTGTGTTCAAGAGCAAATAAAAGGAAAACTAATACCTTAAAGTTGCCGGAAGGTGGGTAAATGCTAGTGTATTCCATTTTTCAAAATATCTGTGGTAATAAAACAAGATCCATTAATGTAAAATTACATTCAAAGTGCAGCACAGGAGGACACAGACTACTTTCATAGCCAAGTAAGAGCTAGGTATGGTTTCTCTTACGTCCTAGAGGATGCTGGGGACTCCAAAAGGACCATGGGGTATAGACGGGATCCGCAGGAGACATGGGCACACTAAAAGACTTTGACTGGGTGTGAACTGGCTCCTCCCTCTATGCCCCTCCTCCAGACCTCAGTTAGATTCTGTGCCCAGGAGTGACTGGACACACACTAGGGGAGCTCTACTGAGTTTCTCTGGAAAGACTCATGTTAGGCTTTTTTATTTTCAGGAAGACCTGCTGGCTACAGGCTCCCTGCTTCGTGGGACTGAGGGAAGTCAGACCTACTTCTTCTGAGTTAAGGGCTCTGCTTCTTAAGCTACTGGACACCATTAGCTCCAGAGGGTTCGATCACTTGGTGCGCCTAGTTGCTTGTTCCCGGAGCCGCGCCGTCACCCCCCTCACAGAAGCCAGAAGTAAGAAGCCGGGTGAGTATTAGAAGAACAGAAGACTTCAGTGACGGCAGAAGACTTCAGTAACGGAGGTACAGCGCAGCGGTCGCGCTGCGCTCCATGCTCCCACACACACACCAACGGCACTCACAGGGTGCAGGGCGCTGGGGGGAGCGCCCTGAGCAGTAAGTTACTGAGGGTCTTTTTTACTGGCAAAGAGGCATATTCGGTGCCCGGGCACCGTGTACGATACCCCGCCAGTATAAAGAATTTCAAATTTAAGCGGGACTACAGTGCACCAGGAAGGGGCGGGGCTTAGCTGCACAGCTCACCAGCGCCATTTTATCTCTTCACAACCGCTGCAGAGATGCTGTCCCGGACCTCCACTCTCCTTACAAGTACTGGGGAGCAAAATGGGGGGGGGGGGGGGGGGGGTGTACAAGCAATTTGGCGCTATATATGTATATATAATTACAGCGCAGCCATCATATATTATTTATTTAGTATTATATGGGCGCTGGGGTATGAGCTGGCATACTCCCTCTGTGTTCTCTCTACAGGCTTCCCTGTGGGTCTGTCCCCTTTTGGCCGGTGTGAGTGTGGGTGTGTCGGTACTGTGTGTCGACATGTCTGAGGCTGAGTGTTCCTCCCCGGAGGAAGTTACTGGGGGCGCGGAGAAAGATTTGGGAATGACTCTGTCGGCACAACCGACTGCTGATTGGGTGAATATGTTGAATACGTTGAATGCAAACGTGACATTATTGTCTAAGAGGCTAGATAAATCTGATTCTCAGACACAAACATGGAGAAAATCCATGGAGGACGCTTTGTCTCAGGTACAGACCCCCTCAGGGTCACAAAAACGTTCATTTACCCAGATGGCAGATACAGATACCGACACAGACTCTGATTCCAGTGTCGACTTCAATGAGGCCAGTTTACATCCGAAAGTGGTTGAGTATTCAGTACATGATTGTGGCTATTAAAGATGTTTTACATATTTCTGAGGAACCTCCTGTTCCAGATAAAAGGGTTTGTTTATTTAAAGGGAAAAAGCCTGAGGTGAAGTTTCCTCCCTCTCATAAACTGAACGCTCTTTGTGAGAAGGCTTGGGAGTCGCCTGACAAAAGGTGGCAGATTCCCAAGAGAATTTTTATGGCATATCCTTTCCCCTCTGATGACAGGGAGAAATGGGAGTCGTCACCCAACGTGGACAAGGCTCTGTCCCGACTATCCAAAAAGGTGGCGCTTCCGTCTCCTGACACGGCTGCCCTCAAGGATCCGGCGGATCGCAAGCAGGAGACGACATTTAAGGCCATTTTCGTTACTACTGGTGCACTCCTCAGACCTGCTGTGGCGTCGGCGTGGGTGAGTAGTGCTATTGCTAAGTGGGCTGATAATTTAGCTTCTGATATGGATACCCTTGATAAGGATAACATTCTTTTGACTCTTGGTTATATCAAGGACGCTGCAGCTTACCTAAAGGATGCGGCGAGGAATATTGGCCTCTTGGGATCAAGGGCCAATGCCATGGCGGTCTCGGCCAGGTGGGCGCTGTGGATTCATCAATGGAATGCTGATGCCGACTCCAAGAAAGCTATGGAAGCTCTCCCTTTTAAAGGTAGTGTCTTGTTTGAGGGGCGTGGCCACGGCGGCAAGGGACTAGGAAGCAGGATCAAGGAGCTCCCTGGACGCAGATCCTGTAAAAATCCTGGGGCTCTGTTTGTGGTCCCCCCTGGACTCCTCTCCTGGCTGGCGGCGTTGGGGAAGCGGCAGGCACCATCACTGACCCGTGCGAGCGCTCCTTGCTCGCGCCAGCGGCCGCCCGGACTCCAGGCCTAGGCCACAACCCAATCCCCGGCCTCAATTTCGGAGCTCCGCCGGGCGCGTGTGCGCGCGTGCGCGATCGCGCACCCGAGGTGGCCACAGCGGCCAGCGGCACCGGTAGGACAGCGGCACCCCACTCCTGCACCTCCAGGGCCCCACATATATATAACTCTGCTCCCCTGAAGGCTGGTGCAGGGAGGGAGGAGAGGAAAAATCAGTGTGCTGGGCGGCCATTTTAACATACAGCTTCCTGTGTCTCTCCTCAATACAGGGTGCAGTGTGTGTGAAGATACACTGGGCTGGAGGATTTGGACTGGTCCCAGCTGCCCTGCCTTTTGCACCACCATACTCTGGACATATATTTGGCACTGGACTCCCCTGGTCCCCCCTTCTCCCTTCAATATAACAGCTGGCTATCCCAGTGCCTGGCGTGCTGCTGATACTGCATTCACCACCCACTGCTATACTTCTTGACACTGAATACCGGGACTCTGAGTACTGCTGGGCCTTGATACGATGGTGAGGGGTGGCCAGAGTGCGGCTGCGGCTAAATTGGAGAAGTTTGCTCGACAGCCTGCAACCCAGTCGACGCAGTCATCCCCCAAGCCCTCCCCCCCTGCCAGAATGGATCCCTCGGCCGGGGCCGACTCAGGGGCGAATGCACAGCCATCTGCTCCTTCCATCCAGCAGGTCTTGGAGGCCATTGCGGCCAGTGAACAACGTCTGTCGGACAAAATGGAGAAGGTGCAGTGTGATTTATCACTGCTGCGACAGGATGTCCAGCGAGTACGAGAGAGGGTGGGCGAAACCAAGACAAGGGTCTCCAACTTGGAGGACCTCAGCGGCCCTTTACAACGATCGGTGTCTGCAGTTACACAACAAGTCACAACGATGCAAACCAAACTCCTGGACATGGAGGGCAGACTCCGCAGAAATAACGTGAGATTTGTGGGCCTTCCCGAAAAGGAGGAGGGGGCACACCCCGAAGATTTCCTGGAGTCCTGGCTAAAAGAGGTATATGGCGCTGAATCCTTCACCTCCCAGTTTGCAGTGGAGCGGGCTCACCGGGTGCCCTTCTGGCCTTTACCCCCAGGCGCCCCGCCACGAACTTTTATAGCAAAATTCCTGCACTACAAAGATCGGGACTCTGTCCTGCGCCTGGGACGCGTGAAGGGCCCCTTGATCCGGAACGGAATCCGGATGTCGGCATTTCCGGACTTTGCAGCGGACGTTCAGAAAGACCGGGCCCAGTTTCTTCCCATTAAGCGACGTCTTCGCGACCTGAACCTACCCTACTCAATGCTGTTCCCCTTCAGGCTGTGTGTGGTGGCGGACGGGGAGACCAAGTTCTTCAGCTCGCCCAGGGAAGCGGCTTCCTGGTTGGACAGATATGCTCCTGGGGTCCGCCAGCTGGCTCCAGACTGACATTGGGTCGCCCTCCTCTATGGGCCTACATTCCGCAAGTATAAGTCCAGGGAGCTTCCTCTCGTTTAGTGGTTCTGGACTCTGCTGAGAAGTGATACAAACGTATAAACGTATAAAGGTTTTTGTATTGGGGTTGTTTTGATCTGTACGCCTGGTACAGTGTTGCCGTAGGCTTTGGGATCTCCAGGGCTAAAGTTTGGTTAGGGATATGGGTCTGCCACAGTTTGGGGAGGTATACGGGGTAGGGGGATGTTTGGGGGCCACTGTTGGCCTCTCAGCAGTTTTTTTGTTATATGTTTTAAACTTACGAAGCCTATATACTTGTTCTTTAAAGGGTGTGGTGGGGTTGCACTGTTCTCTGGGGTTCGGCTCGGGGTCCGGGGCCTGCGGACGACATGATTATGTGAGCGGAGCGCCGGGTGGACGGGCGGTTGCTAGGGGTGCTGTGCCCCTGTTGATATCTTGGCCGACATGCCTACCTTAAAAATCGTGGCATGGAATGTCCGGGGCATCAACAACAAAGTTAAGCGATCCTTAGTATTTAAAATGATCAAGAAATATGGCCCGGACATCATTTGTCTAAGTGAAACCCACTTGGAAGGGAACAGGCTGTTGTCGCTCCGCAGGCCTTGGGTGGGGTGGGCATATCATTCCTCGCACTCCTCCTATTCCCGAGGGGTGTCGGTAATGATAAAGAGGACTGTACAGTTTGAGATGATCAGGGTAAATACAGATCCACATGGTAGATACGTGTCCCTAGAATGTAAACTGTTTTCACGTAATTTTTTCCTATTGTCTGTGTATGTTCCCCCCCCCGTTTTCGTATGATGTCCTGCAAAAGGCCGCCTCATTTGTTGCCTCCTCCCCCCACACCCCTGTCATCTGCCTGGGGGACTTCAACGCTGTGTTGGATGCCTCTTTAGACAAGTGGAGGGCTCCTCGGGTTTCAGGGGGCGGCTTGATTTCATCTAGATCTAAATTCGCAGATTTTCTAGATAGTATGCAGTGGGTAGACGCCTGGAGGATTCGGAATCCTACCCTCCGGCAATACTCCTGTTATTCGGGTACACATGGCTCCTTTTCCAGAATCGACCTGGCCCTGGTCTCGCCTGAGCTTCTGCCTGGCGTGACGGATGTCCGTTACGAGGCACGGGGGGTGTCCGATCATTCACCCCTGGTGCTGACATTGGATGGGGGCTGTCAGAGGGGACAGTCATATTGGCGGTTGCATCCGTCTTGGCTGGCCCAGCTGGGCGATTGCCCGGATTTAGCGCCCACATGGGAGGGATTTTTCGCGGATAACACGGGCACGGCCCGGCCCCGGTCGTTTGGGATGCATTCAAAGCGTATTTGCGCGGTACATTGATTGGCAAAATTGCTGCCTGCAAGGTGGCCCGCAGGGCGACGGAAAGACAGCTTGAGACTGAGTGTAGGGACATGGAGACACGATACCTGACTGAGGGTACCCCTGCGTTGAAGGCCCGCTGGCTGGTGGCTCAGGAGGCATGGCTGGCTCACCTTTCAGACAAAAATGCACCCTCCCTCTTGTTTAGGGCCACTAATATCTATATGCAGGCGGACAGACCAGGTAGTTTGCTGGCCCACTTAGTGCATTATGACCGACCCGGGACCACGATAACTCAGCTGCTTGGCCCCGACGACTCCACGGTAAATAACACCCCTGACATCGCACAAATGTTCCTCCGTTACTTTAGGGAGGTATATGATAGTCGACTGACATGCTCCATGGAGGACTTAGACTTGTACCTGACAAATATACCACTTTCTAGACTCTCCCCTGAGGCTAGGGACGCCTTGGACGCGCCCCTGACCCTGGAAGAGGTGATATCGGCAGTGGAAGTGTCCCCTAGTGGTAAATCCCCGGGTAGTGACGGTGTTCCCACGGAACTATATAAACAATACATTGGGTTTTTTGGTCCCCAGCTGCTTGACACGTATGTTGATATGTTTGCCGCAAGCTGCCTTCCTACCTCAATGTCCGAGGCGACTCTTATAATGCTTCCAAAACCTGGTAAGGACCCCAAACTATTGGAGTCCTACAGGCCAATCTCCCTTATTCCCACCAATGCCAAGATCCTGGCGAAAATTCTTGCGGTCCGGCTCAACCTAGTAATAGAATCTTTAATTCACCCGGATCAAACCGGCTTCATGCCTGGGAAATCCACATCCATCAATTTGCGCAGGCTGTACACTATTTTGCAGGCTCCTCATGACTTCCCCTCGGACGCGGCTGTGGTCTCATTAGACGCGGCCAAGGCATTTGACAGCGTTGAGTGGCCCTACCTGTGGGGAGTCATGGGGAACATGGGCTTTGGCCCAAACTTTATACAATGGATCAAACTGTTATACCAGAATCCACGCGCCAGGGTCCTGGTGAACGGCTACATTTCCTCCTCCTTCCCTTTGACACGGGGCACCAGACAGGGATGCCCCCTCTCTCCTGCCCTGTTTGCCATAGCCATAGAACCCCTGGCTTGTTTGATTAGGTCGCACCCGGACATTGGGGGTATAGATACGGGTTCCTGCACTGACAAAATAGCCCTTTATGCGGATGACCTGCTGTTATTCCTCCGAGACTACGCGGCGGATATGCCCACTGTGTTGCGGGTCATCGAGACCTTTGGTGGGTACTCGGGTCTCCGCATAAATTGGTCCAAATCATTTATTATGCCCATTATAGGCCCTATCCCCCAGGTTCCGAAAATATCCCTACCGCTGTGTTGGACAGTCCAGTTTAAGTACCTCGGGATCTTAGTTACTAACGACCCATCAGACTTTGTGCCCTTAAACCTTGACCCTCTTGTACAGACAGTAGTGCGCAAATCGAGAGCTTGGTGTAAGCTTCCATTGACAATGACAGGCAGGGTCGGCCTCATTAAAATGGTAGTTTTGCCTAAACTATTGTATGTTCTCTTGCAGTCCCCTGTATACATCTTTCCAGCCTTCTTCAGGAAATTAAATAGTGTCATGACGTCCTTGATATGGGCCAATAAAAGACCTAGAATAAAATTATTCACCCTTACCAGACAAAAAAGGGAAGGCGGCTTGGCCTTGCCCCACTTCCAATTGTATTACTATGCTGCTCAGTTATCCCATATTGGTATGTGGCTCCGAGGAGGGGAGGGGGCGGGACTAGGCTGGGCGTTCCTTAGGTGCTATTACCCGGATCTTTCCCCGGCACAGGTCCTGGTGGGGGGAAACCCTTCTAGATTCTCACCTCCTATTGTTTTTCAGGCTATGAAGATTTGGCTAGCATTGAAGGGCCTGCTTGGGTACGAGGGTATGGACCCGGATACCCCCCTATGGCACTCCACACTGCTTAGTGAACTGGGGTCTCTAGAGGGCGAGAAGGTGTGGGCCTCATATTTGATAGTTTCACTGTCCCAGTTATATAGTGATGATTCATTAAAATAATTTCAACAATTGAAGGAGGAGTTTGGACTCCCGAACTCTCACTTTTACAGATTCTTACAGCTCAGGCACGCCTTGCAGGCACAGTTCGGAGATACTCCCCCGGCGCTCATCCCCTTCCCCATAAAAATATTTCTACACTCACTGGGTCGAGTCAAGGTGATCTCCTTCACCTACTCGTACCTTCTTCAAACAGTACATGTAGACCCGCTCTCGAATCTTCGGGAGAGCTGGGAGTGTGATTTGGGTCCCATAGATGGGGAAGATTGGGAGGGCGCTCTGGGTAACCCGAGCCAGGTCACCAAATCGCTGCGGTTTCAGCAGATACAGCTTTTCATTCTGCATAGATCATACATGACACCGAGCAGGCAGGCCAGATTTAGGTCTGATAGCGCTGATGTTTGTCCCAAGTGCGGGGTTGCCGGAGGCACATTCTGGCACCTCACATGGGAATGCCCGTTGCTGCAGGTGTTATGGGCTGGGGTCGGGTCGATTCTGGAACATACGGGGATACCGAGAGGTTTGTTGACTCCGACATTTTGTATTTTGGGGGTGGGAGATCCTGACTATGGGTCCAGTTGGGAAAACATGTATGCCCGCAGTATGTGCGCTCTTGCAAAGGTGTGTATTCCGCGGACATGGATGGCCCAGCGTCCTCCCACGATACCTGCTTTCAAAGGATTGGTAAACGACACCCTATTAAAAGAACGCTATGTATATATGAAATATAATGCCCTTACCAAATACGAGAAGATATGGTCTCCCTGGATCAATTCCACATACTCCTCCCTTGCCCTTCAGATTTAGAGGGCATAGGCCTTCGCTGCGTTGCGCTATGTGGGCCTTGGGGCGCTGGGCCGAACCTTCATCTCTCCTTTAACGTAGTTGTTTAACTATCTAGCTGCCACACCACGCCATACACACCTTGGCTTGACTAGGCTTGAGTTCATTTTAAGGGGTTTTGTTTGGGTGTAGAGGGGTTGTAGGCTATATAAGGCCTACTAGACGGGGTAATTACAATAAAGGTTAGGGGAGAAAATATCTAAAAAACGTTAAGTATGTGAATTATGATCTGTGTACAGACTTCAGAAAAAATATGTATATGGTGGGGAAACTGCACAGGAAAAGCAATACGGGGAATGTTATTCGTATATGTATACTTTTGGAGACAAATGCGACTCAGAATATTGAGTAATACCACACGTGCTTCCCAGTGTGCACTGAAATGTCTGTATCTTTATTATGCTGTTGAATAAAAAATTACTCTATTAAAAAAAAGGTAGTGTCTTGTTTGGTGACGGCCTTGCTGACCTGGTGTCTACCGCTACTGCGGATAAGTCATCTTTTCTTCCTTATGTTCCTGCACAACAGAAAAAGGCGCCCCATTATCAGATGCAGTCCTTTCGGCCTAATAAATACAAAAAAAGGAAGGGGTTCGTCCTTCCTCGCTTCAAAAGGTAGAGGAAGGGGAAAAAGGTCGCCTGCTGTGTCTGGCGCCCAGGACCAAAAGTCCTCCCCCGCCTCTGCCAAGTCCACCGCATGACGCTGGGGCTCCCCTACGGGAGTCCGTGCCGGTGGGGGGCCGTCTCCGAATCTTCAGTCAGGTCTGGTTTCAATCGGCCCTGGATCCTTGGGTCTTAGACATAGTGTCCCAAGGGTACAAACTGCAGTTTCAGGAGATGCCCCCCCCCGCCGCTTTATTAAATCGGCCTTGCCAGTTTCTCTTCCAGAAAGAGAAGTAGTAAACGCTGCGATACAAAAGCTGTGTCAACAGAGGGTCATTGTCCCGGTTCCCCCGTCCCAACGGGGGGAAGGGTTCTATTCGAGCCTCTTTGTCGTGCCGAAGCCGGACGGCTCGGTTAGACCGATTCTGAACCTAAAATCCCTCAATCCATACTTGAAAACTTTCAAGTTCAAGATGGAATCTCTTCGAGCTGTGATCTCCAGCTTAGAAGGGGGGGATTTTATGGCATCAGTCGACATAAAGGATGCCTACTTACACGTCCTGATATATCCTCCTCATCAGGCCTTCCTAAGATTTGCGGTGCAGGATTGTCATTACCAATTTCAGACGTTACCGTTTGGGCTTTCCACGGCCCCGAGGGTCTTCACCAAGGTGATGGCGGAAATGATGGTACTTCTACGCAAGCAGGGTGTCACAATTATTCTGTACTTGGACGATCTCCTGATAAAGGTGAGATCAAAAGAGCAGTTGCTAAGAAGTGTGGAACTCTCCCTGATGGTTCTGCAAAATCATGGTTGGATTCTCAATTTGCCAAAGTCTCAGTTGAGTCCGACAACTCGGCTGCCCTTCTTGGGCATGGTCCTAGACACGGAACTACGGAGAGTGTTTCTTCCGGCAGAAAAAGCTCTGGAAATCCAGACCATGGTCAAGGAGATTCTGAAACCGGCAAGAGTGTCGATTCATCAATGCACTCGAGTGCTAGGGAAGATGGTTGCGGCTTACGAAGCCATTCCGTTTGGCAGGTTTCATGCCCGGGTGTTTCAGTGGGATCTGCTGAACAAATGGTCCGGGTCTCACCTGCATATGCACCGGAAAATAAGTCTATCTTCCAGGACCAGAATTTCTCTCTGTGGTGGCTGCAAAGTTCTCACCTTCTAGAGGGATGCAGATTCGGAATCCAGGATTGGGTCCTGCTGACCACAGATGCAAGTCTCCGAGGCTGGGGTGCAGTCACACAAGGAAGAAGTTTCCAGGGAAAAAATTGTCAAGCCAGGAATCTTTTCTCCACATAAATGTTCTGGAGTTTAGAGCCATTTACAACGGCCTTCTGGAAGCGAAGAACCTTCTTCAAGGTCTACCTGTCCTGATCCAGCCGGACAACATAACAGCGGTGGCGTAAGTAAACCGCCAGAGCGGAACAAAGAGCAGGGCGGCAATGGCGGAGGCCACAAGAGTTCTCCGCTGGGCGGAACAGCACGTGAGCGCTCTGTCAGCAGTTTTCCTTCCGGGCGTGGACAACTGGGAAGCAGACTTCCTCAGCAGACACGATCTCCATCCAGGAGAGTGGGCCCTTCATCCAGAGGTGTTTGCAGAAGTGACAAGGCGTTGGGGAATCCCTCAAATAGACATGATGGCGTCTCGCCTCAACAAGAAGCTTCCGAGGTATTGTTCCAGGTCAAGGGACCCCCAAGCCAGTGCAGTGGACGCCCTGGTAACTCCGTGGGTGTTTCAGTCGGTGTATGTGTTCCCCCCGCTTCCTCTCATTCCAAGAGTGCTGAGGATCATAAGACGAACAAGGGTTCAGGCAATACTCGTCGTTCCAGATTGGCCACGGAGGGCCTGGTATCCGGATCTTCGGGAATTGCGCATAGAAGATCCTTGGCCGCTTCCTCTAAGAGAGGACCTGTTACTGCAGGGGCCATGCGTGTTTCCAGACTTACCGCGGCTGCGTTTGGCGGCATGGAGGTTGAACGCCAAATCCTAGCACGTAAAGGTATTCCCGGGGAAGTCATCCCCACTCTCCTTAAGGCTAGAAAGGAGGTCACGGCAAAACATTATCACTGTATTTGGAGAAAATATGTGTCGCGGTGTGAAACCAAAACAGCTCCTGCGGAGGAATTTCACTTGGGTCGTTTCCTTCATTTTTTGCAGGCAGGCGTGGATGCAGGCCTGAAATTGGGTTCCATCAAAGTGCAGATTTCGGCTTTATCTATTTTCTTTCAAAAATAATTGGCCGCCCTTCCTGAGGTTCTGACTTTCGTGAAGGGAGTGCTGCATATCCATCCTCCATTTGTACCACCCGCGGCACCGTGGGATCTTGAAGTGGTGTTACAGTTTCTTATGTTTCCCTGGTTTGAACCTTTGCGAAAGGTTGAGTTAAAGTTTCTCACTTGGAAAGTGGTCATGCTTTTGGCCTTGGCGTCTGCCAGATGAGTGTCAGAATTGGCGGCTTTGTCTCACAAGAGCCCATATTTGATTTTTCATGTGGATAGAGCAGAATTGAGGACTCGTCAACAATTTCTGCCGAAGGTGGTTTCTTCGTTTCACATAAATCAACCTATTGTGGTACCTGTGGCTACGGATGCTGTGGCAGTCCAAAATCTTTTGATGTCGTAAGAGCTTTGAAAATTTATGTTGCCAGAACGGCTCTTGTTAGGAAAACGGAAGCTCTGTTTGTCCTGTATGCTTCCAACAAGATTGGAAATCCTGCTTCCAAGCAGACTATTGCACGCTGGATTTGTTATACGATTCAGCACGCTCATTCTTCGGCTGGGTTGCCGTTGCCGAAGTCAGTAAAGGCCCATTCTACCAGGAAGGTGGGCTCATCTTGGGCGGCTGCCCGAGGGGTCTCGGCTCTTCAACTTTGCCGAGCAGCTACGTGGTTGGGTTCAAACACTTTTGCTAAGTTCTATAAGTTTGATACCCTGGCTAAAGAGGACCTCATGTTTGCTCAATCGGTGCTGCAGAGTCGTCCGCACTCTCCCGCACGGTCTGGAGCTTTGGTATAGACCCCATGGTCCCTTTGGAGTCCCCAGCACCCTCTAGGACGTAAGAGAAAATAGGATTTTAATACCTACCAGTAAATCCTTTTCTCCTAGTCCGTAGAGGATCCCAGTGTGGACTGTTACTTGCAGTTGTATTGATACTTATTGTTTTCGGTTACACGAAGGTTGTGTATCAGTTATGTTCAGCTTGTTGCTGTTGTTAGTTCATACTGTTATCTGGTATTCCTGCTAATTCAGTTGTACGGTGTGTTTGTGGTGTGAGCTGGTATGTATCTCGCCCTTAGTTTAACAAAAATCCTTTTCCTCGAAATGTCCGTCTCCCCTGGGCACAGTTCCTATAACTGAGGTCTGGAGGAGGGGCATAGTGGGAGGAGCCAGTTCACACCCAGTCAAAGTATTTTAGTGTGCCCATGTCTCCTGCGGATCCCGTCTATACCCCATGGTCCTTTTGGAGTCCCCAGCATCCTCTACAGACTAAGAGAAAAGGATTTACCGGTAGGTATTAAAATCCTATTTTTTTAAACTATTAGTTTTAATATAGTGTTGTTTCATGGTGATTTCCACCTTAAAAGACTGTAATTTGTATTACAACCTCTCCTTCCCCCAGTAACACTTAGCGGTGGTGTCTCAGATGGGACCCACACCATTTGTACAACTCAGCTTGAACCTAGTATATACGATTATAGTAACAACCATCGCTCTGCATGTACAGCGATTTCTGAGAACTGAGTCAGGAGCCGACACAGGAGCTATAAATGGCAGGGCGCCGATTGGAAGAGCAGAATAAACCCCGTCATTTATTATTTCTATGCCCTTTTTAAAAATGTGCTATTTCCGGAACAGCATATATTAATCAGTGACCATATAACCGCTTGCTTGGATAGTTTAAAATTGAATATAATGTAATAACCCAAAGTCTTAACACTCACATCTATTTAACTTTACCCCTAAAAAAAACATAACAAGTCATACAGGTCTTCAGTTAAACAGAGGACAATGGGATGGGTATCTTTTGTCGACAGTCACTATGTCCACATGACAATGATGGCATCAAGATCCCAACGTGGTTCTAATGCTCCTTAAAGTATTTTAACCATGCGTTAAACACTGCTGTTATTGGAGCTGGCATTGTCATGTGCAAATAGTCAGCAATCGCTGCTTGCATGAAGTGGGAACTAGCCGTCATTTCCAAGGCTACACTTACATTTGCTTTTGCGCGTATAGTGGCTGATGTGGATGCATTTCACCCGCTTCTACAGACTGCACGTGTGTCAGAGACTGCAGAAGAGGGCTGCGCATGTGTTGCATGGAGCACAACATGACACGTGCGTTTCTAGAATGCTATTCAGATGCATGGAAAAGCTGCGTGTTATGGGCATGTAGCCCGACTTTGGTGCTTGACTGAGGCATGTGGGCACAGCTGGGAGGCCTGTTTCAGACAGATCTTTTGCACCAAGCATGAGGTGGGTGTAATTGACAATACTAAAGATGACTTGTATGCGGATGGGAAAAAACAATGGGCGCCGTGGCTCAGGAGCATACAGGGAAATGGGATACTCATATAGACGGGCAAATACATGCGTTAGCATATGCTAGGTGGTAAGCAGTCGGACGCAGAAGAGACCATCTGGTAATCAGCCCCATAGCGGTGAGGTTTCTTTAGATGCAGTTATCTATCTATGCAGAGTTGATGATTTTATTCAAATAAATGTAAATCCTTAGTTTTTTTTTTATGTGCTTCATATTTATTGCATAGTAACTACAAACCAAAGTGAATTGCTAATCAGATTCTGTTTCTTATTAATATAATTGTACTATTGGTAGTGGCAGGATAACCTCTTCAGGCCACAAAGGCTAACACAGTTACATATTACCCAACTGTACCTCCAGACACCTGACTGAGCCAAACATCTTGTCTCACACAAGTTACCTCCTGTAGTTATACCAATACAGTATAAAGCTTCTATCATCTGATGTCGGACCGCATGACATCATTACACAATAACCTTACAAATAACTGTGAACTAACTTAACTTATCTAGAAATAAATGACACAGAGAAATAACGACACGGACCACTGAAATGCCATTAAAATCGGTCAACCGTTATTTATTATGATATATTTAAACTAAGTATGGTGGCAATAAGAAAGAACGGCCAGACCAACAGTGACATTACGACTTATTGCCGCTACGCATGTCCACGACATGACTTCTTTATCTCATTGGCTTACGCCAATAAGTGCTGAGTTTCCAACTCTCTCCCCAATACACCATAATAGAGCCGGCCAGACAGCCGAGCCCCAATGACCCCCGGTAAGGAGGGCCAGAGTATACGATGTATTGGGCAAAGAGCGCACCCACAAACAGCGGCGCAATAGCCACTGTAACTGCCGTTCTTTCCCGCCACACACCGGCCTGTAAGGAGCCGGTGCCGCCACCATACCCTGACTAACAATGACTAACTAAAACTGACCTATAAAGAACTCGGAAACTACCTTCCAACCTAAACAAATGCCCTCATCAGACAAAAAAGAGATGCCATCAGGTCTACTGAAATGGGCGTCCTAAAAACGAGTAAGGGGCGGGCAGGGGAGGGGAACGACCTGTCCCGAAGTGAAAACCTGCAAAACCTGCCGCAGAGGGCGCAGGCCAATAGCACCCTCTGGGATCTCAGGAGAAAAGCAGGGCAAAATCCAACGGGACCCCCACCGTACAAACGGTGACGAGTGGCCAAAAAAGGCTACAGGTCGAGTCCAGTCGAGGAGAGACGAAAAGACGGGTCAACGAGTCAGAGCCAAGGCACTCCCGCAGCCCGATAAAAATGTAGCGGCTGGCGAGGGCCCCCCAACACCGACCCGCCGGCACGCCATCCCGTCGTCCCACGAGTGAACTGAAAAGAAATCAAGGAGAACAAGAAAAATTTGAGGCAAACCAGAAGAAGGCCTGCCGTAAACTGGACAATGGAATCACCTGACATAGCGCTTGTAGGCATTGGATTTCCATCGACCAAGCGCTTTAATCTCAGTCTCAGAAAAACCCAATGAGGTGGCTGTTGTCGCAGCACCAATGCGAAAGGAATGTGTACCATACAGTGATGGCGACAATCCCAACGCAAGGATGCATTGCTTAAATACCCACCGGAATTGGTACAACGTCAAAGGTGACCCATCGAGGTGGACAAGCCACGCTCCGCCACCACGTGGCCGGGAGTCACCATACACGCGTGCCAAGGTTACGGGGCAAATGCTAGTGTTAGGGCAGGCAGGCAAGGTAATCCAATGCACACGCCCCAACTGATCCGTCTTAGAACGGCTTAATTTGCACAGTAACGCATCCGCCAGCAACACATGGGACTCAAGCAAAGAAGGGGCCGCGGACCTGGAGGGGGCCACCAACTCGCCGATCCGAAAGGCTCCGTAAAAAGCATTAGCAAAGGCAAGCCGGAAAAGCAATACCTCCATCAGGCAACCCAGCAGCGCAACCGATATAGGACGTCTGTTGTCCACAGACACAGGGGTGCCACGAGCCCAGCCCTGCAAACAGTGTCTCACCAAAAAGCTTTTAGTGAAATCATGGCTGCCCTGTAAGCGCAGAAAAAGGAGATACCTGCCAGCATCTGGCTGACAACAGCGCGCGACCTCCCAGCTTCGTACATACGCCAGACAAAAGCCAACAGTAGTCGAAAGGAAGGCTTACCTTCGTTTCGCCTGTGCGCAATGAATGCCTCCCATCGATGGAACGCCGCCCGGTATTTCACCAGCGTGGCTGGGGCCACCGACTGGCTGGCCAAAGCAGTTATCCCAGCCATATAACCTGCCAGCAATGAGAAGGGCATACGTCACCTGTAAGCGCTGCAGCAGGGGCCAACGCGCGAAACCGAGCCCACTGTTGTCTAGAGAGAGCATCGGCAATGCTGTTGTCAACCCCTGGGACGTGCCGCGCAACGAAGTTAACATTCAGACGCAAACAGAGCAAGACCAGGCGGGCCAACAAGCGAAGAACTGGAAGCGAGGAAGATCGCTGCCCATTGATCGCCTGAACCACGCCCAGATTGTCACACCAGAAGACCACGTGCTGGTCTTTGATCCGCTCCCCCCACAGCTCCAATGCAACGACAATGGGAAACAGTTCCAGCAACAAAAGGTTGCGGGTTAAGCCCTGCCGGAACCAGGAGACCGGCCAAGGGTCAGCGGACCATGCACCATCGAGGTACGCACCGTATCCCCAGGAACCCGACGCGTCGGTGAACAACTGGATACCTGGGCTGTGGACCGCATCAGACAGCCAAATGGCTACGCCATTAAACTCATGCAGAAAGGCATCCCAAACTCGCAGGTCCCTGCAAATCTCGGATGACAATCTAATGAAGTGATGCGGCTTACGAGCGCCAGCCGTCGCCCGCTCCAATTTGCGACAAAAGATTCTACCCATGGGAATGACCCTGCATGCAAAATTGAAAAGACCGAGAAGGGATTGGCACTGGCGCAAGGTAACCTTGCCACCTGCCAATGCCCTCTCAATACACACACGCAACTTGGCAACTTTGTCTAAGGGCAATCGGCAGCATCCCGCCAGTTCGATGCCTAGATACGAGAGGCGGGTGCAAGGACCCTCACATTTATCCGGAGCGATTGGTACCCCGAACTCGGAAAAAAGTGCTTTCAAGGAGAAGAGCAGCCGAGCACACCTGTCCGAGTCGCAAGGCCCGATGCACAGGAAATCGTCCAGATAATGTGCGACTCCCGGTTCCCCTATCCCAGCGCAAACGCACCAATGGAGAAATGAACTAAAAGCCTCGAAAAAAGCACAGGAGACTGAGCAACCCATGGGTAGGCATTTGGCGAAGTAAAAAACGTCGTCCAGCCTAAAGCCCATGAAACGAAACGAATCAGGGTGCAATGGCAAAAGACGAAATGCAGATTCCACATCAACTTTACCCAATAACGCATGGGGGCCCGCCGCTCGGACTAATTTCAAAGCGTCATCAAACGATTGATACGTAACCGAGGATAGCGCCTCGGGGATCGCATCGTTAACAGACGCGCCATGGGGGTAAGACAGGTGCTGGATTAGCCTAAATTTGCCAGGAGTTTTCTTAGGGACCACTCCAACTGGGGATAAAACCAAATTTGGCAAAGGGGGTGCAGCGAAGGGGCCGGCCATGCGTCCCAGCTGCACTTCCTTGGTCACTTTACCCTGCAGAACGAGGGGAAGCTCTCTGGCCGAGCGCAAGGTCCGAGGAGCTGAGTAAGGGACCTCGCCGCTAATGGGGAGGCGAAATCCCTCGGTAAAACCTTCCAGCAAAAATTGGGCCTGAGGGCGAAGTGGGTACCAAGTAAGCCATTTGCGCATGGCGTCCAGCCGGACAGGGGAGGGGGCTTTACTTAGCACTAGTAACGCCGGGGGATCTGCCACCCGGACCCGCACCGGCAGGCTTGGGACATTCCTTAGCCGGGTGGGAAGCTCCGCAGCGCAGGCAGCTGTGCCAGAAGCGGCATTTGTACCCAGATCCGCAATTGCCGTTGTTAAAGGCAAAACAACGACCTTTGGACCCTCGTCCCGCGGTGGCCCGAAAGGAGCCCCTAGCGGACGTGCTAACGGGCTGGGCCGTAGAGGCTTCCGGAAGCTCGAGGGAGCCCTCCGTAACCTCAAGCCATACTTCCACATCTTTGACACCGGAAACCAGGAAATGGAGACCGTGCTGTTTACGCCTGAACTCCGTGTCGTACCGAAGCCAGGCGAGAGGCCTGTTAGAGAGGAATAGACCATGAATCATGTGCAGGTAGCGCACGATGTTCATGGCCTCTTCCGGGCGAGTATCCAGGTAACAGGCTGCGAATGTGTAGAACCCCTTGAGCCAGTTAACATAGGACCTATATGCGTCCTCACCTATCCCACTCTTTTTCTTGGCCGCCACCAAAGCCTTGCGGGACTTGGATGTTAATGCGAAGACATCCACGTAAGATCCGCTATTGATATGATCCCGTATCCGTGGGCGGAGACCCCGCATAACCTTGGTGTATGGGCAACGCACGACGTCGCTGGGGCTGCCCTCTTCCGGAATGCTGCTACTGCTACCATGCCTCCGGCGGCGCGATCGCTTATTGCGCTTGTGGGAACGCCCGTGCCTATGGCGTTTACCCTTGACAACCTTCGCCTGGTCTTTGCCCTTGGCAGTCTCGGCCCCGGCACCCTGCGGACCCAAAACGCCATTACCATTAGTCCTGGGAGGCCCGTCTCGTGGCAGCCGATGCAGAAGACTGGTCGCTGTCGCTGGAATCACTATCCGGCATGTCCACCGGATCTGCAACAGGAGAGGGAACAGAAAGTGCCAGCGAAGAGCCTGGCAAGTGGTTAAGTGCAGGCGCCTGTGCAGCGGACCCAGTGGAAACAAGCGGCTGCTGACCTGCCGCAGAAGGGGGAGCGGCGCATAACGACGTCAGCTGAGCGACCAGTGGGGTGAGTGCAGACCGCAAGTCACCGAACTGGCCTGCCGAGCCACTTGAAGATGACCGCGCCGTCAACAGGGGAGTCAAAATTCCTATAACCGAGACCAGCAGTGCAGAAACAGCCGCCGTGTCCCCGTCCGCAGGAGCGGCCACTGTCGCAGGAGCAATAGGGAGGACCACGCTGCTCGCCGCAGGTGCGCTGGCGGCCAAAGGCCCCGCAGCACCAGCCGGATGCACAGTACCTGAAGCTGTACGTCTCGTCCTGCGCCCAGCGCCCACCCGGGACCGGCCAACAACCGCGAGGGGGCTGCCGACCGGACGGGGGGCACCTAATGCAGGGCGAGCATAAATCAATGCGGTCTCCCCCAGGCTTAGCGCAGCAGCACCGCGCCTCTCGGCACGCCGTGCCCGGGGGCCGCGTGGCGAGAAGAGCGCACGTGCCGCTGCCGGATGCACCCCGCGATCCCGTAGGGGCCTATCAGCGGGAATGGGTTGAACATTATTGGGGGGAGACGAGCCCCTGGAGGCTGACAAAATATTCCCCCCAGTGGACCCGCCTTGCCCCCCACCTGCGGCCAGTGTCCGGGTGGTGCTGCGTGTGCCTCTGCGCCTGGAGGCTGTCGCAGCACCCCCAGGGGTAGTGTCCCCCTGTGTCCGCCCGCCCCCGCCACCGGACCGTCCCGCGCGCCCTGCGCGGCTGAGGGGGCTGGGGCGGGAGAAGCGCCGTGTGTAGCCGCGATCCGCCGGAGCCCACGCGAGCGCGTCGCGGGACCTCCGGCGGAAGTAGCTCCCAGGCCGCCAGGGGAAGCACCCGCGGCAGCAGGGCAGGGCTGAGGGACTGGCGGTGGCCCAGCGCGGAAGATACCGCTGACGCCGCACCAGACCCTGGGACTAGGTAGCGAGCAGGGGGGGGTGCCCGTCTGCGTGGGCGAGCGGCCATTAGGAGAAGAATGAAAAAAGGGGATAGTGAGGGAATAAAAGAAAGAGGGGAGAATAAAGAGGCTAAAGAATAGATAGGAATTAATGAAAGAATAAAGCAGAGTGGAGAAAAAGGATTTTGGAGATAAGAAATTAAGTCAAAGAGCTACTCACAGGAGCATAGGTCCTTCTGCTGAAAAATCCTGAGAGAAAGAGACAGAAAGCATATCCTGTCTCACACAAAATGTCTGCTATCTCCTCCCTACACTCCCACTATTGTAATTAAGACCAACCCCCCAAGCCTATTAACTGTTAAGTAACCTAAACATTGTGTAAAGCCCATGCAATCCTAACAGCCTAGAATTTTACGCTCGCTTGCGCTATTCGCACGCGCTCTTCATTCCCATATATCAGTACAGTACAGGGCTGATGGCCTGATGGGACGGAACGGCCACACAGAAAGACTGGGACTGGCTGAGCAGCTCAGCCTCCCAGCACTCTGCTTGGCAACCTGTAACCCTGGGGATGGTGGTGGTGTGTGTGGGGGGTCCTGTTGTGTGGCTGGACCGGGGCTTAACTCTTGGCACGCCCCCACGAGCCATGACCACACCCCTTTTGATGCATGCAGAGAAATATGCCAGGGCTGAGCCCTAGTTCTTCCCTGGTACAGTACCATGATATTAGTGCCAATCCTGTAACAAGTATGCTTAAGCATAGAATACAGAGCCCATTCTCTGACATCAACTGTATAATAGAGAGTTTAAATCCTTATGACTAATAATATACAATACACAGCTCATTGCTCAGTAACTAGTGCAATTTACAGTGCACAGTATAATACAGAGCCTATTATATATATTAACAGTAGCAGGAAAAAAGAAGTAATAATGCCACTGTATAGGTCATTGGTACGGCCTCATCTGGAATACTGTGTCCAGTTCTGGAGACCATGGACCTAATTCAGAGTTGATAGCAGCAGCAAATTTGTTAGCAGTTGGGCTAAACCGTGTGCACTGAAGGGGGGGGCAGATATAACATGTGCAGAAAGAGTTAGATTTGGGTGGGGTGAGTTCAAACTGAAATCTAAATTGCAGTGTAAAAATAAAGCAGCCACTATTTACCCTGCACAGAAACAAAATAACCCACCCAAATCTAACTCTCTCTGCAAATGTTATATCTGCCCCACCTGCAGTGCACATGGTTTTGCCCAACTGCTAACAAATTTGCTGCTGCGATCAACACTGAATTACCGTTACCCCCCCCCCCCCCATAAGATTTTACTTACCGGTAAATCTATTTCTCGTAGTCCGTAGTGGATGCTGGGGACTCCGTAAGGACCATGGGGAATAGACGGGCTCCCCAGGAGACAGGGCACTTTAAGAAAGAATTTGGATACTGGTGTGTTCTGGCTCCTCCCTCTGTGTCCCTCCTCCAGACCTCAGTTAGAGAAACTGTGCCCGGAAGAGCTGACAGTACAAGGAAAGGATTTTGGAATCAAGGGCAAGACTCATACCAGTCACACCAATCACACCGTATAACTTGTGATAAACTTACCCAGTCAACAGTATGAACAACAACGGAGCATCAGATCAACCCTGATGCAACCACAACATAACCCTTATTTAAGCAATAACTATATACAAGTATTGCAGAAGAAGTCCGCACTTGGGACGGGCGCCCAGCATCCACTACGGACTACGAGAAATAGATTTACCGGTAAGTAAAATCTTATTTTCTCTAACGTCCTAGTGGATGCTGGGGACTCCGTAAGGACCATGGGGATTATACCAAAGCTCCCAAACGGGCGGGAGAGTGCGGATGACTCTGCAGCACCGAATGAGCAAACAAAAGGTCCTCCTCAGCCAGGGTATCAAACTTGTAAAACTTTGCAAAAGTATTCGAACCTGACCAAGTAGCTGCTCGGCAAAGCTGTAATGCCGAGACCCCTCGGGCAGCCGCCCAAGAAGAGCCCACCTTCCTTGTGGAGTGGGCTTTTACTGATTTTGGAAGCGGCAATCCAGCCGCAGAATGAGCCTGCTGAATCGTGTTACAGATCCAGCGAGCAATAGTTTGCTTTGAAGCAGGAGCACCCAGCTTGTTGGGTGCATACAGGATAAACAACGACTCAGTTTTCCTGACTCTAGCCGTTCTGGCTACATAAACCTTCAAAGCCCTGACCACATCTAGTAACTCGGAATCCTCCAAGTCAGGAGTAGCCACAGGCACCACAATAGGTTGGTTCATATGAAAGGATGACACCACTTTTGGCAGAAATTGTGGACGGGTCCGCAATTCTGCCCTGTCCATATGGAAAACCAGATAGGGGCTTTTATGTGACAAAGCCGCCAATTCTGACACACGCCTAGCTGAAGCCAAGGCTAATATCATGACCACCTTCCACGTGAGAAATTTTAACTCCACGGTTTTAAGTGGCTCAAACCAGTGTGACTTCAGGAACTCAACACCACGTTAAGATCCCAAGGTGCCACTGGAGGCACAAAAGGGGCTGAATATGCAGCACTCCCTTTACAACGTCTGAACTTCAGGAAGAGAAGCCAGTTCTTTTTGAAAGAAAATGGATAGGACCGAAATCTGGACCTTAATGGAACCCAATTTCACGCCCAAAGTCACTCCCGACTGTAGGAAGTGAAGGAAACGGCCCAGCTGGAATTCCTCCGTAGGGGCATTCCTGGCCTCACACCAAGCAATATCTTTTCACCATATACGGTGATAATGTTGAGCCGTCACATCCTTCCTAGCCTCTATCAGCGTAGGAATGACCTCATCCGGAATGCCTTTTTCTGCTAGGATCCGGCGTTCAACCGCCATGCCGTCAAACGCAACCGCGGTAAGTCTTGGAACAGACAGGGCCCCTGTTGCACAAGTCCTGTCTTAGAGGCAGAGGCCACGGGTCCTCTGTGAGCATTTCTTGCAGATCTGGATACCAGGTCCTTCGTGGCCAATCTGGAACAATGAGTATTGTTCTCACTTCTCTTTTTCTTATGATTCTCAGCACCTTGGGTATGAGAGGAAGAGGAGGAAATACATAGACCGACGGGAACACCCACGGTGTCACCAGTGTGTCCACAGCTATCGCCTGAGGGTCTCTTGACCTGGCGCAATATCTCTGCAGCTTTTTGTTGAGGCGGGATGCCATCATGTCCACCTGTGGCAGTTCCCACCGACTTGCAATCTGCATGAAGACTTCTTGATGAAGTCCCCACTCTCCCGGGTGGAGGTCGTGCCTGCTGAGGAAGTCTGCTTCCCAGTTGTCCACTCCCGGAATGAACACTGCTGACAGTGCGCTTACGTGATTCTCCGCCCAGCGAAGAATTCTGGTGGCTTCTACCATCGCCACCCTGCTCCTTGTGCCGCCTTGGCGGTTTACCTGAGCCACTGCGGTGATATTGTCTGACTGAATCAGAACCGGTTGGTCGCGAAGCAGGGTCTCCGCTTGACTTAGGGCGTTGTATATGGTCCTTAGTTCCAGGATATTGATGTGAAGGCAAGTCTCCTGCCTTGACCACAGCCCTTGGAAATTTCTTCCCTGTGTGACTGCCCCCCACCCTCGAAGGCTTGCATCCGTGGTCACCAGGACCCAGTCCTGACTGCCGAATCTGCGACCTTCGAGAAGGTGAGCACTCTGCAGCCACCACAGGAGAGACACCCTGGCCCTGGGGGATAGGGTGATTAACCGATGCATCTGAAGATGTGATCCGGACCACTTGTCCAGCAAGTCCCATTGGAAGGTCCTCGCATGGAACCTGCCGAAGGGAATGGCCTTGTATGATTCCACCCTCCTTCCCAGGACTCGAGTGCCGTGATGCACTGACACCTGTTTTGGTTTTAATAGATTCCTGACCAGTGTCACGAGCTCCTGAGCTCTCTCTATCAGGAGATAAACCCTTTTCTGGTCTGTGTCTAGGATCATGCCTAGGAGAGGCAGATGAGCTGTAGGAACCAACTGCGACTTTGGAATATATAGAATCCAGCCGTGTTACCGTTACACTTCCAGAGAAAGTGACACGCTGTTCAGCAACTGCTCTCTTGATCTCGCTTTTATGAGGAGATCGTCCAAGTACATGATAATAGTGACACCTTGCTTCCGCAGGAGCACCATCATTTCCGCCATTACCTTGGTGAATATTCTCAAGGCCGTGGAGAGACCAAACGGCAATGTCTGAAATTGGTAATGACAATCCTGTACCGCAATTCTGAGGTACGCCTGATGAGGTGGATAAATGGGGACATGAAGGTATGCATCCCTTATGTCCCGAGTCACCATAAAATCTCCCCCTTTCAGGCTTGCAATGACCGCTCTTAGCGGTTCTATCTTGAACTTGAACCTTTTCAGGTATATGTTCAGGGATTTTAAATTCAATATGGGTCTGACCGAACAGTCTGGTTTCGGGACTACAACATGGTCGAATAATAACCCCCTCCTTATTGAAGGAGGGGAACCTTGACCACCACCTGTTGAAGATACAATTTGTGAATTGCAGTTAACACTGTTTCCCTCTCGTGGGGGGAAGCCGGCAGGGCCGTCGGTGAGGGGGCATCTTCTCAAAGTCCAGCTTGTATCCCTGAGACACAATATCTATTGCCCAGGGATCTAACAGGGAGTGAACCCACTTGTGGCTGAACTTACGAAGGCGTGCCCCCACCGGGCCTAGCTCCGCCAGTGGAGCCCCAGCGACATGCGGTGGATTTTTGTAGAGGCCGGGGAGGACTTCTGTTCCTGGGAACTAGCTGTGTTGTGCAGCTTCTTTTCTCTGCCCCCCGCCTCTGGCAAGAAAGGACGCACCTCGGACTTTCTTGTTTCTTTATTCGAAAGGCTGCATTTGATAATTTCGTGCTTTCCTAGGCTGTGCAGGAATATAAGGCAAAATATCAAAATTACCAGCTATAGCTGTGGAGACCAGGTCCGAGACCCTTCTCCACACAATCCACAGCCTTCCATATGCCTCTTAAGTCGGCATCATTTGTCCATTGCATATTCTACAGGACACGTCAAGCAGAAATCGACATAGCTTTGACTCTAGGACCCAGTATACTCATGTCTCTTTGGGCATGTTTTATATATATACATATCTCTTAAGACAGCATCTTTAATATATATATATCTCTATATTTACATATATATATCTATATACATACTAGGGTCTCAATCTCTGCTGATAAGGTACCTGTCCACGCTGCCACAGCGCTATAAACCCATGCCGACACAATCGCCGGTCTGAGTAGTGTACCAGAATGTGCACGCTATCTGCAGGATCCCTGAGAATAGCTGTTACGTCAGGGCTACCTTTTGGGCAAACGTGACACCCTAGGGGAAGATTCCCATCATATCCTGGCCCTAGTGGGGAAAGGATACTGGCTGAGAATTCTTAGTGGGAAACTGCAGTCTCTTGTCTGGAGATTCCCGCTCTTTTTCCTCATGAGAGGAGGGAAATTTACCTCAGCTTTTTTCCCCTTAAACATGTGTACCCTTGTGTCAGGGACAGATGAGTCATCAGTGATATGCAAATCATCTTTTATTACAATAATCATATATTGAATACTTTTCTGCCCTTTTGGCTGTAACTTTGCATTATCGTAGTCGACACTGGAGTCAAACTCCGTGTCGATATCAGTGTCTATTATTTTGGATAGTGAGCATTGAAAGACTCTAAAGGTCTCTGCGACATAGGGACAGACATGGGTAGATTTCCTGTCTGTTCTCTAATCTTTTGTGCAATAAATTCACCTTAGCACTTAATTACACATATCCAAACAGGTGTCGGCGTTGTCGACGGAGACACCCTCTCACACACATATTTACTCCATCTCCTCCTTAGGAGACCCTTTTACCTCAGACATGTCGACACACACGTACCGACACACCACACACTCAGGGAATGCTCATCTGAAGACAATTCCCCCATAAGGCCCTTTGGAGAGACAGAGAGAGAGTATGCCAGCACACACCCCAGCGCTATTAACCCAGGAATAACACAGTAACTTAATGTTAACCCAGTAGCTGCTGTTTATATTGATTTTTGCGCCTAATTATGTGCCCCCCCTCTCTTTTTACCCTGCAGGGGAGAGACTGGGGAGCTTCCTCTCAGCCGTGCTGTGGAGAAAAAACATGGCGCTGGTGAGTGCTGAGGAAGAAGCCCCGCCCCCTCGACGGCGGGCTTCTGTCCCGCTTTCATGTACAATTTTGGCGGGGGCTCATACATATATACAGTACCCAACTGTATATTATGCAAACTTTTGCCAAAGAGGTCTCTAATTGCTGCCCAGAGCGCCCCCCCCAGCGCCCTGCACCCTACAGTGACCGGAGTGTGTGGGTTTAGTGTGGGAGCAATGGCGCACAGCTGCAGTGCTGTGCGCTACCTCATATGAAGACTGGAGTCTTCTGCCGCCGATTTCGAAGTCTTCTTGCTTCTGTCACCGGCTTCTGTCTTCCGGCTCTGCGAGGGGGGCGGCGGCGCGGCTCCGGGATCGGACGACCAAGGGTGCGATCCTGTGTACGATCCCTCTGGAGCTAATGGTGTCCAGTAGCCTAAGAAGCAGGACCTATCTTCAGTGAGTAGGGCTGCTTCTCTCCCCTCAGTCCCACGTAGCAGAGAGTCTGTTGCCAGCAGATCTCTCTGAAAATAAAAAACCTAACACAATACTTTCTTTTTAGCAAGCTCAGGAGAGCTCACTAAGTAGCACCCAGCTCGTCCGGGCACAGATTCAAACTGAGATCTGGAGGAGGGACATAGAGGGAGGAGCCAGAGCACACCAGTATCCAAATTCTTTCTTAAAGTGCCCTGTCTCCTGCGGAGCCCGTCTATTCCCCATGGTCCTTACGGAGTCCCCAGCATCCACTAGGACGTTAAAGAAAAATACATTAGAGAGTGTACAAAGAAGGGCAACTAAAATGGTGCATGGCCTACATCACAAAACTTACCCAGAAAGGCTAAAAGATCTTACCATGTATAGTATGGAGGAGAGAAGGGAAAGGGGGGACATGATAGAAACTTTCAAATATACCAAGGGTTTTAACAAAGTTCAGGAGGGAAACTTTCTTCAGAGGAAGCGGAGTATTAGAACTCGAGGACATACACTGAAACTGGAGGGAGGCAGGTTCAGGGGAAATTTAAGGAAAAAATACTTCACAGAAAGGGTAGTAGATAAGTGGAATAGCCTCCAATCAGAGGTGGTAGAGGCTAAGGGGTATATGCAATTGCGGTCGAATTCCCGAAAATGTCGAAAAACGGGACATTTTCGCCAAAAAAAAAATTCGACAATACAATTCAGTACCTTTCGTCAAAAAAACGGACTTTCCAAATTCGACTTTTTGAAATTCGACATTTGTCAAATTCGACATTTCTGCAATGGTACAAATGCGGCAATTCGACAAAAGTATATTCAATTGAAGTTTGTAAATTCGACAACAGTGCTTTTAGACAGTAAATTCGTCATTTTCAATCCGCCACACTTTGCTGGCGGAATCTAATAAAAAAATTTAAAAACATTTTTTTGTGTGTTTTTTTTATTGGTAATAGCATATCTATTTATATTAGAAGGGATTAGGTACTTGGTTTGTCTATTTTGGAGGCACAAGTATTATTTATATATTTTTAAAAATATTATTCTTATTATTATTTTTTTTTAATGGAATGTTAAAAATCTGAAAAAAAATTGCGTGGGGTCCCCCCTCCTAAGCATAACCAGCCTCGGGCTCTTCGAGCCGGTCCTGGTTCTAAAAATCCGGGGGGGGGGAAACTGACAGTGGATCCCCCGTATTTTTAAAACCAGCACCGGGCTCTGCGCCTGGTGCTGGTGCAAAAAATACGGGGAACAAAAAGCGTAGGGGTCCCCCATATTTTTTACACCAGCATCGGGCTCCACTAGCTGGACAGATAATGCCACAGCCGGGGGTCACTTCTATACAGCGCCCTGCGGCCGTGGCATTAAATATCCAACTAGTCACCCCTGGTCGGGGTACCCTGGGGGAGTGGGGACCCCTTCAATCAAGGGGTTCCCCCCCAGCCACCCAAGGGCCAGGGGAGAAGCCCGAGGCTGTCCCCCCCATCCAAGGGCTGCGGATGGGGGGCTGATAGCCTTGAGAAAATTTAAAGAATATTGTTTTTTCCAGTAGTACTACAAGTCCCAGCAAGCCTCCCCCGCAAGCTGGTACTTGGAGAACCACAAGTACCAGCATGCGGGAGAAAAACGGGCCCGCTGGTACCTGTAGTTCTACTGGGAAAAAAATACCCAAATAAAAACAGGACACGCACACCGTGAGAGTAAAACTTTATTTCACACATGTCGACACACACATACTTACCTATGTTCACACGCCGACCTCTGTCCACTTGTCCAAGTAGAATCCACAGTGTACCTGTGAATAAAATTATACTCACCTGATCCAGTGTCCTGTGGTCTTTTATTATAATCCACGTACTTGGCAAAAAAAAAAAAAACGAACACCCGGACCAGGCGGACTGAAAGGGGTCCCATGTTTACACATGGGACCCCTTTCCCCGAATGCAGAGACCCCCCCGTGACTGCTGTCACAGAAAGGTCTCTTCAGCCAATCAGCGAGCGCAACGTCCTGGCACTCTGCTGATTGGCTATGCGCGTCTGAGCTGTCAGACAGCGCATCGCAAAGCCTCTCCATTATATTCAATGGTGGGAACTTTGCGGTCAGCGGTGGGGTTACCCGCGGTCAGCCGCTGACCACGGGTGACCTCACCGCTGACCGCAAAGTTCCCACCATTGAATATAATGGAGAGGCTTTGCGATGCGCTGTCTGACAGCTCAGACGCGCATAGCCAATCAGCAGAGTGCCAGGACGTTGCGCTCGTTGATTGGCTGAAGAGACCTTTCTGTGACAGCAGTCACGGGGGGGTCTCTGCATTCGGGGAAAGGGGCCCCATGTGTAAACATGGGACCCCTTTCAGTCCGCCTGGTCCGGGTGTTCGTTTTTTTTTGTTTTGCCAAGTACGTGGATTATAATAAAAGACCACAGGACACTGGATCAGGTGAGTATAATTTTATTCACAGGTACACCGTGGATTCTACTTGGACAAGTGGACAGAGGTCGGCGTGTGAACATAGGTAAGTATGTGTGTGTCGACATGTGTGAAATAAAGTTTTACTCTCACGGTGTGCGTGTCCTGTTTCTATTTGGGTATTTTTTCCCCAGTAGAACTACAGGTACCAGCGGGCCCGTTTTTCTCCCGCATGCTGGTACTTGTGGTTCTCCAAGTACCAGCTTGCGGGGGAGGCTTGCTGGGACTTGTAGTACTACTGGAAAAAACAATATTCTTTAAATTTTCTCAAGGCTATCAGCCCCCCATCCGCAGCCCTTGGATGGGGGGGACAGCCTCGGGCTTCACCCCTAGCCCTTGGGTGGCTGGGGGGGAACCCCTTGATTGAAGGGGTCCCCACTCCCCCAGGGTACCCCGGCCAGGGGTGACTAGTTGGATATTTAATGCCACGGCCGCAGGGCGCTGTATAAAAGTGACCCCCGGCTGTGGCATTATCTGTCCAGCTAGTGGAGCCCGATGCTGGTGTAAAAAATACGGGGGACCCCTACTCTTTTTGTCCCCCGTATTTTTTGCACCAGCACCAGGCGCAGAGCCCGGTTCTGGTTTTAAAAATACGGGGGATCCCCTGTCAGTTTCCCCCCCGGATTTTTAGAACCAGGACCGGCTCGAAGAGCCCGAGGCTGGTTATGCTTTGGAGGGGGACCCCACGCAATTTTTTTTCGGGTTTTTTACCGTTTTTTAAAAATCTAATCAAAATCCGTCAAATCGGCCGTTTTTCGACAGCGGGACTGTCGAATCCGTTTTTTATTGAATATGTTGAATTCCGGCACCCACTTGCCGGAATTCGACGGTCGAATTGTGTTGAATTAAAAAATGGGCGAAAAATTGCCGCGATTCGCCGGTAATTGCATATACCCCTAAGACTGTAGAGCAAATTAAACATGCTTGGGATAAGCAGATGAATATCTTTACAAAGAATTAAGTTTCAAAAAGGGTTGAGATTACCTAAAGGATAAAAAAAAGGGGCAGACTAGATGGGCCAAGTGGTTCTTATCTGCAGTCAAATTTTATGTTTCTATATCCCATATAATAAAAGGCTAATGCTGCTCCTCACCTCTATGGGGGGGAATTCAAGTGTTTTGTGCACCGGCAGCCACTAGATGGCACCCAATGGAGCAACTCAACTGTTACTCAGCTCAGGCATGCACAGCCGCTGACATTACGGAATATGCTGTTCTGCCATTTTGACAGTAACATACATATACATCTATACTAGAATCCTATAGCAAGTCTCATAATCCAACTAGCAAGCTTGATGAAGGCAGAAGTGATATAAACCATAAAGCATAGATGCAATTTTGAAGTTTGTCCAAACCAACAATATGTGGAAATTAATCACAAATCATAATAATACTTCTCTATTTAAAAACTGCACATTTCTAGATGTTAGAAAATATAGCACAAACGACACTGTGCACAATAAGATAGCAGTGTATTAATTGCTAAGTATATTTGATCCCATTGCGCCATACAGGTCAGGTGTAAATAATTAATTCTCTGCTATCTCAAAGCTAGTAGAAATATGTGATGTCTCTTTTATCTCCAGCCTAGTATTGTTGCTCTTTCTAGACTGACGCGTTTCATCTCCTAAGGGAGATTCCCTCAGAGATGATAATGTCTCAGCTTTCTATGCCATATTATTTCAGTTTCGTTCAGCAAGCCACGGCTTACTATAACTCAAATGAATTAGTAAAGAACGGAAAACACAAGTCAGTTGAATAAAATAATCACTGGTTATTCAAAGATGGGCAGTACGGATGGTGTAATGGTTAGCATTACTACCTAACAGCACTGAGGTCAGGGGTTTGAATCCCACCACAGCCCTAACTGTTTGTATGTTCTCCCTGTGCTTGCGTGGGTTTCCTTTGGGCACTCCGGTTTCCTCCCACAATCCAAAAATATACTGGTAGGTTAATTGGCTCCCAACAAAATAAATAAGCCTAGTGTGTAAGTGTGTGCAGGAACCTGTGTTTAGGGCAGTCTGTATGGGCCAAGTGGTTCTTAGCTGCGTCATTAATTGCATGTTTCTATAAAAATTCTAAAAACATTAGTTTGTAAATACATTGTAAACAAATGACAATAATAAAATAAACAAAAGTAAACGTCAAATTAGTGCTATATAAAACAGACTGCACAATGGGTCTTAAAGATTCCAAAAAATTGCTATATGATGCTAATTGGAAAATGAATTGCATAACCAATGTTTCAGTGTATCTAGAGCCGAATTCAGATATACACGTGAACCCAAGGTTTATATATAGCTCCAACGTTTTTAGACCTGTGTATGTGCAGAAGCCGTGTTGTGCGTGTGCAGAATCGGGGCTGCGACTCCAATCGCAGTGCCCCAAACGCTGAAGCATGATTACTACAATGAAAAAACTTTGATGATGTGTATATAACTGTGCTTTTAGGCTGCCCAACGATGCAGAAACCAAAAATAGTGTCTCTCCAAAACACTTCAAAGAACATAGACCCAACGCGTGTCCTTGAGAAAGACTCAGAGCATTTGGGTTGAAACGCGTTGGTTTTTGGACTCCCCAGTTCCTGCAGAAGGGCGGATTACTGTTCGTATACCAGAGTGCCTATCCCAGATTGCCTACCCGGGTGGACTGTTTGGTGAATACCTTCACACTCTTGTTGAGAACTGTTTTGCACCAGTTCTCAACGCATCTGGTAATTGTTCAGTTTTTAGCACCCAAACAGGATTTAGGGGACATATTGTGTTCATGCATTGTATTTGTTTTCTGTGTGTATATAATTAAAATTTGATTTTACTACACATGATGGAATTCTGTTCTCTCCATATGTGCTGACGACACAAGATCAGAGGAAGACAGAATTGTGAGGATGCTCTTCATATAAAGGAATGTATTAATGTGTGATTGCTATTCATTTACACCCATATTGTCTGTGTGGCACCCAGTGTAGCACTTACCTGCTTGCTATTGGCTGAAGCATGATTGACATGCTGTTGGCATTTGGGGACGGCAACAGGTAGCGTTGCTAAAAATAGGGACATGTTGGCCCCATTTTCTGGGCGTGCAGAAGCCAGTGGCTTCAGCAGTGTGAATTGCTGGTCATCCTGAGTAGCCTGAGAATTAGCCAGGTGGCTGATGTTCACGCAGATGATCCGATGCCGTGCCTTTGGACACAGCAGTGGACCACAAAAGCCTGCACTGGACGTCTTTCTACTGCAGGTGTCTCCTACTGCTTTTACATATGTTAGACCAGCCAACGTGTACAAAGACGCACCAGCTGTTGCTAAAGCGTACATTTCTCAGACAGGCCCCTAATACGGTGTATAAAGATAATAATCCACACTCAATAATAATCCACATGCATTTTATACTAAACACCTCGAGTTCATCAGCTGTGCTTTGCATCAGGGGTATATCTAGGGGTCCATGGCCCATGGCAATCCCCCCCCCCCCTATATTTTCAGAATAATTACTGTATTGATAATCAGATTACCCCCTCAAACAAAGTCACTGTCTGTGACAGACTGCCCAGACTGACAGATGCTGCCCGTCAATATCATCCTAAAAGGAGCGTCAATGTTTGTGTGCAGCTCCTAGCACAGGGCAATAGAGCGTGTGGGCTGTGTGACGTCATCGCATGTACAAGGGACAGCTGGTATGTGGTAATTACGCAGTAATTAGCAAATACTTTTTTTGGTTGGGGCTATGTTGAGACTGGCTTAGATATAATCTGCTGCTCATTTTTCAGAAATAAAAAAGTCACGTTTTCCAGGTACAATTGGTTAGAAAAATCCAAAATTATATACTTGGCGGCTATACAGCAGTTGAAAAATCTGCTTCTTTTTATTCCTGTAAATATTCCTCACACTGAGCAATAACTGAGTCACTTATGAAATTCTCGTTTTAGCTTAGCTATTATAACCTGCTGGGTCTGCTTCCTTTGCAGAGGTAGGAGGCACTCTAAAGCAATGTTCCTCAGATCTGGCCTCCAAACAAGTTTTTATTTAAAGATTTTCTTAAATATGCACAAATAATTATATATTTTCACCAATTATCTCAGCAGTCACTTTTTACTTCGTGCCTCCCAACGAGACTCTTCCGATTCACGGACCTCAAAAAGGAGTTTTTCCCCAAAGTGGGCCTCTCCGGCCAGATAATGGTAAATTTAGGTGGATCAAGGCATAAAGATAGGGCATGGATGGGGCAGATCGGGAGTAAGGCTTATTTTGTCCCGATTTTGTGTATCTAAAGCTGGATACACACTCAGAGCCGGCCATAGGCATAGGCAAACTAGGCAATTGCCTAGGGCATTTGGTATGCCTAGGGGCATCAGCAGCTTCTGCTGATTAAAATGATATGCGGCATGCCTATATTCTGTGTGTAGCATTTCATATGCAGATACAGCCACAGTCTCACACAATATATAGGCATGCTGCATATCAGTTTAATCAGCAGAATCTGCTTGTGCATCCTAGCCACATAGCAATGCAAATAAGATGCATTTTCATAAAAAAAAGGTGCCCGACGTTAGCATTGAGGGGTGTAGTACGGGTGACCGGCGGTCTCCTGACCGCCGGTCACCTTACCGACGCCGGGATCCCGGCAGCATACCGACGGGATCCCGGCAGGGAGGGGCGAGTGCAGCAAGCCCCTTGCGGGCTCGCTGCACTCGCCACGCTGTGGGCTCGGTGGCGACCTGCGGTCGCCACGGGTTCTATTCCCACTCTATGGGTGTCGTGGACACCCACGAGTGGAAATAGTCCCTGTTGGTCGGCATGCCGACCATCGGGATAGTGAGCCGACGGGCTCACGGAGGAGGTCATGTGACTGTCGGTCAGCCGACCGGCGGTCACATGACTACCACCCAGCATTGAGGTGTAAGGAGCATTATGTGTGTCATGTAAAAATGCATTAATAATGTGCAACATATGTGTAAGGGGCACTATGTGTGTCATTATGTGTATAAGGGCATTAATAATGTGCGGCATATGTGTAACAGGGTACTACTGTATGTGTGTCATTATGTGTATAGGGGCACTAATAATGTGCAGCAAATGTGTAGGGGGCACTATGTGTGTTATTATGTGTATTAGGGCATTAATAATGTGCGGCATATATGTAAGGGACATAAGGTGTATTATGTTTATAAGGACATTAATAATGTGTAAGGGGCATTACTGTGTGGAATTATGTGTATAAATGCATTACTAATGTGTGGCATTATGTGTATAAGGTGCTCTACTATGTGGGGTTGCGTATAGAAAGGGCACTACTGTGTCGTCTAATATGAATAAAGAGCAATAGGGTGTGGTGTAATGTGAATAAGGAGCAATTCAGTGTGATGTAATGTGAATAAGGGGCTCTACTGTGAGGAGTAATGTTTATAAGGTAAAGTAATACTACTGTGGGATGTAATATGAATTATGGACACTATCGCATGATCAAATGTGAATAAAGTTGCAGTACTGTGTGGCGTAATTGGAATTGGGGTTACTATTGTGTGGCCATGCTCCTTGCCAGCAAAAACACACCCATTTTTGGGATGTGCGCCAAATGTGCAAACTGTTCCTATTTAAAATATAGGGGGTACAAACACCAAAATAAGGACTGCTATGGGTGAGGGGTGATGGTGCTGGGAAAGAGGTGCAAGGTCAGAGGCGGAACCAGCGGTGGTACTAGGGGGAACCAGACAAAATCTTGCCTAGGGCATCATATTGGTTAGGGCCGGCTCTGTACACACTATACAATATGCGAGCATTGTCCAATCATACAGCCCCCAACCAATCTGCACAACTATCTGTAACACAATCTAGCATTTACACACTTTGCTCATCGTATATTCTCATCTGATGTGCTGCACGTCATATGGGACGATGCAATGTACGATGCGGTGTGTATGCAGGATGACACAATATGCTGGACACTGAAGTTTGACACTGTTCTATATGAGGACTGCCTATTGTGTACAGGAGCAACAAATCATTGAATACTATCCGTGAACACAACAGGGGAAATGTAATAGGGTCCGAGTTTGCCGCGGTCCGGGATTTCGGACGAGATTGCCTGTATTTTTAAAGCGGCAATCATTTACAAGGAAAGAACAGGTTGTAAATGAATGCCGCTTTAATAATACAGGCAATCTCGGCCAAAATCCCGGGCCGCAGCAAACTTGGACCCTATTACATTTCTCTCCAATATATGGTGTCATCGTACAGATTGCTTAGTGTGTACGTGACAAAATGTGTGATCTGGGACTAAAGGGGTCATTCCGAGTTGTTCGCTCGCAAGCTGCTTTTAGCAGCTTTGCACACGCTAAGCCGCCGCCTACTGGGAGTGAATCTTAGCTTCTTAAAATTGCGAACGAAAGATTCGCAATATTGCGATAAGACATTTCTGTGCAGTTTCTGAGTAACTCCAGACTTACTCGGCATCTGCGATCAGTTCAGTGCTTGTCGTTCCTGGTTTGATGTCACAAACACACCCAGCGTTCGCCCAGACACTCCCCTGTTTCTCCAGCCACTCCCGCGTTTTTCCCAGAAACTGTAGCGTTTTTTCACACACTCCCATTAAACGGCCTGTTTCCGCCCAGAAACACCCACTTCCTGTCAATCACATTACGATCACCAGAATGAGGAAAAAAACGTGAGTAAAATTCCTAACTGCATAGCAAATTTACTTGGCGCAGTCGCAGTGTGGACATTGCGCATGCGCACTAAGCGTAAAATCGCTGCGATGCGAAGAAATTTACCGAGCTAACAACTCGGATTGACCCCCTATATGACTGTAATGGGCCCTACACACTTAGCGACGTTGACGGGCGATATGAATGATATTGTTCAGAAATGAAGGATATATCGTTCATATCGTTTAGTGTTGATGCACTGACAGCGAACGATGCGCGGCCCGCCAAAATCCAATTTTTGGCAATAACAATCATCATTCAGCTCATCGTCTAAATCAGAGATTTTCAACCTTTTACAACTCGCGGCACACTGAACAAGATTTAAACATTGCCAAGGCACATTCAAATATAATGGTGATGCATAGTGCAGTTGCGTGTCCTAGGATGTCATGTCGCAGCTTCTCCATAGGTAACGCCTGAGCCACATGTGAGAAAGCCAGAAGAGCCCAACACTGCCCGGGCCCAAAATCAGAACTGGCTCTGCAACCACTAAACACAACAGTATTGATCGTTCCAGGGCCCCAGTAGCGGCAAAACACTGACGGGCATGGCTCTGCTTCTAGGCGGCACACCCGGAGACTGCTCAGGGCACACTAGTCTGCCACGGCACAGTGGTTGAAAAACACTGGTCTAAATCGTTGACAGTGTGTAGGGCCTTTAAGTGAAATTGGAATGACAGTTGCCTCATTTGTTCAATCGTTCCAGTGTATAAAAGCTTAAATATTAAGAGGTATGTAATTGTAGGGTTTAATTCTAAAGGAAATGGATCATGGCCAGTGAACTGAGTGCATGGTCCAAGCAAGCTGGGAAGTGGAGTATCCTTATATTGGGAGGTATTGCGATATCTCTAAAACATGGCCAGGAAGGGATTTGTAGGATTGGAGTTGAGATGGTGTTAGGAAATAGAGAAAATGGAAATAAAAACAATGGCCTAAATATAATAGCCAGCGTACTGCGGAACGAGAGATTTTGGTGACGTAGGCTATTCAAAATTATTGTGCCTTTACCAAAAATTGTTGCTTTAAATCCCATGGATACATTGCCAAAATCTCGCCACTAGAACGTATCTCACAGGCTATAAGCTTCACACGTCAGATGCATCCGCGCGCCACTCAAGCACACTTATATTATTAAATAAAGACACAACAACTGTAATTGGCGTGAAAGGGGTCAGCTTTTATTTTCTGACTGAGAGGAAGGCCTATTAATACTAAAACTAAAATGCAGACTTCCCTCTCTAACTAAGGTGGCGGGGAGAAGAACGGTTAAACATGATAAAAAACGTAACATGGGTGATCAACATTATAATACAGAAAAAATGAGCAACAAAAAACATATGTGTGAGGGAGCCTTCTGCCCCAGATGTTCCGGGATCGGCCTCCTACCTCCATCCCCAACATCGGAAATCAAAAATTCCACGGACAGGGGTCGACCTTCTGCCACTACCCCTGCCCACCAACAGTTGTAGGGACGGAGGTACACTCCGCCCTTACGGGGAAAAAATTGGGCCACCGGCCCCGACATCCACATATGTTTATATCATCCACATATGTTTATATCTATCATATGGACCCACCAGGTACAGTGATGCCCTTAAATTAATTATAAAAATCAAAAATTTACACCCGAGCTAACTAACATTGAACTCCTAAGTTAAACTAAAATAACTGTTCAGAAACCGGCCACCAAAAGCCGACACAATGAACCCAACTGCAAAACAAAAACAAGTCCCCAGGGCGGGAGGGTGGGTCACGAGAAAAAACTGGAAGAGGCAGGAAGTCCTAGGACAGCAGCCTATATACACTCTTACGGGGGGAAAATTGGGCCACTGGCCCCGACATCCACATATGTTTATATCTATCATATGGAACCACCAGGTACAGTGATGCCCTTAAATTAATTATAAAAATCTAAAATTTACCTAAAGTACACCCGAGCTTACTAACATTGAACTCCTAAATTAAACTAAAATAACCGTTCAGAAGCCGGCCAACTGCCAGGTTACCAACCTGCCACCGCCACCGAACTCAAAAACCCACTCACCTAAACAAAACAGAACACTACCTAAACAAAACAGAACACTATCTAAAGAGACCTAACTGAACTCGGCTAAACCAAAACGATCTAAGGAGACCTAAGGACCCAAAGAATGTCCTCCAAGATCAGCATACCCGCCGGCGACAAATGCGCCCCGTCAGACCAGTACTGCGTCGGATCACGGTAGGAAATCCGACCGTGCGTCACGACCAGCCCGCCATGCTGGAGGACAGTACAACCGACCACCGAATTGACCCGCCTCCGAACCAGGTCAATCGCCCCGGGGTGAAAGGCTCCGCGCCAAGACCTCCGAGGGACGATGTCTGACCAGAGGATCAGGCAAAATGGCCAGTCTGCCATAAGCTCCAACAGTTGACATCTGATCTCGAGGCGAATGTCGAGCCTAGTGCGGCGTACCAGATCATTGCCCCCCAGATGCAAGAAAAAGAAAAAGCGGATACCCGAATCGGCCAACTGCCGACCTCAGCCAACTCTGCAGGCCGTCCCAGCGGAGGCCTCTACGCCCCAACCTGCGCACAACCTGCAGCTCCGGGAACCGCCTCGTGTCGCAAGCCAGAGCAGACACTGACAGCCAGTACCATATAGAGTGCGGATCTAGCCGCCGTCCTGCAAAAGAAGGGTGTGAGGAAGGTTAATAAAACTAAATAGAGGTAGAACACGAAAATGGGAACCTAATCTGCGTCCCTAACGGGGGGGGGGGGGGGGGGGCGGAGGTGGGTCGCCCAATTTGACTTGAGGCAAAAACGCAAAACTTCGTAATTAAAACCAACGATAAAACAAAAATTCCTCAAGGCCCTCGCAATCGCAAAGTGCAACTGCGACGAGCGGCTAATCCTCAAAGGGGTGCACTGGGAGGAAAAGGCCTGATATAGCGTCTGACTGCACCAGACCTCCGCCTACCCAGTGCCCGGACTTCGACTTCGGACCAACCCACCGCAGCGGCTGCTGAAGCAACGCCGATGCGGAAAGAGTGAGTCCTATAGTCGGCCGGAGATAGACCCAGGTATAAAATACAACGCCCCAAAACCGACCGAAAGTGATATCTAGTCAACGTGGAACAGTCACTATGGACGAGCCACCCGGGGGGCGTTGGAGGCCGTACGGACAAATAAGACCGGGCCGCGATAACTGGACAAATGCCCCGCACACGAGCCCGGCCCATCCGAACCCACTGCCCCATGCCGACTACGTCAGTCTTGGAGCGCTGAATCCCACACCACAAACCGTCGGGGCGTATGACGACGTGGGCCGCCAGCATGGGCGAGTCAGAAGTCCGAGAAACGAACACCAGCTCGCCCACCCTGAACGCACCATGGAAGGCCATCGGAAAGGCCGCCATGAAGAGGCGAACATCGTACCCCGAAGAGCAAATACTCCGTAGGGATCCCAAAATTCGCCTCAACAAAGAACCAGTGATCGGCTGGCGATTGTCCGGCCGGGGCGGGATCGTCTGAGCCCAACCTTTCAACACCCTCCGGAGAAAAAAGGACTTAGTAAAAATCCTTCTCCCCCCGAAGTTGCAGAAAGTATGATATACCCGCCAGAACCCTACCAACATACGCCCGCGAAATCCCGTCGGTGTACAAAACCCAGATGAAACTAAAAGTAAGTCGTGAGAGGTCTTACCACTCTGGTCTCTCTCCAGGAGGAAGCGACTCCACCGCTCCCAGGCGGCCCGATGTGCCGCAAAAGTAGCAGGGGCCAATGACCTGTAGGCTAAATCCGCCAAGCCGGGCAGATAACCTGGCACACATAAGCAGAACATGATTCCCCTTGGATTAGAGCTGCAGGAGCCAAGCGCCTAAACCGCTGCCAATCGCCGCCAAAAAGGGCATCAGCTATTTCATTACGTGCGCCCGGGACATGCTTGGCTTTCTGCCGGTTTATGGCAAAAACCACGCCCAGATTGTCGCACCCCACAATTCCAATGCGACCAGAACGGGATAAATTTCCAGCAACAGCATGTTAGTCGTGAGGCCCTCGCTAAGCCAGGAACGTGGCCAAGGACACGCACACCATCGGCCAGCGAAATAACCCCGAACCAGAAAGCACCAGAGGCATCCGTGAAAAGCTCTAGGGATGGGCTAGCCACGACCGCCTCTTGCCAATACAGACGCCGTTTAAACTAACTAGAAATTCGTCCCAAATACGGAAATCTCTCCAGATTTCGAGTGATAACCTAAGAAAATGATGCGGACGTCTAATCCCAACTGTCGCTCACTCCAATTTTCTACAGAAAACTCTACCCATGGGGATGACCCTGCAAGCAAAGTTAAACAGGCCCAATAAGGATTGAGCCTGCTTTAGAGTAAGCTTGCCCGCCGCGAGCCCATAGAGGATACATCGTGAAGACGCAACACCTTGTCCACAGGGAGCCAACAGAGACCGCCGACCGTATCAATCTGAATCCCAAGGTAAACCAAAGAGGCGGAGGGACCCTCTGTCTTTTCTGGTGAAACCGGAACCCCGAAGTGTGAGAAGAGGGCAAATGCCCCCTGCAGCAAGTTGACGCAGCGATCTGAGTCTGATGGGCCGACAAAAAGAAAATCGTCCAAGTAGTGCAAAATTCCCCGCTCGCCGTCACCTGCTCCAAACACCAGTGGAGAAAAGAACTGAATCTTTCGAAGTATGTGCAAGAGATAGAACAACCCACAGGGAGGCATCGATCGATGTAATAGCCATCGTCCAGTTTAAAAACCCATAAATCGAAAGGTGGAAGGGTGCAGCGGGAGGAGACGAAATGCTGACTGGATGTCCAACTGACACATCACTGCCCGCGGACCAAAGGACCGGATGGTGTCTATGGCGGAATAGAAATATAGGTAAAGGACCCTACACTGATCATAAGGGATAGCATCATTAACCGATGATCCCATAGGACAGGAAAGATGGTGGATGAGCCGAAATTTGCCTGCGGACTATTTGGGCACTATGCCTACGGGGGACAAGACCAAGTCTGGTAAGGGGGGGTTCGCGAAAAAGGGGGCCTATCATTCTGCCAAAGGACACCTCAGCCTGCACCTTCCGTCGGAGCATGTCCGGAAACTCCCGAGCCGAACGCAGGTTCGTACCCGCCCCGGGACCCACCAGTCCATGTATCGGCAAGGGGAAACCCGGGTGTAAGAAATGGGCGTCCACTGGCCCCGGGTACCGGCGCAGCCAGCGAATGAGCGCCCAAAGTCTAATTGGGGTGGGGGCTGTGGCCAGTGCGACTCTGCCGGGTCTGCAGGCCAGAAGTACCCCCGATCCCTGGACTGGTGCAGTCCTTAATCCCGTGGCCACCGCCATATCTGATGCAGGAGTGACGAAAACAACAGCGGCCGCCCAAGTCGCATAAGGCATTATTGAAAGCGAAGCATTCTCCATGCCCCGCGCGCCCTGAACCCCCTCGAAAACCGGCTGAACCCTGGGTCAGCTCCGATCACAGTTCCACATCCTTTATACCGAAGTTATAGATCTCCCGCCTGTGTTATTTGCGCCGGAAATCCTCATCGTAACGTCGCCAAGCCGCCCCCTTGTACTTATAGTACAGCACGTGTATGAGGAATTGATATCGCACAATGTTCATGTGTTCGTCCGGGCGTGTCTCTAGGTAACACGCCGCGAAGATCAACATGCATAGAACCCAATTCGGGTAGGAGCGCAAAGCGTCCTCGCTGCCCTGCCCTTTTTCTTAGCTGAAAGCAAGGCTTTACGATCATCGCTAGTAAGCACAAAAATATTGACGTATTGGCCCTTACGGATCCGGTCCCGGATCCGGGGCCTGAGCCCACGTTGCACCGCCGTGTTGGCGCAGTGAACGGTGTCCGACTCCACCGACACTTGCGAGGCGGAAGAGGTTGAATACCATCGCTTGCGGCGTTTGTGACGCTTGACCCTGTGCCAACCGCCGTCGGAGGAGGATGTACCCTTCGAGGACGTGGAGGCAAGGGAAGAGTCCGTGCCCCGACGCCTGCGTCTGCATCTACTGCGCTTGTGGGTAACCCCACGCGTACTGCTGCCCCTGCTAGAGGAGCGGGACTGAGTACTGGATCCCACGCCGCTACGGGGGGTAACCGCGCTCCCCTTGGACCAGTCAGGGTCCGATGAAGACTCACCAGCACGAGAGGGAACTCCGTCCGTCCCAACAGCCACCGGACGACTTGTGGATACACCGACTGACTCCATTCCTGACCTGACGTCCGCAGCTGGGGAGACAAAAAAGACAATGTTCCCCCACCGGACCCGCAGCCAACGGGAGCGGGGCAGGTGGGGCGACCGTCGCGCCAGAGGACAGGAGCGGGGTAAGAGATTGCGCAAAGCTATCCGCCAAAGAAGCGGTGGGCCGCCCCAGTCCCCAGGGTACGGAGGATAACAAGGGAGCCACCGCCGACACAACAGTGGCACAAATGGCGAGCAAAATGGTGGTGTCCACCAAGGGTGCAGCCACCGTGGCAGGCGCTCTAAGGTCAGACCCGACACGCAAGTCGCGCGCCTCACGGGAGGTTTGGACCCGGATGATCCCTCTGCTGCGATACACCCCGCCCGAACCGCCGGCGCCGCAACCTCCTCCTATCCCGAGCATTAGCCTCAGGATGAGGAGCCGGAGAGTCGTCACTACTAGAAAGAGGCAGCGCAACGTCGGACTGAGGGCTTTCCGCTGCAGCGTCGGAAGCAGACGTCTGGACGCGGGGAGGGCCAGATCGCTCGCCACCTGCCTGCGCACGCCACCCCCATATGGGGTGAGTGACCGGCAGCTGAGACCCCAGCCCGGGACCGGCAGGGGCCGCACGGCCACGGCTGGCGACAGTATTAAGTGTTATATGAGCCAACCCGGAAGGGGCTGGCGGCACAGGTCCCACCACGGCAGGAGAGGCCAGGTGGCCCGTCCCACCGCGGGCAGACGTGGCACGCCCACGGCCGACTGGCCCTGCAATGGCCACTGGCGGCAGCAGCCCATCAGCAGCCGCAGAGAGGGCGCGTCGGCCCACCCTGTGACGGGAGGGCGCTGGCCGGACCTGAGGGTGAATCTGGGGATCAGGAGTAGGCCTCATATGGGCCCCCCTATTGGCTGCAGGCAAACCGGCACGCGCGCGCTGCCCAGACCCCTGGCGTCCGGCAGCCGCGCAATCCCCCGCCCTCCCGATGGGATGTATAAAGAATGTTTTTATTTTTTTATGCACAGTATGGGGGCTGCCCCCCCTGGCGGGAGATAGCCACCGAGCCGCAGGGCGGGAGCTCGGATCTGGCCCCACGTGACTTGTGCGGCCGCTAGCTGCCCCGAGCGGCGGATCCAGGGACGGCAGGATACCGTCCCTGGCAGGCAGCCTCAGCCGGCCGCGGACCCCCGGCGCTCCGTCCAGCGCCGCAGTCAGCGGCGGTGACGGAGAGCAAGGATGCAGGGGAGCCCGGGCGGGCGGCCGAGCCTGGCCGCGCACGCCCATAGTCTCCCGTGCTGCAGGCGCAGCGGGTCTTCCCCGAGCCGGCCGGACAACAGCAGAGTCCATGAGCCGGGCGGGGAGGCCGACGCTGCGCCTGGATCTGGAACGCCATGAGGAGAAAGGGGGTTTTACTATAAATAATAGTAAAGGCAGCAGGAATAGGGACAGTAGGGGGTGGATAGAAGGAAGCAGCAGGGAGAGGATAGGAGGGAGAATATAGGAAGACCAAGAAAAAAAGAGATAGGGAATTGAAAGGATTATAGCAAGTGAATTACTGATAGTATTAACAAAAATGGAGTACTTAGCAGTTCCACGAGAAAAAACTGGAAGAGGCAGGAAGTCCTAGGACAGCAGCCTATATTTATGACAGTCCAGCCCCTATCTATGATCCAGCCAATCAAGATTCAGAAGTTTTTCCCCACGTTCCTCCCACCACAAAACACTAACCCCTTCCAAGCCAAGGTGATGCACCGAGAGGCGAGCCGCAAGCCCAGACGGTGAGCTTATGCTGCTCGGTCACATTTATGCCCTACACAGTCTTTACATTTGTGCAAATATATTTTTGCCCAAATGTAATAGCCTTTGTATATACTGCATATATTTCTTTTTCAAATAACCTGAAATATGAACTTTTATTTGCATTGGATTGTATTGGTGACAGATCCTTCTACATCCTGACTTTATATACACAAAAAACAAGTGTTCTCTAATACTAGATGAAAGAAAACAATGAAGTTACAATCTAACAGACTTCCTATGGTCTTTATGTTTCTGCCACTTCTCATGCAGTATTGTAAAGCAATAAACACAGTGGTCTGTAAAATAATCAATTGTTTAACATAACAGCATTATTTCATCTAATGGCAGCAAAACAATTGATTGACAGCTCTGATGTGGTATTGTAGCAGATATTAGGATGCAGATCTATTGATTTCCTGTTGTAATTCTATTTATGTAACATCACAGAATTGATTAGCTGTTACTGAGCTATTGAATACGCTTGTAATATATTATTCTCTATTAAGTGATTGCTGAATGAAGGGCAATTAAAGCCTGGGAGGGATTACCTGAGTTCTATAAAAACACACATAACCCCCCCCCCCCCCCCCCCCATAATGCTGGAAAGATTAACCATGTAGGGTTAGATTTAAGCACAGTATGTAAACTCTTTGGGCTGGATGTAAAGACGGCCGGGATCGCTGGAGGTGCGGGAAGCTGGCCGATCTCTGATTTTTTTTTTTTTTTAAAGGGGCTATCACTTACAAGGTATGTTTTTTCCTTGTAAGTGAGTGCCCCTTTAATAAAACGTCTGAGATCGGCCGTCGTCTCGCACCTCTGGCGATCTTGGGCGTCATTACAGCCGACCCTTTATATCGAAATACGAATTAAAATCTATAATATTAATGTAAACAACAGGAAAAACACAGTAACACTGAGTCCTCTACATAATAACTGTGTAAGGTCCGTCCCATCTCCTCAGTGTACATGAAGTGGAATCCTGGGTGCACGCTCCAATGGCTTCCTCTGCGAGGGAGACGGGACTGATCGCCATGGGTAAGTATGGGGGTGCATGTGTGTGTGTGTGTGGGGGGGGGGGAGGAGTAGGTGTCAGGTCGGGTGTGGTTCAATAGGTCGACATGCATTGGGTCGACCACTGAAGGTCAACATGCATTAGGACGACTTGGCCATTAGGTCGACATGTACTAGCTCGACATGGGAAAACGTCGACATGAGTTTTTTTACTGTTTTTGGTGTCATTTTCTTCGTAAAGTGACAGGGAACCCCAATTAGTGCACCGTGTCCCCTCGCATGGCTCGCTTCGCACGCCATGCTTCGGGCAAGGTTACCGATCCCAATTGTAGTCCACGTGGATCGTTAAGTATGAAAAAGGTGAAAAAAAGAATTGTGAAAAACTCATGTCGACCTTTTTGCATGTCAACCTAGTACATGTCGACCTAATGACCATGTCGACCTAGTGACCATGTCAACCTAATGCATGTCAACCTTCAGTGGTCGACCCAATGTATGTTGACCTAATGCATGTCGACCTAACGATGCCTCCCATCAGGACAGACCCACAACAGGGCATGGGAGAGGTGGGAGTAAAGAGCCAGCCGCAGAGGAGTGGGGGTTCATGGCGGAGCACCAAACAGGGGGAGGGGCTCCTGTAAAGAGCAGGGGTAGGGCCAGCCAGATAGGGGGCAGGGCCTCGTGGGGGCGGAGTTTGAGGTAACCCAGCTTATTCCGGGTCTGTTATACTTATATAAAATAAAAAGAGAGTTAAGGATTAATGGCATTATAATGAGAGGGAAGGTGGGCATTCTAGTGAAGAGGAGGATGGGCATTCTAGCGCTAGTCATGCCCCCGTCGTGGCTTGGTTATTCATCCTCTGGCAGTGCCACTCCGTTTCACTATCATCTCTGGCTGTAAGTGGCAAGTCAGCCCTGGGTTCTTCTCCACTGTTTACAGATGGGGGAACATTAATTCAAGTATTTTACTATGGCCCTCATTCCGAGTTGATCGCTCGCAAGGCGATTTTAGCAGAGTTACACACGCTAAGCCGCCGCCTACTGGGAGTGAATCTTAGCTTCTTAAAATTGCGACCGATGTATTCGCAATATTGCGATTACAAACTACTTAGCAGTTTCAGAGTAGCTTCAGACTTACTCGGCATCTGCGATCAGTTCAGTGCTTGTCGTTCCTGGTTTGACGTCATAAACACACCCAGCGTTCGCCCAGACACTCCTCCGTTTCTCCGGCCACTCCTGCGTTTTTTCCGGAAACGGTAGCGTTTTTAACCACACGCCCATGAAACGCCGTGTTTCCGCCCAGTAACACCCATTTCCTGTCAATCACATTACGATCGCCGGAGCGAAGAAAAAGCCGTGAGTAAAAATACTATCTTCATTGTTAAATTACTTGGCGCAGTCGCAGTGCGAATAATGCGCATGCGTACTAAGCGGAATTTCACTGCGATGCGATGAAATATACCGAGCGAACGACTCGGAATGAGGGCCAATATCAAGAAGAACATTTATTGTGATTCCAGAAAATATCATCAATTTCCGTCATCGTATCTATGTTTAAATACAAAGGGTCTGAGGCAAAGTTGTCCAAAATTACTGCACAAAATGCATTCACTATAAAAACCACAACTGTGAACATATTCAAAGTGGCAATTATCTTCAGATCTGTAAAGTCGTCCAGAGTAGCATATACACCCAGGTTTATGGCAGGTACACGTCACAGACATTTTGTTACTTTGTTTTAATTAATGTCTTTTTTTGCTATGAATAATTATGCATCAATTAAACTTACACAAAAAGTGCAATACCGTTCCTCCGTTTGTTCACATTCTCTCCCAGTAGCTATTTGCATTTGAAGCGTCTCTCAACATCTCCCCCTAGTGTCCACATTGCTCACTGCAGAACTCATAAAGATGTTGCAGCATCAAAAGATTAAAGATGAAGTTTCTCCTGGGAACAAAGGGGGTCATTCCGAGTTGTTCGCTCTGTATTTTTTTCTCGCAACGGAGCGATTAGTCGCTAATGCGCATGCGCAATGCCCGCAGTGCGACTGCGCCAAGTAAATTTGCTATGCAGTTAGGTATTTTACTCACGGCATTACAAGGTTTTTTCTTCGTTCTGGTGATCGTAATGTGATTGACAGGAAGTGGGTGTTTCTGGGCGGAAACAGGCCGTTTTATGGGTGTGTGCGAAAAAACGCTACCGTTTCTGGGAAAAACGCGGGAGTGGCTGGAGAAACGGAGGAGTGTCTGGGCGAACGCTGGATGTGTTTGTGACGTCAAACCAGGAACGACAAGCACTGAACTGATCGCAGATGCCGAGTAAGTGTGGAGCTACTCAGAAACTGCTAAGAAGCGTCTATTCGCTATTTTGCTAATCTTTCGTTCGCAATTTTGATAAGCTAAGATTCACTCCCAGTAGGCGGCGGCTTAGCGTGTGCAAAGCTGCTAAAAGCAGCTTGCGAGCGAACAACTCGGAATGACCCCCAAAATCTATTTAATTAACTAAAGTCTAGAGAAGCTTAATGCAAAAAAAACAAAACAAAATAACTTCCCAGGAAATGAAAAGATAAGAACAGTATATAAAAATTAACCCGTGTGTGCGCATGTGATAGGAAATATAGAATGTAAGCCTCACTGGGATATACTGTATAATGTGAATGACCAAATATTCTCTGAAAGGGATGGAGAATAAGACATTATGCTAATCCCTTAATGTGCAGCATTCTGTTTCTCCACCACCAGTTCCTCTGCTCCGCGCTGGCGGATTCCGTAGACCTCACTAGAGGGCTGTGAGCGATGAAGTACAGTACAGTCGGGTAGTGGAGAAACAGTGCTAAGCCCAGTAATGAGGTGAACATGCTAGCTGCACTCTTGACCAGAATTTCTCCTGGGTGTAGGCAATAGGTTTTAGTTTGCATTACGCTTCTATATCTATCTAGCTAATTAGGGAACCTCTACCACCCTGGTGACAGGTCTGCATTAAGATTCCGAACACGATTGTTTAGGTAACATTGTTGTTACACAGTAATGTTGTGATGGACCAACCACTTATAAAGGTACAGAGGACTCTGACAGCATAACAGAGAATTAGATGATGTTCAATAGACTGTGATTACATAATAGATTAACTAAATTTAATTGGTAGTTAAGTTATAAAGAATTTGCTAATATTTTTATGTAAAAAGGTTTGTAGGTAAAAAGATGCGTAATACTTAAATTCATTAGAACTTAAAACTAAAAGATTCCGTTCCTCACACAGAGGTGGACACAGCACCAATGTTTGCCCAATTTTGCTACTGTGCATGCGCACAAACTCCAGCAACCCCCCCACGGTGTATGCGTGCCACTGAGTGTATGCAGAGGTTCGCTGTTAGGTACGGAGTCGCTTGCAGTAGAGCCTGCGGCGTACAACCATGGGTGGTGACTGGGAGCAGGCCTGAACTGATCACATGGGCATGTTATGGAAACGTGGGCAGTACGGATGGTGTAATGGTTAGCATTACTGCCTCACAGCACTGAGGTCATGGGTTCAATTCCCACCATGGCCCTAACTGTGTGGAGTTTGTATATTCTCCCCGTACTTGTGTGGGTTTCCTCTCACAATCCAATAATATACTGGTAGGTTAATTGGCTCCCAACAAAAAATTAACCCTAGAGTGAATGTGTCTGTGGGGTTTAGTCAATTCCTGTAGGAAAGACTGCAGTTTCCGACTGTTTTAAGTCGGAAGGGGTTCTGGCCTATTCAATGCTGGCTCTTTTTTTTCCGACAAGTTAGGAATTCCTGACTTATCAGAATCCACGTATCTTGTCAGAAGCGCGGCCAAACTCAGGTTTTAGCCCCGTTTCCGACAATGTCAATCAGACTTTAAAAAAAAAATCGGGAAGCCATTGTCGGAACGGCCAAAATCCGCTGAGTTTGGCCGAGGCATTGAATACTGACCTGTCAGATCCTTTCCGACAGGAATTGAATATACCCCTGTGTGTACATGTGGTAGGGAAAATAGATCGTAAGCTCCAATGGGGCAGGGACTGATGTGAATGGCCAAAATATTCTCTAAAGCTCTGCGGAATATGTGTGCGCTATATAAATAACTGGTAATAAATAAATAAGTGTCACAGGCCAGTCAGTGACCGCATTCCCAAACACAGATCCACAACCACAGAGGCCATGTTTAAAGGAATTTGAGAAGAAAACACTAAGCAGCACATAGGCTGTCACAAATGCTGATGTTGCAAGTGATGGTGCACCGATGGTGGAGTGCTCAGTCAGAACCACTGACGCAGATGCGGGTGCACAAGGGGAAGGCTACTATTATCACTCCCACTTATCCAACAGCATCCACAGTGTCCGCCTCTAAATCAAGCCCTCTGTGTTTATCATACGCTGAATTTCTTCTGAACATGTGTACTGTAGGATTGACATTGTCGAAAACGAAACTAAAACCTGTCGGATTTGGCAACAAATCCGACAAAACACGTGGATCCGAGGCTAATCCGCCGATCCACGTGTTTTCTGAAAAGTCGTAATTGCCAACAAGTCGGAAAAACGGTAGGACCATTGAATAGATTGAATCATGATTCGACATAAAAAAGTCGGAAACTGCCGACTTTCCAACTAGACGGCAGTTCCGACTTCAGTTGAATAGACCCCTATGTGTCAGTGATGCTGTAGCAACTTTTTTTGTAATGTATTTATTGAAAAAGTCAGGCAAGATAATAAGGAACATGATAAGAAACTAACATTCAACATGTTAGGAACCTAGCTAAATGAAAAGGTAATATAAATGCATGATTCTCACCATGAGCAATATAATATACTGTAACTCAACTCGAGGAAACATAAAATAACACATGGAAGAAGTAATATGGCGCCCAAGATGGCTGCCTCCCTTTTGCATGCTCCTGATCATCTCCAAAAAACAGCTTAAATTCACCACAACTGACCTATGATTCATCAGAAATATCCAAGGACTTACCTTTAACTTGTACTACTCTACGCGGACATCTCATCAAAACCAACGGATTGCATTCCTGCGCTGAGATACACACTGGATTGAAACCTCTGCAACTCTCCACTGAAAAGTCCTTCAGTTTAGCAGCTGCTGTACTCTGCATTGGACATCCCAGAAAAGGTACTGTGGACTACAACCTATCTTTGGCTCCATCCAGCCCCTCACTTAGACATCATCCACCTCTGTTCTCTGAGCAACAAATAACTGACTTATTGCATTAATCAACTAATATCAGTATATTCAGGCTCTGAATTGCTGAAGGCTCACTGTTTCAAATCAGGATCCATTCCCCAGGACATGTTATCACTACCCCCACAAGAAATCTACTTCAAAGGCCTCTCACACTGAGACTTTTCACACCTACACAGGAATTGGCTTCTAACACCTTTGCACAAGACTGCCTATCCTAGGATAATTGTCTAAATCAGCAGTTATTTTATCACTTGCTTCAAATATACCCAATAGGTTATAGCAATAACTTTGTTCATAAACCCATTATAATTTTGGATCACATACCGAATTGGGGGAAAGCAAAACACACAAAAACAACAACAACAAAAAAACAAAAAAAACAAAAAAAAACACTGCTTTCTCTCCCTCTCTCATCATCATATGCAGCTCATACTTATAGTAATCTGTCATTGATGACCAAATGTATACGAATTCCTCCAGCTTCATTCTTTCACTCCGCCCACCACGTTCCGCAGTTCCTATCACACCATCACAGGCTTCTGTTCTCCAATCCCTTGGCATTTTAAAAAGAAAACACAGGCGCATTTGTGGGAAGCGAGCAGGCCGGAAATTTATTTTCCCCGGTAACCACCTAAGTCCTTTGCCCACCTGCTCACCCCCATATTCAAAGAACAATCAAATAGAAGTGATACCCAAAAGACGGCCCTGTGTTTGGAAGAACAGAACTGTCAACTCTCGCTTTGTGACCCCCATACCCAGAGCTCTTGGACTTAACATAAAGAAAACTGAAGGCCCTCTGGTATGCCCAATCAGGTCAGTCCTTTGTAATGCCAGATCTATAAGAAACAAGACCGCAACAATTGCTGACCATATTGAATCTGCAGATCTAGCCTGTATTACAGAGACCTGGCTAGATGAAAATGCAGCACCTATATTAGAGGCTACAGTACCAACAAACTACTCTGTCATCCACAACCCAAGACTGGACCGCAGGGGTGGCGGGGTGGCTATCTGCTTAAAAAAAAGAACTTAAACTTAGGGTCCACCCTATTGAAATTACTCGCTCATTCGAGTGCATTGCTGCCCGGAGTTCGACAGGATTAGGTTTCAGAGTACTTCTCATTTACCGGCCCCCTAGAGATGGAAAGATATTTCTACAAGAAATTGCAGACACTGTTGCTGGCCTGGTTCTGGAACATCAAAGATGGCTCATCCTCGGGGATTTCAATGCATGGGTGGATGATGAGCTCTCACGTCTTGGCCAAGACCTCCTGTGCACAATGATTGGTCTGGGCTTCACACAGGTCATTCCTTCTGCCACACATAAAAGTGGTCACACTCTCGATCTTGTCTTTCAGATTGGATTAGAAGTCAATGACCTAAAAATAAACCCAGTCATCTGGTCAGACCACTACTTCATTTGGTTCTCAGTTGCAACCCCTCAAATAAAATCTCTGCCCGTGGAGTTGACCAGGTATCGTCCAAGGAGGGGTATGACTCCCCAGGCTCTTGCAGCAAATCTGGATCTCTCTGCTATACTGGGTGCCTGTGAAGATCCCTGTTCCCTAGTCCGTTATTATAATAGGGATGTTATGGCTGCAATTGATATTATCACCCCTGTGCGTATAAGACCTCGTAAACCACAACGTCAAGCTCCATGGTTCGACAACAGTGTTAGTGAGCTCAAGAAAAGGGGGCGTAGACTGGAAAGACGATGGAGGAAGACTAACCTAGTGGAAGACAAAATAAAACTAGTAAAGCATAACGAAGAATATCAATCGACAATCACTCGTAAGAAATCACAGTTCCTGTCAAATGAGATCACAGCAGCAAACAATAAGCCAGCTCAACTTTTCCGCACAGTGGAGATGCTATGCAAGCCAGCATGCCTGCAGACTGATGAAACCCTCTCCCAGGCAAGATGCAACGAGTTTGCAAACTTCTTTGCAGATAAAATATCCACCATCTGGGCTGGAATCTCCACAGTGCCATCAAAGGAATGCCAAACTACAAAGCCTGCCAATATAAGCCACCTGACTTCATGGAACAGCTTTGACCCAGTGGATGTAAAGGATAACGCTGAAATTGCTCGGATTTTGCGTCCCACCACCTGTGATCTGGACCCGGCCTCAACCAAGCTTCTAATAGGTTGTATGGATATAATTGGTCCTGTCTTTGCAAAAATTGTTCAATGCTCTTTGCAGACAGGCATCTTTCCTGGACCCCTAAAGGAAGCAATTGTTAGACCACTGCTTAAAAACCCTAATTTAGATCCCGACTGCATGACCAACTACAGACCGGTATCAAACCTTCCTTTCCTAGGAAAGGTTATTGAGAAAGTGGTTGCAAAACAACTGGAAACCTGCCTGACAACCCATGCTATTTATGATCCATTCCAATCAGGATTCAGGAGAAGACATAGCACTGAAATAGCCCTGGTGTGTGTGTTAAATGATCTTCTGATGGCAGGAGACAGAGGTGACTGTTCAATATTAATCCTTCTGGATCTCTCGGCAGCATTTGATACCGTGGACCATGGGCTTCTGATTGAGCGACTGATACATTTCTGTGGTCTGGATGGCACAGTCCTAAGCTGGTTCAAATCATTTCTCACAGGCAGGTCACAGAGAGTATCGTCTGGATTATACTCATCACCCCCAGTGCCATTGCCATGTGGTGTCCCACAAGGTTCTATACTATCCCTCATGCTTTTTGAAGTATACATGCTCCCATTGGACGAAATAATCAGGCGCCATGGCCTGGTCTACCACTGCTATGCAGATGATACACAAACTGTACTTGTCCTTTGCTCCGGGCACTGATAACCCAATAGCAACCCTAAATGGGTGTCTAGCTGAGCTACAGGATTGGATGAGTGCCAGTTGGCTGCGACTGAACCTGGATAAAACAGAGGTCCTTATGATACGACCGCAACATCAAAGGACAAGTCCGCAGCATAGCCAACCAACTGGACTTACACTCGGGGATTCAGAATTACAGACCAGTGATCGTGCACGGAATCTTGGTGTTGTCCTGGATGGTGGCTTGACACTTAAACATCAGATATCAGCCACAATCAAATCCTCATTCTTTCACCTGAGGAACATAGCCAGAATCAAGCACTTAATTCCCTCAGATGATCTGCCAAAAGTCATACATGCATTTGTATCATCTCGATTAGACTACTGTAATGCCCTCTACCTTGGTCTCCCAGCAAAAGAATTGCACCGCTTACAGCTGGTGCAAAACACAGCTGCCAGGCTGTTAACCAACCAGCCCCGTTCTAGCCACATAACACCCATACTCTACTCCCTTCACTGGCTGCCTGTAAGATGGCGAATCATCTTCAAGATTGGCTTACTGAGTTTCAAAGCATTACATGACCAGGGCCCAAGGTACCTGAAGCAGCTTCTGACCCCATACTGCCCCACTCGATTACTGCGATCTGTAGATGAAGGACTTTTAGCAGTACCTAGAATCTCCCATAATTCATCTGGGGGTCGAGCTTTTAGTCATGCGGCTCCGACTCTATGGAACTCACTTCCCCGCACAGTGCGAGAGGCCCCAACTATAGAATCCTTCAAAAGTAGACTCAAGACTTTCCTGTTTACTCAAGCATTTCCATAATGTCCCTTTTAGTATCTTCATGCTTCTGTATTTTATGAAAATGTACTTCATTATTTTCTGTACTGTATTATGCTATTTATCTGTTAAGCGCCTTGAGTCCTATTGGAGAAAGAGCGCTATATAAATAAAATTATTATTATTATTATTATTATATTATTATAAATTATAATATACATACTATTGAGTCACAGGGTATCCGGATGCTAGGTCGACATGGATAAGGTCTACAGTCAATAGGTCAATCACTTATGGTCGACTTTGTTAAAAGGTCGACATGAACAATAGGGCGCCGTGTCAATGGTCGACACAGGAAAAGGTCGACATGACTTTTCTACAATTGTTTCCATTTTTTACTTTTTTCATAATTTACGTGGACGACCACTGGGAATAGTAACCTGTGCCGAGCGCAGCGGTAGCCTGAAGCGTGGCGAGTGAAGTAAAAAAAAACCAAAAACCTCATGTTGACCTTTTCCGTGTCAACCTTTTTTTCATGTCAACCTTTTTTTTTATGTCGACCTTGTGCCTGTTGACCTCTTGGGGTTGACCTAGTCACCGTTGACCTTTTCCAGGTCGACTTGGGTTTACCCATACTTGGGCCACGAAACAGCATAACAATATAATAAAGGAGAAAAAGGAAAAACAACTCCAGACATAAATAGCTATGGATTTCTAAGTACAAACACTACTAAAAGGCGGGAGTGCCTCTGGTCAATATTTCCAAATTATACCAAGAAGTAATCTTAACCAGGGTCAGACTGGCCCACAGGGGTACCAGGGAAACCACTGGTAGGCACCACTGCCTGAGTGCCCACTCCTTCCTCTAGGGATCAGGTTCCAGACTGTGCACTTGTACTATACATGGTGGATATGTTGCATTACACTGCACTAAACTATTGTGTATTTCAAGCCTCTGTGGAGGCTGGCCACACCCCCTTTATAGGCTGGCCACACCCCTAAGCATGGGCCCCTATAACTGCATTCCCCCGGTGGGCCCTTCATGCCCCAGTCCGACACTGATCTTAACTGCTTGTGTAGTGAATTCTATTCTACTACGTGATGGAGGGGGGGGGGGGAGATATACTGTAGATCCTATACCCACTCCATATCTAGTGGGTAACCAGAACTCTGTACAACAGGGCAGGACCACATGCAATACAGTAGGTCCGCTTCAGTCTTGGAGCACTTGAGGCACTGCAAGTCAGAAGAGACAGCGAGCAGGTGACAAAGGGGGACATTTACTAAGCAGTGGTAAGAGCGGAGAAGTGAGCCAGTGGAGAAGTGCCCGTGGCAACCAATCAGCACTGAAGTAACATCTATAATTTGCATACTATAAAATGATACAGAGCTGCTGATTGGTTGATGGGGCAACTTCTGGCTCACTTCTCCGCTCTTATCACTGCTTAGTAAATGTCCCCCTCAGTTTCAGAGTATGATATGCCTTCTGGAGCAACTTGAAGCCCATCTCAACATTCAATGAAGAAACTAGTTTCCGGTTCTGACATATAAATGATTTTGTGAATATCTGCAGGTCCCTTTCTGGGAAAACATTCTGCCATTTGGCCTCACCACTTTGTAATGTGGACAAACCCAATTTCGGTCTAGTGTGTGCGTAGATGAAAGAAGTAAGGAGGGGTCCCAATATCTTGTGACATACAGTAGTGCTCCATCTATAGGACAGGCTTTATCTAAAGCGATCAGATAGTCGCCGCCTCTAGGAAAGTGTATTTTCGCTTAGCAAGTGTGCGAACGCTTGTGCAGCTGAGCGGGACGAAAAAGTTTTTTGCAGTTTCTGAGTAGGTCTGAACATACTCAGCCGCTGCGATCACTTCAGCCTGTCCGGTCCCGGAATTGACGTCAGACACCCGCCCTGCAAACACCTGGACACGCCTGCGTTTTCCCTACCACTCCCAGAAAACGGTCAGTTGACACCCACAAACGCCTTCTTCCTGTCAATCTCCTTGCGATCGGTTGTGCAAATGGATTAGTCGCTAGAAGCCTTGCACAGCAACGATGCTGTTTGTACCCGTACGATGCGCGTGCGCATTGCGTTGCATACGCATGCGCAGTAGTAACCTGATCGCTGCGCTGCGAAAATCTGCAGCGTGTGATCAACTCGGAATGACCCCCAATGTCTACTAATTAAGAGATGAAAGGCAGCAGCTGTGTGCCAAGTGATAATGGCCTGATAAGTATCTAATGGACTTATTTAATAGAGAGAAAAAGTGCAGCGTTCCAAATGTGTCCTACACGCAGAGACATTTGTACAATCCAGCTTTTGTGATTCACTTCTACATCAAAATGTAAAACCAACCGCTCTATTTTTGTTGTATGTGTTTAGAGTAGTGTTATTTTTTTGTAATGGTGATTTTTTCATTTTATTTTTTAAATAATGTCAGCTCCTGTTTCACTTATGCAACTTATACCATCTTGGCCTACTGGCATTCTTATATGGCATCTAAGATCTGAGTCAGCATGGGGTCTCTGACAATGTATGCATTGTTGGCATATGAGGCCTAATCCATATTTGACTACTCTCCCAGAAAAGCAGAGAGGCTCCCGAAAATCGGGTGGCACTCCCGCACCCCCGGGGAAGGGGCAAGTCTCCCGGAATGCCGCTCACCCCCCGCCGCATCCCCCCCGCTCACTTCATCCCCTGGCTTCCCTCGGCTACGCGGCAACCTGTCAGACAGAAGGGGGTGGGGTGATGACGCGATTCGTGCTAAATCGCGTAATTGTAGCCCCGCCCTCCACTTTACAATGCCGGTAATGTAGGCATTGTAAAGTGGGGGGCGGGGCTACGATAACGCATTCGCATCCACCTCCTCCACGCCCCCTGCTTTGTGACCTGGCTGCTCCCTTCCGAAGGGAGCAGCCTAGATGTAAGCAAGTATGGCCTAATCTCACATAACTATGAAGCCCGTACACACGGGAGAGATGTGTGCTGAGCGATCTAGCACAGAATGCTCAGCACATATCTCTCCCCCTGCTCAGCACTGTTTATAAGCCATGTACGTGTAATGTTATCTAATTAGGTTGGATCCGTTTTTGGCGTTTAGAAACGGACGAATCTCGTGATTCTGACCGATGGTCATTATCGCGGTAGCCAATTAGGGTGCATTTTGATCGGCCAAAAACTGATAACTGGATACCCCCTAAATCACAGTTTTCTTGTTTTGCTCATTATTTATGTACTGTTCAGGTGCTGTGAAACCCTTGTGGCGCCATATAAATAAAGGATATTAATAATAATAACATCTTGTCTGTGTTGGGTCATGATAGCAGAACGAGCTCCCCCATCTCTCCTACTGACTTCTTAATTTGGACACTCTCATGCATATTGTAATTCATCGGCCAAAGACAGATATGAAGGTAACACTTACATGTCCTGTATGTACTGTTAATAAGGTCATATTAGTAGTAAATAATACACAATATTTTACTTGCATCGTCATATTGTGCAGATTTAAAAAATCAATAAAGCAAAGTATATCACATAAAATACTCTGCTGGATTTGTGTTTTGATAGGAAATTTTTTGTTGTAATAAAAAATGTTTAGTCTTTTGCTTTTTGTATGTTTGTTTTTTTATAATTCTTTAAGTTAGCCTTATTTCCAAAGTAATATGTACCCCACATATTACAAAATGCTACAGCAAATACTGTCAAATGTGACATTCTGACACAGGGCCTGATTCTGAGGCACACGCGTGTACTGAGTCGTATATTGGCGGTCACCGATCTGCAAGTTTAAGCAAAGGCCTACAAACTCCCTCCCTTGTGTTCACCCATGCGGCTGTATGTGTAAGGACTCGGGGTAATTCAGAGTTGATCACAGCAGCGAATTTGTTAGCAGTTGGGCAAAACCATGGTGGTCATTCCGAGTTGATTGCTAGCTGCATTCGTTCGCTGTGCAGCGATGAAGCAAAAAAACGTCAGTTCTGCGTATGCGGCGCAATGCGCCCGCGCGACGTACTATTACAACGACCAATGTAGTTTCACACAGGGTCTAGCGAAGCTTTTCAGTCGCACTGCTGGCCGCAGAATGATTGACATGAAGTGGGCGTTTCTGGGTGTCAACTGACCGTTTTCAGGGAGTGATCGTAAAAACGCAAGCGTGCCAGGAAAAACGCAGGCGTGGCTGGGCGAACGCAGGGCGTGTTTGTGACGTCAAAACAGGAACTCAACAGTCTGAAGTCATCGCAAGCGCTGAGTAGGTATTGAGCTACTCTAAAACTGCACAAAAAAAATTTGCCGACTTTCGTTCGCACTTCTGCTAAGCTAACATACACCCCGAAAATGGCCGTGACACACCTGCATTATTGCTGCCACTCCCAGTTACTGCCCCCAGACAGTGCCTTCCTGTCAATCACTCTGTGATTAGGTCTGCTGATAATCGCTCCATTGTGAAAACATCAGCGTTGCATGCAAACATGAATTAGACACTTATACACTACCATCAGTCGCACCATTGAAAATTGCACCAGCCCTGTTGGCAAGTGCAGTGTCTCTGTCTGACCGCGGACTCCTATGCCTGTGTCTGTGCGTCTGGGAACACAGGGGTGAATGTATGAAGCAGTGACAAGAGTGGAGAAGTGAGCCAGTGGAGAAGTTACCCATGGCAATCAATCAGCCTTGACGTAACATTTATAATTTGCATACTATACAATTGCACGGAGGAGCTGATTGGTTGCCATGGGCAACTTATCCACTGGATCACTTCTCCGCTCTTTTCACTGCTTCATACATTTACCCCATAGTCACTTGCACTGACACACATGCGACACTCCCATAATACATGTACTGAATGCACCAGTCTTGGGTGCACTAGTAGCCACATCCCAGTCACTGCCCATCGTTTTTCCACAACGTATATATCTGATAGCATCTGAGTCCATAGCAGCAGCTCCTCTGTGCGTAGACTCTGAGCAAACCATGCGCCATGGGGGCATCAGAATCTTTCACGCACACGCAGCCGCAGATAATTGCTCAGCTACATGAGCCTTAACACTGCGTGCAGACTGCGAGTGAATCAGAACGAGCCCACAATGTTTTACTGTTCCTGATAATCCCCACAGATTTACATTTCAGAACAGTTAGAAATAAGCATTTTATTGAATATTTAAATGTGAATAATATGTTGATGCTTCCATTTTTTTGAGAATGCCTCTAGATCACAGGTTCTCAAACTCGGTCCTCAGGACCCCACACAGTGCATGTTTTGCAGGTCTCCTCACAGAATCACAAGTGAAATAATTAGCTCCACCTGTGGACCTTTTAAAATATGTCAGTGAGTAATTAATACACCTGTTCACTTGCTGGGTTACCTGCAAAACATGCACTGTGTGGGGTCCCGAGGACCGAGTTTGAGAACCACTGCTCTAGATAATAAGGTGTATAATGTTCGATTTCGTATTCGATTTAATTCGAATCAAATTGACATTCTTTTTACTCATTGGGCTCGATTCAATTCTGGGCGGATTTAATAGAGCCGGGAAGGAGCTCCTGAAGCTATTCAATTCTGCGCCTGTCGTCCCCGACTAGAGGATTTCTTCTTGCACTCCTCCAGGGGTGTGAGCAGAAATCTGACAAAACTTAGGTCTGCGATGCTGTTTTGTGCCACAGTGCAGACAAAACAGCATCGCGGCGGGCACTTTAGATGGAGAATGCCTGTTCTCACGTCTAAACACCCTGTTTAGTCCGGGAGCTCCCTCCTGGCGCTATTCAATCTGAGCACAATTGAATCGAGTCCATTGAATCACACATTTACTAATGTAAAATTTTTAAATCGATTTCAAAAGTCGTACTAGTTGTTCAATTTTGTTCGGTTTAGGATATCCATTTCACAACCGAACATAAACTCACCTAGAAAATCAAATATAAAATGAAATAGAATAAACACTTCCCTATCGAGTCACATGCAAGAAGCTGCTGTGTTTCCTCTAATTCTAATTTGCGTACATCTCCGATGGTGGGGTGTCTGTGCTGTTTTACGTACATCTCCGATGGTGGGGCTTCTGCGCTGGTTTGCGTACATCTCTGATGGTGGGGCTCCTGCGCTGGTTTGCGTACATCTCCGATGGTGGGGCTCCTGCTCTGGTTTGCGTACATCTCCGATGGTGGGGTGCCTGTGCTGTTTTGCGTACATCTCCGATGGTGGGGCTCCTGCGCTGGTTTGCGTACATCTCCGATGGTGGGGCTCCTGCGCTGGTTTGCGTACATCTCCGATGGTGGGGTGCCTGTGCTGTTTTGCGTACATCTCCGATGGTGGGGCTCCTGCGCTGGTTTGTGTACATCTCCGATGGTGGGGTGCCTGTGCTGTTTTGCGTACATCTCCGATGGTGGGGCTCCTGCGCTGGTTTGCGTACATCTCCGATGGTGGGGTGCCTGTGCTGTTTTGCGTACATCTCCGATGGTGGGGCTCCTGTGCTGTTTTGCGTACATCTCCGATGGTGGGGCTCCTGCGCTGGTTTGCGTACATCTCCGATGGTGGGGTGCCTGTGCTGTTTTGCGTACATCTCCGATGGTGGGGCTCCTTCGCTGGTTTGCGTACATCTCCGATGGTAGGGCTCCTGCGCTGGTTTGCGTACATCTCCGATGGTGGGGTGCCTGCGCTGGTTTGCGTACATCTCCGATGGTGGGGCTCCTGCGCTGGTTTGCGTACATCTCCGATGGTGGGGCTCCTGCGCTGGTTTGCGTACATCTCCGATGGTGGGGTGCCTGTGCTGGTTTGCGTACATCTCCGATGGTGGGGCTCCTGCGCTGGTTTGCGTACATCTCCAATGGTGGGGCTCCTGCTCTGATTTGTGTACATCTCCGATGGTGGGGCTCCTGCGCTGGTTTGCGTACATCTCCGATGGTGGGGCTCCTGCGCTGGTTTGTGTACATCTCTGATGATGGGCCATCTGCAATAGTTTGCATACATCTCCGATGTGCATGTGCAGAATGGGTCCTGCGCCATCGCACACAGCGTCCCCTAAGCCGCAGTCTGTCACCGTTTGGCGGCTAGGAATCCATAGACACAGGAGCGTTGTCACTGGTGTCCATCTCTGAATGAGGCCCAGAATTCCTTCAGCCACAGTGACGTGTTTGGGTCCCTTATTATGAGAGATGTGCACAAATCCTCAAGTGTTTCTTTATTTCTTTTGAAAATTGCTAAAAACATCTAAAATCATGTCATTTGGTCCTGTCACATAGAGCCTTTACAGTATTTTTAATATCTGGCCTGATTCATTGGCGGACGCTATAGCGCTTACAGCTGTGATTCTGTATAAAGAGGATGTGCAAAATTATTCTAAAACCCAGCAGCCCTGAGAAGTACAGAGACACCCAGCGGAGCCATCGCAAATGCACAGCAACTGTGCACACAGTCCCAGTGCACACGCAGATCCATCGATAATCGCCAGCTTGATTAAATCAACGGCCACACACAGAGCCGGCCCTAATCAACATGATGCCCCAGGCAAGATATTGGCTGCTGCCCCCTAGCACCACCGCTAGTTCCTCCTCTGACCGGCACCCCTTTCCCAGCAACATCACCCCTCACCCAAAGCAGTCCTTATTTTGGTGTTCCTACCCCCTATATTTTAAATAGGAACAGTGCGCACATTCGGCGCAAAGCCCAAAAAGGGGTGTGTTTTTGCTGGCAAGGAGCATGGCCACACAATAGTAACCCCAATTTAAATTACGCCACACAATAGTGCAACTTTATTCACATTATATAATGTCCCTAATTCATGTTACATCACACAGTAGTACCACTTTACCTTATAATCGAAACTCCTCACAGTAGTGCTCCTTATTCACATTACACTGAATTGCTCCTTATTCACATTACACTATACCATATTGCTCTTTATTCACATTAGACCAAACAGTAGTGCCCTTTCTATACGTTACATCACACAGTAGAGCACCTTATACACATAATGCCACACATTAGTAATGCATTTATACACATAATACCACACAGTACTGCCCCTTACACATGACACATTTTATTAATGTCCTTATAAACATAATGCGCCTTACACATTATGCCAACATTTATTAATGCCCTTATATACATAATGGCCCTCATTCCGAGTTGTTCGCTCGCAAGCTGCTTTTAGGAGCATTGCACACGCTAAGCCGCCGCCTACTGGGAGTGAATCTTAGCTTAGCAAAATTGCGAACGAAAGATTCTCAAAATTGCGAATAGAAATTTCTTTGCAGTTTCTGAGTAGCTCGACACTTACTCTGCCACTGCGATCAGTTCAGTCAGTTTCGTTCCTGGTTTGACGTCACAAACACACCTAGCGTTCGCCCAGACACTCCCCCGTTTCTCCAGCCACTCCCGCGTTTTTCCCAGAAACGGCAGCGTTTTTTCACACACTCCCATAAAACGGCCAGAAACACCCACTTTTTCCCAGAAACACCTACTTCCTGTCAATCTCATTACGATCACCAGAACGAAGAAAAACCTCGTAATGCGGTGAGTAAAATACCAATCTTCATAGCAAATTTACTTGGCGCAGTCGCAGTGCGAACATTGCGTATGCGCAATTAGCGGAAAATCGCTGCGATGCGAAGAAAATTACCGAGCGAACAACTCGGAATGAGGGCCAATGTCCCTTACACATATGCCACACATTTTAATGCCCTTATACACATAATGCCCCTAACAGATATGTCAAACACGTTTGCACAACCAACCCACCCGCACACAGCATTCACACGGCTGCTAACACTGTGACCTGCTTGGATACAGATGTGTCCTCATAAATCTTGCCTCAATGCGCCATGCAGCAGGAGTTGCCTGGCGTGAGTCAGCTGGCAGCTTTGCTAATGTTGGGTGCCTATTTTTGATGAAAATGCATCTTATTTACATTGCTATGTGGCTAGGATGCACAAGCAGCTTCTGCTGATTAAAATTATATGCGGCATGCTTACATTCTGTGTGCAACTGTGGCTCTATTTGCATATGAAATGCTACACACCGAATATAGGCATGCCGCATATCATTTTAATCAGCAGAAGCTGCTTTTGCCCCTAGGCATTTGCCTAGTTTGCCTATGCCTAGGACCGGCTTTGGCCACACAGCATGGTAGCCTGAAAAGAGACGCTGGAGGCACGCTGCTTGAGTATGGATTCGCAGGCTCGCCCAGTGATATTCCCCCAAAACGCCCGTGACACGCCTGAGCTTTTGCCACCACTCCCTCGTCAACACCTACAAACGGTGAATGACTGCCAATCACTCTGTGTAAAGGTAAGCGCTGCAAGCGGCATCACTATTAGACTTTGGTGAACGTGCAGTGCAAAGCATATGCATGTGCGAGTTACCAATAATTGCTCATTGCAAAACCATCACCATAGCGTCCGTCTTCTCTACTTTTATAGGTATCATAATCAGGGCCGACCTGAGACTAATTTTTTTGGCAGCAAATATATATTATGGTGCCCTTTAGTGGAATATATAGGTGTGTGGCTTCACAGGAAGGGCCACAGAATAGTACCAATTCACATTACACAGTACAGCAGTGTCCGTTAGTCACATTACACCACATAGTAGCAGAGGCAGAACTCTGGGAGGCAACGGAGTCATCTGCCGCCGGGCTCCTGCTCTGAAGGGGGCACCTCTCCTCCCATTCTGTGACACCAGTGAATTAAGTTAATTGATAGCTGCCGCTATCTTTTCAGTGGCCGACTTCCTCACTGTGCCCTGCACCTTACAAATCACACCCTCTTTATTATACACATTTTACAAGTGTCACACCCAGGATTAGAAACCACAACCTATTACACTGGAAGCAGACACCTTACTGATTAAGCTGTTTGCGCCTGTATAGGAAATATGATAATTTTTAACTATATGAAGATACTTCTCTGACAATTACACGTAACTTCATAACTTCATATAGTTAGCATTCTCATGCTTCCTCTACAGGAGCAAATAGCTCCATCAGTAAAGTGTCTGCTGCTACACACACACACACACACACACACACACACACGCACGCACACACACACACACACACACACACACACACACACACACACTTATCTTGATATAGGAAATAGGGGGGCACCAATATTTATCTTGCCTCCGGGCAACTGGGACGAACTTACGCCACTGTATAGTAGTGTCCATTATTCACATTATACCGCACAGTAGTGTTCGTTAGTCAAATTACACCACACAGTAGTGTCCGTTATTCACATTACACTGCACAGTAGTGTCCGTTATTCACATTGCACCGCACAGTAGTGTCCGTTAGTCAAATTACACCACATAGTAGTGTCCGTTATTCACATTGCACCACACAGTAGTGTCCGTTATTTACATTGCACCGCACAGTAGTGCCCGTTATTCACATTGCACCGCACAGTAGTGCCCATTATTCACATTGCACCACACAGTAGTGTCCGTTAGCCAAATTACACCACATAGTAGTGTCCGTTATTCACATTGCACCACACAGTAGTGTCCGTTATTCACATTGCACCGCACAGTAGTGCCCATTATTCACATTGCACCACACAGTAGTGTCCGTTAGTCAAATTACACCACATAGTAGTGTCCGTTATTCACATTGCACCACACAGTAGTGTCCGTTATTCACATTGCACCGCACAGTAGTGCCCATTATTCACATTGCACCACACAGTAGTGTCCGTTAGTCAAATTACACCACATAGTAGTGTCCGTTATTCACATTGCACCACACAGTAGTGCCCATTATTCACATTGCACCACACAGTAGTGTCTGTAATTCACATGATACTGCACAGCAGTGCCTCTTATACACGTTACCCCACAGTAGCCGCTTATATATGTTACACCACAGTAATGTTCCTTATACACATCATGCCATGGTGGAAACAGTGATGTAAGGTTCCTACCAAACAATTGTACGAACAGTTTAGTTTTGAAATAACTTTTTTTTCTTCAAGTATGTTCAAGTACAGTTTAGAAAATGAAAACCAAGTAAATGGGCTCGATTCAATTCAGTGCGGATTGAATAGCGCTGGGAATTAGCTCCGGGTGCTATTAAATTCTGCACGCTTTGACACCTGAGGTGAGGACATGTTTTCGCACCCAACAAAGGGTGCGAGCAGAAATCCAACATAAGTGCTGGCGGATGCTGATTCTCCCCTTAGCACGGCAGACACAGCATTGTGCCGAGCACTTATGTCAGAGAATGCCGGTTCTCGCAACAAAACACCCTGTTTAGACAGCGAGATCCGGCCTTCTCTGATTTAGCATCACACTGAATTAAATAGCACCGGAAGCTAATTCCCGTCACTATTCAATCCGCGCAGAATTGAATTGACCCCATTGATTGTTATGGGTATCACATTATGCCATACTGTAGTGCCCACAGATTATACCACACTGCAGTCCTCTCACATTATACAACACTGTACTGCCCCCAAATTATGCCACAGTCATACGCTCCAACCTTTTTGTCAGGTACAGCACCTTTTTTATGGTCTGTACCGATTTTTGGCTCTCCAAACTTCCCTTGAAAGTATAGGAAAAGGGACGTGACCACACCCCCTTTCCTAATTTGTACCAATTTTTATGTGTGAAATGTTGGAGGGTATGCACAGTGCAGTCCCCACATATTATACCACACTGTACTGCCCCACATATTATACCACACTGTACTGCCCCACATATTATACCACAATGTACTGCCCCCAAATGATGCCATGCTGTACTGCCCTCACATTATACCACAGTGTACTGCCCCACATATTATACCACAGTGTACTGCCCCACATATTATACCACAATGTACTGCCCCCAAATGATGCCATGCTGTACTGCCCTCACATTATACCACAGTGTACTGCCCCACATATTATACCACAGTGTACTGCCCCACATATTATACCACAATGTACTGCCCCACATATTATACCACACTGTACTGCCCCACATATTATACCACAATGTACTGCCCCCAAATGATGCCATGCTGTACTGCCCTCACATTATACCACAGTGTACTGCCCCCCAGGGGTGTAGCCAGAACTTTGTGGGCCCCATAGCAACATTTTGAAGGGGCCCCTATCCTAATGCTTCTAGAGACACCTATCCACAGCAATTGTTTATTTTAAGCCCCATAGTAGTGCCCTAGGTAATTTTATGAACCATAGTAGTGCCCTAGTTAATTTTATGAACCATAATAGTGCCCTAGTTAATTTTCTGAATCATAGTAGTGCCTTAGTTAATGTTATGCCCCATAGTAGTGCCCTAGTTTATTTTATGAACCATAGTAGTGCCCTAGTTCATTGTAGGGCCACCAGTACATATTATACAACACAGTGACCCCAATTCACATTATGACATGCAGTGTGCCCAGTTCATATTATGTCACATTACAGCACCCCCAGCTCATATTATGCCACACTATAGTGCCTCCACTTCATATTGTGCCCCATTACAGATTCCCAGTTCAGATTATAAAACATTATAATGCCCTCCAATTCATTTTATACCACATTACAACAATAACCAAGTCAAGGGGCATAACTAGATATATTGAAGGCCCCAAGGCAAAGGACTGTAAGGACCCCTACATATCACCCAAAGTGGGTCCCTCACAGCTCTTGGCCCCATAGCAGCTGCACTTCCTGCACCTACGGTAGCTACGCCATTGCTGCCCCCAAATTATGCCACACTGTACTGCCCCCACATTATACCAGTGTACTGCCCCCACATTATACCACACTGCAGTCCCCACATATTATACCACACTGTATTGCCCCACACATTATACCAGTGTACTGCCCACACATTATACTACACTGCACTGCCCCCACATTATGACACACTGTACTGCGCCCACATTATGCCCTCACATTATGCTATACTGCACCCCACCCACACACACATTACAATATGTCACACTGCAGAAACCTCACATCATTCTAAATTGTAGTGTAGAGCAGTCACAACTAGGCCATTTTTTCAATCCCAGATACAGGGATTGAAAAATGGTCAATCCCGGGCTTCCAGGGATACCCGGGATTGTCTTTTTTATTGTGTGTCCAACCGTCCCCCACGCCCCGCCCCGCCCACATAAGTCACCAAACTGCAAGGGTGGGCGGTGGGATTCTTCATTCAGACTCAGCAGCGGATAACGGACGGCTTTCCATCGGGCACGGCAGTGGGTGACGAGGTGGTGACTGCGCAGCGTGACCTCAGAGTCAGAAGTCACACTGCTCAGTAGGAGCTGGGCAGCATTGAGCGTCCTCAGGACGCTTAACGCTGACTGGCATTAAAGGGCCGCCTGATCCCACAATCCCCGGGATTGGATTTTTGCCCTAAATCCTGGAATCTTGCCGATCCCGATATTGGCAACCCTAGTCACAGCCTCAGAGTGAGTCACTCCCATGAGGCTGCTGCTGATCTCTACGGGACAGAGGAGCATGTGACAAGCGCCTCCAATCAGAGCTCAGCACATGCTCATCTGACCCCTCAGAGGAGTTATTACTCAGTAGTGCATTGCTCCAGCCGCCCCCCGTTACATTAAAGTTGTGTCTATTTACTAAGCCTTAGATAGAGATAAAGTGCACCGAGATAAAGTAACAGCCAATCAGCCCATAACTGTCATTTTTCAAACCCAGCCTGTGACATGGTAGTTAGGAGCTGATTGGCTGGTACTTTATCTCTATGCACTTTATCTCCATCTAAGGGGGATATTCAATTGTTTGAAAAGTCGGTTGGGTGTCCGTTTGTTTCCTGTCTATTAGATAGGAAAAAAATATACCCAACTGACTCTTCAAACAATTGAATACCTCCTAAGGTTTTATTAAATAGACCTCTTTTTGTTCCCTTCATGATCAGGACTAGGAAGTGACTGCCTGAGAGGGCAGAAGCGAACTCCTGCCCTTACAGCACCTTAATGTTTTATCCATTCTCCGTTTGTTTGAGGTTATTTTGTTTTATCTATGCACCATTGTACCCTCGCAAGCTCGATTCGCCCGCCGCGCTTTGGGCTTAGTGTCTCGCTTCGCTCGCCACAGGTTTCTATTCCAAATAGTTGGTGATATGGACACAGAGGCTTATGGGAAAGGTCCTTTCCACAAAGGGTAACTAACTACCATTACATTCCTGCAGCTGCCATGAGTCCCTTCTCAAAGCAGGGCCATAACTATTTGGGGACTATGCCGTGTACCCACGGTAAGCGCCCTATTTGCTCTTCCGCTCCACACAGCCACATAGCTGCCATATGCGTCAGGCCGGCCCTGATCATAATGAAGGTTTAGGGAATAGAATGTTGTCTAGATGCTAAAATCGCCTGGCTGCTACTAGTCTATTATTTTGGGGATTTGTAGTTCGATTTTCAATTTGAATGTTAGTAAATCAGGGATTCTATATTCGTCTAGGTACAAGTACCGATGTTTTGCATATATTCTCCAAAAGCAAAATGGAATGAAAATCGAATGCAAAATCACCAAAAACCCAAAATCTCACATTAGTAAATATACCTCCAAGTGTCAATAATTGAGTGGCACTGTCCCTGCTTCAACTCAAATTCCCATCTAACCATTTACTTCCTGACTCGCTTCCTCTTTCATCTGAATATTGGAAAAACAATCATAATTTTGCTTTCAAAAGTATCAAGATAGTTCCTTCCTACACTATATAATCGCCCCCACATTGAGTACAGAAGTGGCTGGCGAGGTGGGTGTCAGCGACCACCAAATGTAAGTCAGTTAGTGGAAATCTTTGGCATTTGACTATTTGACATGTTGAGAGATTTACAGTACAGAAGCCTTCAGCTTCTCAGGGAGGATGTGAAGCCCTGTGTTACTCCCCATCATACACAGGTGTACATTATAGATTTTTGATTATACAATACACTCCCAATGCTCATCTTGATTCATTATGGTATATTTACAGCTCTTCATCACAGGCTGCTGCAACATGTTCTCATCTCTCAGATTGTCACAATAATTAAACAGAAAGTCTCTGTTATTGTGGGAAACTGGGCTAATTTTACACCGTGCGCACTGAATTTGGTGACTCAGATCTCATTACGTAGTCGTGTTTCTTGGTAGCAATCTACATCAGGTGCAAAGCGATTCAGAGGTATAATTAGAAAGGCAATGGACAGCGTCCAATAGGTAATCACTGCTGGCAGTATTCTGAATCATTTACCGCAGTTTAAAGGCCCCCAACTCAGAGCAGTTTAAGGTGCATTGTATATTTTGTTTTTAGTTTTATTTAAAATCCAATATTGGGGGCGGTTTAACAAAGAACAATGAAGGCATTTTATTAAACCTTTTGTGTGTGTTCAATACTAATTATAGCTGGAAACTTGTACCCCTGAGGATTTGGTAGAGAATTAAACAATCTGAAGCAGGATCACCACCAGTGGGGGTAGCGAGGCTCGTCACAGAGAATTAAATACCAGTCATGACGAGAGTGTTGTAATTAATTCTGATGGTAACCACTGCTTCTGAATGCCCAGCGTAATTCACTGCAGAATTCACAAGCAGAACAAGGTGGCACTTGTTACTAATGAGTGCCCTTGCAATTTACAGACACCGCGCTACTTCCACATGAACTTAGCCACTGCTAACAATAGACGGCCGAACAGCCGATTTATCAAGTAGTCCTTTATTTTTTTGTTTGCGAAATTGCTGAAACTGAGTGATTTCGAAAAAATCTTTGTTAGATAAATTAAGCCCTAAGGGGTCTAGTTACTAAATGGTGCAATCCGCTGGGCTTTGACCCGCTATTTAGTAAATATTCCTCTAATTCCACAATAAATGTGGTTTATTCATGTAACGATAATCCAGCAGGCCATTGATTTTTAGTACAATTTATTCATGAGGGCAAGGCAATGGGAGGTTTGAAAAAAATTGCTCCAGCTGCAGTACCATGGAGGTATAGTGGGCCTGATTTAGAAATGGTTGGAGTGGCGGGATCCTATTAGCTTACCGGAAGTCGGAACCACCATGCGGGAATCCCGACATTGCTCACAATACGGGCGCCGGAATCCGGACTGTTGGCATCCCGATCGTATGTGTGCCGAGGAGGGTTATGGTTAGGCTGGGGGGGTGGATTGAGGTTAGGGTAAGGCACTAGAGGGAGGGTTAGGCTGCGGGTTGGAAAGGTTAGGTACTAAGAGGGTACGGTTTGGGTTTGGCTGCAGGGGGATTAGGGTTAGGCACTGATGGGGGGAGGGTCAAGGTTAGGCTGCAGGGGGGAGGGATTGGGTTAGGCTGCAAGGGTTAGGCTGCAGATAGGGAGGTTTAGGAGGGTAAGGGTGGTGGGTCAGATGACGTACCTAAAAGGTGTTGCGATCCTGACCATTGGGGTGCTGCTGTCAGTCTTCTGACTGCCGCCATTCAAAGCGCCGGATAATGATTCCATCTCCCAGTGATAGCTCTGTATGTTAATGCAGCTAGAAGCATCTATTACAAGTAGATGCCTTCTGCTGCAGTAGTGATTCGACCTACATACTTAGATGCACCATCAGATCACTGCGACACCATTGAACTGCTTGGTACCCATGGGGACATGCAGGCCGCCCATTGCAGAGGCCAGGAAATCTCTGTCCAACAACGGATATCGCTGGCCTCTTCCCTCCATCTAAAAGGTGGCAAGACACCTCTGCTTTCACAAACGGAGGCCGTCGCCACCACCCTCCCTGCCCCTTGAACAGCGGCACACTGTCTGTCACTGACCATCTGATGCTGGACTGCATGCTACGTTGCAGGACCCATTCACGCATTCGCAGAAAGAGTCCTGTGCATGTGTGAAGTACCAAACATCGGCACTTTGGGGCATGCGCCGCAACAGTGACCGGACCTCAATGAGGTCCAGTGTCTTGGTGGTATTAGATTTTCTGATGTTGCAGATTAAATTGAACATTAACCAGTTAAGCTCGGATATCAACACAGGCCTGGTATCACTGAGTGTGTGGTCCTAGAGCAAGCGCAATGCCCTAGAGTGATCAACTCCAATATGTCTACATGTACATAAATTAACCAGATGACCGTTACCAGCCCGTTCTTGTGGACTTGGATCAACAACCACAACTGTCAAACGTAAGGCCCTCATACATCAACGGCCTGTTTCCCCAGCAGCCAGCTCCAATCCGTTGGGAATCGGGGAAATTAAACAAGTTAAAAATAATTTGGAATCTTTTTTTTTTTTTAAAGGCATCAGTGGTACCAATTCACAGGCACCGATCTGCCAGTTGGCGCCCAGTGATGATCATCGATCCGTCGGAATCAGGGAAATTTAAACATGTTAAAAATGTTTAATTTCTACCATACTCCAACGGATCGTAAATCATCGCTGGGATCAGGGATCCGGGATGAGTATGATTAAGGATTGATTTCCATGATTCGACTCTTCCAAGAAACCAGAATTGTTCACAAAATAATACATCTGTAATAAAATAAGAATTTACTTACCGATAATTCTATTTCTCGTAGTCCGTAGTGGATGCTGGGGACTCCGTCAGGACCATGGGGAATAGCGGCTCCGCAGGAGACTGGGCACAAAAGTAAAAGCTTTAGGATCAGGTGGTGTGCACTGGCTCCTCCCCCTATGACCCTCCTCCAAGCCTCAGTTAGGATACTGTGCCCGGACGAGCGTACACAATAAGGAAGGATTTTGAATCCCGGGTAAGACTCATACCAGCCACACCAATCACACTGTACAACCTGTGATCTGAACCCAGTTAACAGCATGATAACAGCGGAGCCTCTGAAAAGATGGCTCACAACAATAATAACCCGATTTTTGTAACAATAACTATGTACAAGTATTGCAGACAATCCGCACTTGGGATGGGCGCCCAGCATCCACTACGGACTACGAGAAATAGAATTATCGGTAAGTAAATTCTTATTTTCTCTAACGTCCTAAGTGGATGCTGGGGACTCCGTCAGGACCATGGGGATTATACCAAAGCTCCCAAACGGGCGGGAGAGTGCGGATGACTCTGCAGCACCGAATGAGAGAACTCCAGGTCCTCCTCAGTCAGGGTGTGCCCCTGACCAAGTATCAGCTCGGCAAAGTTGTAAAGCCGAGAGCCCTCGGGCAGCCGCCCAAGATGAGCCCACCTTCCTTGTGAAATGGGCATTTACATATTTTGGCTGTGGCAGGCCTGCCACAGAATGTGCAAGCTGAATTGTACTACACATCCAACTAGCAATCGTCTGCTTAGAAGCAAGAGCACCCAGTTTGTTGGGTGCATACAGGATAACAGCAAGTCAGTTTTCCTGACTCCAGTCGTCCTGGAAACTATATTTTCAGGGCCCTGACAACATCTAGCAACTTGGAGTCCTCCAAGTCCCTAGTAGCCGCAGGTACCACAATAAGCTGGTTCAGGTGAAACACTGACACCACCTTAGGGAGAAACTGGGGACGAGTCCGCAGCTCTGCCCTGTCCGAATGGACAATCAGATATGGGCTTTTGTGAGACAAACGCCGCCAATTCTGACACTCGCCTGGCCGAGGCCAGGGCCAACCGCATGGTCACTTTCCCTGTGAAATATTTCAAATCCACAGATTTGAGCGGTTTAAACCAATGTGATTTGAGGAATCCCAGAACTACGTTGAGATCCCACAGTGCCACTGGAGGCACAAAAGGGGGTTGTATATGCAGTACTCCCTTGACAAACTTCTGGACTTCAGGAACTGAAGCCAATTCTTTCTGGAAGAAAATCGACAGGGCCGAAATTTGAACCTTAGTGGACCCCAATTTGAGGCCCATAGTTTGCAGGAAATGCAGGTAACGACCGAGTTGAAATTTCTTCGTGGGGCCTTCCTGGCCTCACACCACGCAACATATTTTCGCCACATGTGGTGATAATGTTGTGCGGTCACCTCCTTCCTGGCTTTGACCAGGGTAGGAATGACCTCTTCCGGAATGCCTTTTTCCCTTAGGATCCGGCGTTCAACCGCCATGCCGTCAAACGCAGCCGCGGTAAGTCTTGGAACAGACATGGTACTTGCTGAAGCAAGTCCCTTCTTAGCGGCAGAGGCCATGAGTCCTCTGTGAGCATCTCTTGAAGTTCCGGGTACCAAGTCCTTCTTGGCCAATCCGGAGCCACGAGTATAGTTCTTACTCCTCTACGTCTTATAATTCTCAATACCTTGGGTATGAGAAGCAGAGGAGGTAAGACATACACCGACTGGTACACCCACGGTGTTACCAGAACGTCCACAGCTATTGCCTGAGGGTCTTTTGACCTGGCGCAATACTTGTCCAGTTTTTTGTTCAGGCGGGACGCCATCATGTCCACCTTTGGTCTTTCCCAACGGTTTACAATCATGTGGAAGACTTCCCGATGAAGTCCCCACTCTCCCGGGTGGAGGTTGTGCTGAGGAAGTCTGCTTCCCAGTTGTCCACTCCCGGAATGAACACAGCTGACAGTGCTATCACATGATTTTCCGCCCAGCGAAAAATCCTTGCAGTTTCTGCCATTGCCCTCCTGCTTCTTGTGCCGCCCTGTCTGTTTACGTGGGCGACTGCCGTGTTGTTGTCCCACTGGATCAATACCGGCTGACCTTGAAGCAGAGGTCTTGCTAAGCTTAGAGCATTGTAAATTGCCCTTAGCTCCAGTATATTTATGTGGAGAAAAGTCTCCAGACTTGATCACACTCCCTGGAAATTTTTTCCTTGTGTGACTGCTCCCCAGCCTCTCAGGCTGGCCTCCGTGGTCACCAGCATCCAATCCTGAATGCCGAATCTGCGGCCCTCTAGAAGATGAGCACTCTGTAACCACCACAGGAGAGACACCCTTGTCCTTGGAGATAGGGTTATCCGCTGATGCATCCGGACCATTTGTCCAGCAGATCCCACTGAAAAGTTCTTGCGTGGAATCTGCCGAATGGAATCGCTTCGTAATAAGCCACCATTTTTCCCAGGACTCTTGTGCAATGATGCACTGACACCTTTCCTGGTTTTAGGAGGTTCCTGACTAGCTCGGATAACTCCCTGGCTTTCTCCTCCGGGAGAAACACCTTTTTCTGGACTGTGTCCAGAACCATCCCTAGGAACAGCAGACGTGTCGTCGGAAACGGCTGCGATTTTGGATATTTAAAATCCACCCGTGCTGTCGTAGAACTACTTGAGATAGTGCTACTCCGACTTCCAACTGTTCTCTGGACCTTGCCCTTATCAGGAGATCGTCCAAGTAAGGGATAATTAAGACGCCTTTTCTTTGAAGAAGAATCATCATTTCGGCCACTACTTTGGTAAAGACCCGGGGTGCCGAGGACAATCCAAACGGCAGCGTCTGAAACTGATAGTGACAGTTCCGTACCACGAACCTGAGGTACCCTTGGTGAGAAGGGCAATTTGGGACATGGAGGTAAGCAACCTTGATGTCCAGGGACACCCAATTGGTTCGCTATCACTGCTCTGAGTGACTCCATCTTGATTTGAACCTTTGTATGTAAGTGTTCAAAGATTATCCATTTAGAATAGGTCTCACCGAGCCGTCCGGCTTCAGTACCACAATATAGTGTGGAATAATACCCCTTTCCTTGTTGTAGGAGGGGTACTTTGATTATCACCTGCTGGGAATACAGCTTGTGAATTGTTTCCAATACTGCCTCCCTGTCGGAGGAAGACGTTGGTAAAACAGACATCAGGAGCCTGCGAGGGGGAGACGTCTCGAATTTCCAATCTGTACCCCTGGGATACTACTTGTAGGATCCAGGGGTCCACTTGCGAGTGAGCCCACTACGCGCTGAAACTCTTGAGACGACCCCCCACCGCACCTGAGTCCGCTTGTACGGCCCCAGCGTCATGCTGAGGACTTAGTAGAAGCGGTGGAGGGCTCTGTTCCTGGGAATGGGCTGCCTGCTGCAGTCTTCTTCCCTTTCCTCTATCCCTGGGCAGATATGACTGGCCTTTTGCCCGCTTGCCCTTATGGGGACGAAAGGACTGAGGCTGAAAAGACGGTGTCTTTTTCTGCTGAGATGTGACTTGGGGTAAAAAAGGTGGATTTTCCAGCTGTTGCCGTGGCCACCAGGTCCGATGGACCGACCCCAAATAACTCCTCCCCTTTATACGGCAATACTTCCATGTGCCGTTTGGAATCTGCATCACCTGACCACTGTCGTGTCCATAAACATCTTCTGGCAGATATGGACATCGCACTTACTCTTGATGCCAGAGTGCAAATATCCCTCTGTGCATCTCGCATATATAGAAATGCATCCTTTAAATGCTCTATAGTCAATAAAATACTGTCCCTGTCAAGGGTATCAATATTTTCAGTCAGGGAATCCGACCAAACCACCCCAGCGCTGCACATCCAGGTTGAGGCGATCGCTGGTCGCAGTATAACACCAGTATGTGTGTATATACCTTTTTAGGATATTTTCCAGCCTCTCAGCTGGCTCCTTGAGGGCGGCCCTATCTGGAGACGGTACCGCCACTTGTTTTGATAAGCGTGTGAGCGCCTTATCCACCCTAAAGGGTGTTTCTGGCGGGAAAGGGTATACCGCCAATAATTTTCTATCGGGGGAAACCCACTCATCATCACACACTTCATTTAATTTATCTGATTCAGGAAAAACTACAGGTAGTTTTTTTCACACCCCACATAATACCCTTCTTTGTGGTACTTGTAGTATCAGAAATATGTAACACCTTCTTCATTGCCCTTAACATGTAACGTGTGGCCCTAAAGGAAAATACGTTTGTTTCTTCACCGTCGACACTGGAGTCAGTGTCCGTGTCTGTGTCTGTGTCGACCGACTGAGGTAAATGAGCGTTTTACAGCCCCTGACGGTGTTTGAGACGCCTGGACAGGTACTAATTTGTTTGCCGGCCGTCTCATGTCGTCAACCGACCTTGCAGCGTGTTGACATTATCACGTAATTCCTTAAATAAGCCATCCATTCCGGTGTCGACTCCCTAGAGAGTGACATCACCATTTCAGGCAATTGCTCCGCCTCCTCACCAACATCGTCCTCATACATGTCGACACACACGTACCGACACACAGCACACACACAGGGAATGCTCTGATAGAGGACAGGACCCCACTAGCCCTTTGGGGAGACAGAGGGAGAGTTTGCCAGCACACACCAAAAACGCTATAATTATACAGGGACAACCTTTATATAAGTGTTTTTCCCTTATAGCATTTTAATATATATATACATATCGCCAAATAAGTGCCCCCCCTCTCTGTTTTAACCCTGTTTCTGTAGTGCAGTGCAGGGGAGAGCCTGGGAGCCTTCCCACCAGCATTTCTGTGAGGGAAAATGGCGCTGTGTGCTGAGGAGAATAGGCCCCGCCCCCTTTTCGGCGGGCTTCTTCTCCCGTTTTTCTGAGACCTGGCAGGGGTTAAATACATCCATATAGCCCCCAGGGGCTATATGTGATGTATTTTTAGCCAGAATAAGGTACTATCATTGCTGCCCAGGGCGCCCCCCCCCCCCCAGCGCCCTGCACCCTCAGTGACCGCTGCTATGAAGTGTGCTGACAACAATGGCGCACAGCTGCAGTGCTGTGCGCTACCTTATGAAGACTGAAGAGTCTTCTGCCGCCGGTTTCTGGACCTCTTCACTTTTCGGCATCTGCAAGGGGGTCGGCGGCGCGGCTCCGGGACGAACCCCAGGGTGAGACCTGTGTTCCGACTCCCTCTGGAGCTAATGGTGTCCAGTAGCCTAAGAAGCCAATCCATCCTGCACGCAGGTGAGTTCACTTCTCTCCCCTAAGTCCCTCGTAGCAGTGAGCCTGTTGCCAGCAGGACTCACTGAAAATAAAAAACCTAACAAAACTTTTACTCTAAGCAGCTCTTTAGGAGAGCCACCTAGATTGCACCCTTCTCGGCCGGGCACAAAAATCTAACTGAGGCTTGGAGGAGGGTCATAGGGGGAGGAGCCAGTGCACACCACCTGATCCTAAAGCTTTTACTTTTGTGCCCTGTCTCCTGCGGAGCCGCTATTCCCCATGGTCCTGACGGAGTCCCCAGCATCCACTTAGGACGTTAGAGAAATGCTATTTTCAGCTAGCAAATTTATTTTTTGTTTTGTATTTTTATTTCCATGTATTTTTATTCTACAAATTAACCACTTTTCAAAGTGGTTTGGGTGTGCAGGAATCAGAAATTCATAGATGTTGTGAGTTCATCAAGAAATACAGTGACACATACAATATTCATTATAGAATGTCAATGAAAGAGTTTAATTAAAGCTACATTTAAACAGGGATTTCCTATGTGAGCTGAATATAATCAGGCACTCTAGAAGACATTCGCTCTAAATGCAGCTATCGGCTATTTGATACTGTAATTATGTTTTCAAATACTTTTCAGCTCGGTTGAGTGAGAAAAATGTATTCTTGAGATGTGGAAGTAATTAAGAAAACCCCACGTATCACTGGATTCATGTACTTTTGCAATAAAATAACCAGACAGGTATGGCTCACAGAACACATCGCCAAGTGGCACAAACCCCTTTAAATGGAGTTACTACAAACACACTTCAGTATGTTCTGAGTGAGATGATTCCTCCATGTTTTCTATATGCAAAGCAACTAAATGCATCAAGACAACATGATTAGCTACTATTGTCTTTTTCAATACTATCCAATTTAGATTTACCCTTGGGTCTGAAGGACAAAATAGCATGGCATATCCTCTCTGTCCATACATAGAAAATGTATCCACATTGTGATATGATACCCAGTCTGACCACAAACATACACCACCCAACAGGGCTGGACTGACAATTGGGCAAATGCCAGAGGGGCCGATAGCCTGAAAGGCTGACCTGGCCCAAAAGCTACGTCAAGGAGCTCCCAACACTCTGTTTGGTTGGCATGCAGGCGGGGAATGGCGTTATGCCAGGCCCCTGTGACTCAAGACACGCCCTGCCGGGGCCCGGCTATGCCCCTTTTACATGCGCGTGCAGCGGGAAGCTGGGGCCAAATTACAGCCCCTGACACCGCATATGGAATAGGTCACGCCCAGAAGAGATGACAGAAAATGGATGGTTGCAGACGATAGGAGTAGGGTCCCAACAGTCAGGCCCATGTATTTCCCCCCCCCATCCATGAGGGTACCAGGTGAGTCAGCCATGTGGGGCACACCACAAAGGTTACACTGTGGGAGATAAGCCATATAAGGACCCAAGAGCCGAGCAAGCAAAAATACAACTGGAAGAAATTGGGTTTTGATTAAAAAGAACAATTTTGCAAATGTCCGATCGAACACAGGCATAGGGGTATATTCAATAAGAGTCGGGTCCATTCCGACATGCAGTTGTCGGAATGGACCTGACAACCCCTATTTAAAGAGCGGCCAAATCCGACTGTCGGATTTGTCCGCACCCGGTGTCTTGGCGGGTGCGCTGACAGCAGCGGAGGGGGGAGCTGTCTGCGGCTGCCGTGGGAAAGATGTCTGCGGCGGTGGGGGCAGCAGCGGGAGAGCAGCAGAGGAGGAGGATACGGAGAGGAGGAGACGGAGTGAGCAGCGGCTGCAGCAGCGTAACTGGAGGCTCACAGCGGCGTCCACTCGGCTCCAGCAAGCAGGACCTCGCTTGCTGGAGCCGAGTGGATGCTGCCGCTGGGTTCCCGCTCTCCCCGCTGCTGAAGCCGCCGATCAGTGTGCATTCTGACAAGTCGGGTTTCCCGACTAGTCGGAAAAAACGGGACTGTAATGAATAGGTCGGAACCCCTTCTGACCTAAAACTGTCGGAAGCTGCCATCTTTCCGACAAGACGGCAGCTTCCGACAGTTTTTGAATATACCCCATAAAGTAACATGCCAAACCATGTGTACAAAACACAGTGGGGGGCATAGAGGAGAGTCCAGAAATACGAAATGTCCAAACCAAACAGTGGGAGCATATATGGACCAGCCGGTCGTGTATGTATGTGTGATAATACAGTGTCTGCTAATGGCAGGATCCAGCTGGATACTTGCAGGATCACTGAGCTTAGTGGAACATGTCCGTGTCCCACTGTGGTGCTCTAATACAGTAACAAAATAGCTCTGCACATGCACAAAAATACAGGAGCCAGCCATCTTGGTTAGGCGCAGATACCTCAATATGGAGCACCTTGCAAGTAGCACAGTAGAGCACTCCATTCTTCAACAATTTAAATGTGTTCTTTTTTATCCGAACCTGCTTATGCTTGTATCTGAAGCAGGCACAGCGCAAAAACATGCAAGATACACTCCACATAGGTGCACGCTCAACTCTCCATCAGCCGCTATGCGTATACTAAAAGCAACCCAAAGACACATTACCCAGAGGCACATTAGAGCTGGGAATTCATTATTTAGGAGTGTTGCAGCATCATTTACTGGTGAAGCAGCACATTCTATTTACAGCAGTTGGAAAATAATTAAACCGTCAACATATTTGTCTGCATTACAGACAGGGCCATTGGGAGGGGTGTACGAGTGATGTTGTCGCCAAGGGCCCCTGTTTCCTGGGGGAGGCAACGGCATTGCCCCACGGCACCTGCATCTGGCTACCAGGGTGTCTGGAACGTGCCAGTAGCACTGCTGCATTGCAGCTCAGCACGCACCCTGCAGTGTGTAGGGCCACCCACAATTCAAACATTTGGTTGCAGATATATAAAAAAATAAAAGAAAAATTGAAAAAATGCTGCTTGCGCTATAGAATGGAATATATGACTGCCATAATACGCAATATTTCCAAATCATTTACTAAAATCTGGACCCCCTGGCAGACTTCTCAAAACGCTACCTCCCCATTTGGCACCTGACTCTTGAGACTTTGGGCCTAATTCAGAGTTGATTGCAGCAGCAAATTTGTTAGCAGTTCGGTAAAACCATGGGGGTCATTCCGAGTTGATCGCTCGCTTACAGTTTTTAGCAGCCGTGCAAACGCATAGTTGCCGCCCACGGGGGAGTGTATTTTAGCATAGCAGGAGTGCGAAAGCCTGTGCAGCAGAGCGCCTGCAAACACATTTTGTGCAAAACAAGACCAGCTCTGTAGTTACTTATCCTGTGCGATGATTGCTGCGACGAGTGACACGGTAATGACGTCAGATACTCGCCCAGCAAACGCCCGGCCACGCCTGCATTTTCCCTACCACTCCCAGAAAACGGTGAGTTGAAACCCAGAAACGCCCTCTTTCTGTCAATCTCCTTGCGTTCGGCTGTGCGATTGGAATCATCGCTAGAACCAGTGCAAAACCAGAATGGACTTCGTACCTGTACAACGCACGTGCGCATTGCGGTGCACACGCATGCGCAAATTAGACTTTTTTTTCACTGATCGCTACGCAGCGAACATCGGCAGCTAGCGAACAACTCGGAATGACCCCCCATGTGCACTGCAGGAGGGGGGGGCAGATATACTGTAACGTGTAGAGAGAGTTAGATTTGGGTGGGGTGTGTTCAAACTGAAATCTAAGGGGTATATGCAATTGCGGTCGAATTCCCGAAATTGTCGAATTTCGGGTCATTTTCGACCAAAAAAAAAAATCGCCTATGCAATTCAGTGCTTTCCGACCAAAAAACGGACTTTCAAAATTCGACTTTTTGAAATTCGACTTTTTGCAAATTCGACTTTTCTGCAATGATACAAGTGCTGCAATTCGACCAAAGCATATTCAATTCAAGTTTGGAAATTCGACAGCAGTGCTTTTAGACAGCAAATTCGTCATTTTCAATCCGCCACACTTTGGAGGGTGAAAACAAATAAAAAAAATTTAAACATGTTTTTTTTTGTGTTTTTTGGGGGGGGAATAGCAGATCTATTTATATTAGAAGGGATTAGGTACTTTTTTTTTTTTTTTTGGAGGCACAAATATTATTTATATATTTTTTAAAATATTATTTTTTTTTATGCTGGAACGGTGAAATCATAAAAAAAAATGGCGTGGGGTCCCCCCTCCAAAGCATAACCAGCCTCGGGCTCTTCGAGCTGGTCCTGGTTCTAAAAATGCGGGGGAAAAATTGACAGGGGATCCCCCGTATTTTTAAAACCAGCACCGGGCTCTGCGCCTGGTGCTGGTGCCAAAAATACGGGGGACAAAAAGAGTAGGGGTCCCCCGTATTTTTAACACCAGCATCGGGCTCCACTAGCTGGACAGATAATGCCACAGCCGGGGGTCACTTTTATGCCGTGCCCTGCGGCCGTGGCATTAAATATCCAACTAGTCACCCCTGGCCGGGGTACCCTGGGGGAGTGGGGACCCCTTCAATCAAGGGGTCCCCCCCCCAGCCACCCAAGGGCCAGGGGTGAAGCCCGAGGCTGTCCCCCCCCATCCAATGGGCTGCGGATGGGGGGGCTGATAGCCTTTGTTGTAAATGAAAAGATATTGGCCCTCATTCCGAGTTGGTCGGTCGCAAGGCGAATTTAGCAGAGTTGCTCACGCTAAGCCGCCGCCTACTGGGAGTGAATCTTAGCTTCTTAAAATTGCGACCGATGTATTCGCAATATTGCGATTACTAACTACTTAGCAGTTTCAGAGTAGCTCCAGACTTACTCTGCCTGTGCGATCAGTTCAGTGCTTGTCGTTCCTGGTTGACGTCACAAACACACCCAGCGTTCGCCCAGGCACTCCCACCGTTTCCCCGGCCACTCCTGCGTTTTTTCCGGAAACGGTAGCGTTTTCAGCAACACGCCCCTGAAACGCCGTGTTTCCGCCCAGTAACACCCATTTCCTGTCAATCACATTACGATCGCCGGAGCGAAGAAAAAGCCGTGAGTAAAAATACTTTCTTCATAGTAAAGTTACTTGGCGCAGTCGCAGTGCGAACTTTGCGCATGCGTACTAAGCGGATTTTCACTGCGATGCGATGAAAAAGAACGAGCGAACAACTCGGAATGAGGGCCATTGTTTTTTCCAGTAGTACTACAAGTCCCAGCAAGCCTCCCCCGCAAGCTGGTACTTGGAGAACCACAAGTACCAGCATGCGGGAGAAAAACGGGCCCGCTGGTACCTGTAGTACTACTGGGAAAAAAATACCCAAATAAAAACAGGACACACACACCGTCGACAGTAAAACTTTATTTCATACGTCGACACACACATACTTACCTATGTTCACACGCCGACATCGGTCCTCTTCTCCATGTAGAATCCACGGATACCTGAAAAGAAAAGTTCAATATACTCACCTCAGCCATGGTCCAGAGATAAATCCACGTACTTGGCAAAAAAACAAAGCGAACACCCGCTCCATGCCGGACTGAAAGGGGTCCCATGCTGACACGTGGGACACCTTTCCACGAATGAGACCTGTCAGTGACAGCTGTCACAGAAAGGTCTCTAAGCCAATCAGGAAGCGCAACTTCGTTGCGCTCACCTGATTGGCTGTGCGCTGTCTGTACTGTGACAGCACATCGCAAAGCCGCTCCATTACTTTCAATGGTGGGAACTTAGCGGCTAGCGGTAAGGTCACCCGCCGGTCAGCGGCTGACCGGCGGGTGACCCCACCGCTAGCCGCTAAGTTCCCACCATTGAAAGTAATGGAGCGGCTTTGCGATGTGCTGTCACAGTACAGACAGCGCACAGCCAATCAGGTGAGCGCCACGGAAGTAGCGCTTCCTGATTGGCTGAAGGGACTTCAGTGACAGGAGTCACGTGATGTCCCGGCATTCGGTAGAAAGGGGTCTGATGTGAAAGCATTGGACCCCTTTCTAGTCCGGTATGGAGCGGGTATTTGCGTGTTCTTTTTTTTTTACAAGTACGTGGATTTATCTCTCTGGACGTGGATTTATCTCTGGACGCTGGAAGGTGAGTATCATTTTTTCACAGGTACCCTCGGATCGTCGGAGACCGTGGCAGTCGGCGTGTCAACATAGGTAAGTATGTGTGTGTCGGTAGTGTGTAATAAAGTTTTACTGTCACGGTGTGTGTGTCCTGTTTTTATTTGGGTATTTTTTTCCCAGTAGTACTACAGGTACCAGCGGGCCCGTTTTTCTCCCGCATGCTGGTACTTGTGGTTCTCCAAGTACCAGCTTGCGGGGGAGGCTTGCTGGGACTTGTAGTACTACTGGAAAAAACAATATCTTTTCATTTACAACAAAGGCTATCAGCCCCCCCATCCGCAGCCCATTGGATGGGGGGGGACAGCCTCGGGCTTCACCCCTGGCCCTTGGGTGGCTGGGGGGGGGGGACCCCTTGATTGAAGGGGTCCCCACTCCCCCAGGGTACCCCGGCCAGGGGTGACTAGTTGGATATTTAATGCCACGGCCGCAGGGCACGGCATAAAAGTGACCCCCGGCTGTGGCATTATCTGTCCAGCTAGTGGAGCCCGATGCTGGTGTTAAAAATACGGGGGACCCCTACTCTTTTTGTCCCCCGTATTTTTGGCACCAGCACCAGGCGCAGAGCCCGGTGCTGGTTTTAAAAATACGGGGGATCCCTGGCCAATTTTCCCCCGGATTTTTAGAACCAGGACCAGCTCGATGAGCCCGAGGCTGGTTATGCTTTGGAGGGGGGACCCCACGCCATTTTTTTTTCCGGGTTTTTCACGTTTTTTACCGTTTTTTAAAATCGCGGCAAAATCCGCCAAATCGGCCGATTTTCGCCAGCGACTCTGGCGAATCCGTTTTTCATTGAATATGGTGAATTCCGGAAGCCACCTTCCGGAATTCACCTGTCGAATTGAGTCGAATTTAAAAACGGCGATAATTTGCCGCGATTCGCCGTGAATTGCATATACCCCTAAATAGCAGTGTAAAAATAAAGCAGCCACTATTTACCCTGCACAGAAACAAAATAACCCACCCAAATCTAACTATCTGCACATGTTATATCTGCCCCCCCTGCAGTGCACATGGTTTTGCTCAACTGCTAACAAATTTGCTGCTGCGATCAACTCTGAATTACCCCCTTTATTCTTGTAAAGGGTTTGTGCATAGAGATCACCCCCCACTCCCCTACCCATTCCCCGCTGCTTGTGCTTTTTCTTTTCTTTCCTTTTTTCCCGTTATATTTTTTCTATCTTTTCCTTTTTTTGACGGTTTGCCACACCACCACTGCAATATTTCGCCGTGCTATTATCTTACCTCTCTTAAAAATTGGATCACTTTAATGTTGCTTGATTTATTGCTGCAAGGCCTGGAAGTCTGTGTGGTGACACGCAGACCCTTGGCTCCCCCATCCCAGAAAACGGTGGCGATGTGCGCCATTTCCGGGAACGCAGACCCCCCCCCCCCCCTCCAGGCCCCTCCCCACCACCTCAGTGCCGCTGCCTGTCAAACACACAGCAGATGATGGGAACTACAGATGAAAGTACAAGGCCTGTTCTGCGCATGCACAGAAAGGAACTTGCATAGCCACAGATTACAGATAATCAGGAATCTGAGAGTGTCCCTTCTGCGTCCATGTCAGGCCCACTGTTTGGGAGTGACTTTTGCCCATACTTTGCAGATTTGCTTCAGGTTGTTCATGTTGGTTGGATGACGCTTGTGGACTGCGATTTTCAATCACTGCTGCAGATTCTCATTGAATTGAGGGCTGCACTTTGACTTGGGAATTATAATACATTAATGTTTTTGTAGTCTAACCATGGCAGTGTTGCTTTGGCCTTGTGCTTGGCATCATTGTCCTGCTGAAAGGTGAACTTTCTCCCATGTTGTAGTTTTCTAGTAGTCTGAAGAAAGTTGTCTTGCAGTATTTCCTTGTATTTTGCACCATCCATTGGTCTTTCAACGTTCCCAGTCCCCAGTGAGGAAAAGCATCCTCATAACACAATGTTGTCACACCCCTACTTCATGGATGGGTGCCGACAGGGCCGGCAACAGAAATGATGGAGCGCGGTACAGTGAGTTCTTTGGGATTAAATAAATATATATATATATATATGGGCTACTTCGTGGATGGGTGCCGACAGGGCCGGCAACAGAAATGTTGGGGCGCGGTACAGTGAGTTCTTTGGAGCCCTCTAAAATTATATATATATATATATATATATATATATATATATTAATTTATATATATGGGCTACTTCGTTGATGGGTGCCGACAGGGCCGGCAACAGAAATGTTGGGGCGCGGTACAGTGAGTTCTTTGGGCCCCCTCAAATTTTATAATTTTATATATATATATTAGTGATGTGCACCGGAAATTTTTCGGGTTTTGTATCATGGATTCGGTTCCGCGGCCGTGTTTTGGATTCGGACGCGTTTTGGCAAAACCTCCCTGAAAATTTTTTGTCGAATTCGGGTGTGTTTTGGATTCGGGTGTTTTTTACAAAAAACCCTCAAAAACAGCTTAAATCATACAATTTGGGGGTCATTTTTATCCCATAGTATTATTAACCTCAATAACCATAATTTCCACTCATTTTCAGTCTATTCTGAACACCTCACACCTCACAATATTATTTTTAGTCCTAAAATTTGCACCGAGGTCGCTGGATGGCTAAGCTAAGCGACACAAGTGGCCGACACAAACACCTGGCCCATCTAGGAGTGGCACTGCAGTGTCAGGCAGGATGGCACTTCAAAAAAAATTGTCTCCAAACAGCACATGATGCAAAGAAAAAAAGAGGCGCACCAAGGTCGCTGTGTGACTAAGCTAAGCGACCCAAGTGGCCGACACAAACACCCAAGTGGCCGACACAAACACCTGGCCCATCTAGGAGTGGCACTGCAGTGTCAGACAGGATGGCACTTCAAAAAAATAGTCCCCAAACAGCACATGATGCAAAGAAAAAAAGAGGCGCACCAAGGTCGCTGTGTGACCAAGCTAAGCGACACAAGTGGCCGACACAAACACCTGGCCCATCTAGGAGTGGCACTGCAGTTTTCTAGCGAGAGGATGAGTGCTTCCATCCTCATGTGAAGCTGAACCACTAGCCATGAACATAGGCCAGGGCCTCAGCCGTTCCTTGCCACTCTGTGTCGTAAATGGCATATTGGCAAGTTTACGCTTCTCCTCAGACGCTTTTAATTTTGATTTTTGGGTCATTTTACTGAACTTTTGTTTTTTGGATTTTACATGCTCTCTACTATGACATTGGGCATCGGCCTTGGCAGACAACGTTGATGGCATTTCATCGTCTCGGCCATGACTAGTGGCAGCAGCTTCAGCACGAGGTGGAAGTGGATCTTGATCTTTCCCTATTTTACCCTCCACATTTTTGTTCTCCATTTTTTAATGTGTGGAATTATATGCCAGTATCAATAGCAATGGCCTACTACTATATATACTGCGCACAACTGAAATGCACCACAGGTATGGATGGATAGTATACTTGACGATACAGAGGTAGGTAGAGCAGTGGCCTTCCGTACCATACTGCTATATATACTGGTGGTCACTGTCAGCAAACTGCAAAACTAAAATGCACCACAGGTATAGAATCTAGATGGATAGTATACTTGATGACACAGAGGTAGGTAGAGCAGTGGCCTTCCGTACCGTACTGCTATATATACTGGTGGTTACTGGTCAGCAAAACTGTGCACTGTACTCCTCCTATATAATATACTGGTGGTCCTCAGTCCCCACAATAAAGCAGTGTGAGCACAGATATATGCAGCACACTGAGCACAGATATGGAGTGTTTTTCAGGCAGACAACGTATACTGGTGGTCACTGTCAGCAAAACTCTGCACTGTACTCCTCCTATATAATATACTGGTGGTCCCCAGTCCCCACAATAAAGCAGTGTGAGCACAGATATATGCAGCACACTGAGCACAGATATGGAGTGTTTTTCAGGCAGACAACGTATACTGGTGGTCACTGTCAGCAAAACTCTGCACTGTACTCCTCCTATATAATATACTGGTGGTCCCCAGTCCCCACAATAAAGCAGTGTGAGCACAGATATATGCAGCACACTGAGCACAGATATGGAGTGTTTTTCAGGCAGACAACGTATACTGGTGGTCACTGTCAGCAAAACTCTGCACTGTACTCCTCCTATATAATACAGATGCTCCCCAGTCCCCACAATTAAGCAGTGTGAGCACAGATATATGCAGCACACTGAGCACAGATATGGAGTGTTTTTCAGGCAGACAACGTATACTGGTGGTAACTGGTCAGCAAAACTCTGCACTGTACTCCTCCTATATAATACAGCTGCTCCCCAGTCCCCACAATTAAGCAGTGTGAGCACAGATATATGCAGCACACTGAGCACAGATATGGAGTGTTTTTCAGGCAGACAACGTATACTGGTGGTCACTGGTCAGCAAAACTCTGTACTGTACTCCTGCTATATAATACAGCTGCTCCCCAGTCCCCACAATAAAGCAGTGTGAGCACAGATATATGCAGCACACTGAGCACAGATATGGAGTGTTTTTCAGGCAGACAACATATACTGGTGGTCACTGGTCAGCAAAACTCTGCACTGTACTCCTCCTATATAATACAGCTGCTCCCCAGTCCCCACAATTAAGCAATAAGCAGCACAAATATTATTAATAAACGGAGAGGACGCCAGCCACGTCCTCTCCCTAACATTTCCAATGCACGAGTGAAAATGGCGGCGACGCGCGGCTGCTTATATATAATCCGAATCTCGCAAGAATCCGACAGCGGGATGATGACGTTCGGGCGCGCTCGGATTAACCGAGCCATACGGGAGAATCCGAGTATGCCTCGGACCCGTGTAAAATGGGTGAAGTTCGGGGGGGGTTCGGTTTCCAAAGAACCGAACCCGCTCATCACTAATATATATATATATGTATAGGCAACGGAATTTCCTGCACTATGTAAAAAACTGTTAATTATTATATATATTTATTTACACATAGAGATTATATCTCTCCTTCCACCCCCACACACCCCACAGTCTTTCTCTCCCCACTGACTCCATGCTGCATTCCCAGCTCCCCCACCCCATCCCAATGCTCTGTATCCCCTCACCAAGCTAGTCTTACCCCGGACAGAGACTCACCTGCGCTGCACTCCTCAGTATCCAGACCCTCACACTGCACAGCAGGTACCAAGCGGCCCTCACACCCCACCAGAAGAGGTCGACGCAGGCCACGGAAACCTTGGCCAGCAGAGCTGCTGCCATGTCCTGTAACTGCCTGCAACAGAGCAGAACCCGGAAGAGCGGGCACACAGTCAGTGTATGTAAGAGGCTCCTGTCACTCTGAGGCTGTGCCCACACCGCCTACAGCTCACTGTCCTATTTGGACTAGAAAGCTCACAGCTGACTGTGTCAGGGGCGTGCCAGTGTCTGTGTCATCCTTTTCTTCTCACCCCAGCAGCCAAATTCCAATGGACTTTCTGTGTTAAATTAGGGATGACTAGAAGAGCGATAGATGCGGCCGATATCCGCTTCATGGTGCGCCTTTTTGCACCACAGCGGTTTAAAGATGCAGCTCGTAAGCATCTCAAAAGCTGCAGCTATTACTACATAGCGTCTGCCTCCGAATCAGGCCCAGTATCTTTGCTTCCATTGCAGAAGAGGTTTTTTCAGTTTTTATTTATTTTAATCTGCAAACAACAAATGAATTATGAGTTTGAAAATTTACTCCAAGAGCCTACTGGTTGGAACATTTGTGAAAGACTACTCCAGAGAAAAGCACACTGCGCATGGGCATGCCGACGCCAGCATCCCGACAGGGATCAAAATTCCGGCACCGGGATCCTGAACGCCAGAATCCTGAACAACCACCGCTATGAGTCCTTATTGGTAAGCTGCAGGGGGAGGTTAGGTTTAGGCTGCGGAGAAGGGAAGGTTAGGCTGCGGGAAGATTGAGTTAGGGTTAGGCACCCCCCGAGGAGGGTTAGGCTGCGGGGAAGGGACGGTTAGGTTTAAGCTGCGGGACGGGGGGGTTAGGTTTACGCACCCCCGGGGAGGGTTAGGCTGCGGGAAGAGTAAGTTAGGGTTAGGCATACCCCGGAGAGGGTTAGCCTGCGGGGAAGGGATGGTTAGGTTTAGGCTGCGGGAAGAGGGGGTTAGGTTTACACACCACCCCCGGGGAGGGTTAGGGTTAGGCTGCTGGGCGAGGGGGGGTTAGGGTTAGGCTGCGGGAAAGGAGGATTAGGGTTAGGGTGGTAAGGGGGAAAGTAAACATTTTTACCCGACCCCTATTGGGATTCTCAGTTTCTGGATGCCGATGTTGGTCATATGATTTCTGTTAGTGCATAGCGGGAATACAGAACATTATGCAGAAACTGCTGTTTTTGCATAATTTTATGAATTCTGGGATTGCTAAATAGGCCTCAATAGCCCAGCCACTCACTCAGTCCTCCAATGGCTCCTGGGAAGATTGGTTACTACTTTTCCAGACTTCAGATGTGAATCTCATTAAGAGGACAAAGCCTGGATCTGAATAGAACTATTAAGGTGTCCAGGGCTCTTCATCCAGCTGCCTCTGAAGTGGCTGCGCTGCCGTCATGGTAGGTAAAAGGAAGCTACCTGATTGCTGAGCACTCCATGCTGCTGCCTTTTAGTTGCTATGACAATGGCTGCGGCCCAATAAGCAGTAAAACGCAGAGCGAGAGAATGAATAGCCCTGTGATGGCCATTGTATTTAATCAGAGGCACTCTGCAGGTTAACATAGTATCAGTCAGAGCTGACTTGTTTTGTTGCAGAGCTTTGCGTCTGTCAGGCTGAGGTATTGGAAAGTGCTACCAGTGTCTCATTCTCCTGTAACACAGGGGTATGCGGAGAACTTGGCAGGCATCCAAACACACAGTCTCTTTTGTATGTAATTTAGAAACGCTTTATTGGACAATTATCTCATATGTTTGTAAAAAATGAATGACAGCTTAACTCATTAAAGACAAAATAAAGATTATAGAGAATAGATTTCAAAATATATAATTACGTAGACTCCAGGGAGGATGCCATTATACCAATGCGAGATGAATGTCGGCACCCACAGTGTCTACACAATGACACAAATTCAGCATGTTCAAACTGTCGATATCGTGAGCGTCAACATTCACGTCGACACATGCAATTAGGGTTAGCGCTAGCTTTATGCTAAAATATCAGTGTAGATATTGTGGGTGTCGATGCATCGTCTGTCGACATCCTGAACATCATGTAAACATCTTCAATGATGGCATAAGGGTGTCAACCTAATAAATGCTAACACAGCATGTCAACCTATCATCCCTCACCCAATCACGTGGTACAGAGTACACTGGTGTTATAGATTGGACACAGGAAGCCAAATACTGAACTGGTACCGCTATTAGCAATGGAGTGATGGCGAGTGGATTACACTATCGATTGTAGGCCGCCGGTGGTACACATCAATGGCTGATTCACGACTGTGAGTGCTGGCCCTGCTAAGCACATGTGCATAGACAAACCATCGATGGTATATCTTGCTGATGGTGTAAAACCATTGACCACAGTGGCATTAATGAGGGCCATTGCTATTCCAACTCTCCTGTCTGGAACTTGTATTACCATATACCTCCACTACAGCTACTTTATATTGCAAGAGACACTTACCTTGCAAGAGACACTTATCTGACCACAGGACCTTCATGCAGTTCATCAGTCTTGCAGCGGCAGGTGGTGTCATTTGTGTATTACACATTCTGCAAATAAAGTAAAACTGTTTTGTAACAAAAGTTGCACAATAATTAGTTTTTTTTATAAAACTCAAAAAGATTTATCTATATATTTATTTAGCACTTTACAGAGACTATTTGGACATCAGTTCCTGCCCCAATGGAGCTCACAATCCATAGTCGCTAACACATACACACACACACAGACTAGAATTTTTGGCATAAGCCAATTATCTCATTAATTGATTCTCCTCTAGTATAAATTAGTAAATGTTCTTATCACACTGACGTAAGCTAGATTCACACTATACCGTAATTGTACCAATTTGGCAATAATGGGCTGCTTGGCCGCATTTATTGTATAGTGTATGAACAACTGTTTTGTAGTCTCGCTGATAAAACAGAAAAATCATGCCACAAACACGGTCCTTCGATTATCTGATCAGTCGGCCAACACAGAAAATCTCGGCCTCAATCTCCCTACATATATATATATATATATATATAGCAACTGGTATCGGATCGGCACTCTCCTGAATGTAGGTAGATTGCTCAGGTGCCTTCTGGAAGGATTCATGCAGACGAATACTGTAATACAAACAGCGGCACTCAGAGACTGACACAGCCGGAAGAATGTAAAGTGCTAGTGCTATTTATTCCATGATGAAGGCTAAGTGTTCCAACGTTTCGGGGCACGCAAGCTCCTTTGTCAAGGTGAGCCAAATGCAGACTCTGCATTTGGCTCACCTTGACAAAGGGGCTTGCGTGCCCCGAAACGTTGGAACACTTAGCCTTCATCATGGAATAAATAGCACTAGCACTTTACATTCTTCCGGCTGTGTCAGTCTCTGAGTGCCGCTGTTTGTATTACAGTATTCGTCTGTATATATTATATATATATATATATATATATATATATATATATATAGAGAGAGAGAGAGAGAGAGAGAGAGAGAGAGAGAGAAAGAGAGATATTATACATCTACTGTATATCTATAACAAACATGGGTACTCCACTTAACTGGCCTTAAGGCCCGTACACACTGGTCGATGTATCGGCCGTTCTCTTGAACGGCCGATACATCGCGGGACCGTCGGCCAGTGTGTACGGGCGATATGTCTGTGAACTCCGTCGTTCACAGACGTATCGCGTCGGCCGCGCAGCACAGCCGACAGCCAATATATCTAACGATATATTGGCCCGTCGCTGTGTGTGTACGGGGCGGTCGTCCGACCGCCCGTACACATGCTGCGGCGGCCGGCGGTGATTGACAGGTGGCGCCCGCCCGCCCAGTTCATGACGTCAGTCCCCCGACGGATCGGGCTGTGTGTATGCACAGCACACTGCCCGATCCGTACATAGATATATCTGCAGATCAATTGATCTGCAGATATATCTAATAGTGTGTACCCACCTTTAGTTCAGTGTGACAGATGAAGAAAGATACTGTAAATAGACAAAACACAAAACAACGACACTCCCATACATGTGCTATAAACACACTGTATCAGCAAAATATTAGGCCACCATTGTATATTGGACGGACATGGGGGGTCATTCCGAGATGATCGTAGCTGTGCTAAATTTAGCACAGCTACGATCATTCACACGACATGCGGGGGGACGCCCAGCACAGGGTTATCCCGCCCAGCATGTCAGTGCCGTCCCCCCACCGGCAGAAGTGCAAAGGCATCGCACAGCAGCGATGCCTTTGCACTTCAAGAGTAGCTCCCGACCAGCGCAGCTTTAGCGTGCTGGCCGGAAGCTACTCATTGCTCCCCGGCCCGCAGCGGCCGTGTGTAACGTCGCGCAGCCCCTGTGGACCGCCCCCCGTTCGGTCTGCCCACGCCTGTGTTGGCCGGACCGCGCCCACGAAATGGCGGCCAAACGCCGCCGTTTCGCCCCCCCCAGCGACCGCCTCTGCCTGTCTGGCATGCACGGCATCTATTCAATGCTGGGAGGGGAGCAGGGGGCTGCCCATCTGCTCGGGGAGTGCTGGGCACCCCCCCCATAATGTCGAAAACAGGTCCGTGACACTCAGCCATGCCCACTCTGTCGAGGCCATGCCCCTTCCACATAAAGCCATGCCCCCTTTTCGGCCTGCTATCCCACGCAAACGTCCCAACCCTGGGCCTTGAAAAGTTGGAAGATATGATGTATGGGGTGTGAATGGAGGGGAGGTGGGTTAACTGGGTATGTGTTGGGACAGTTTATAATAGTGTGAACTAGAGAAAAATAGGATTTTGGTACCTACCGGTAAATCCTTTTCTCTTAGTCCGAAGAGGATGCTGGGGATTCCAAAAGGACCATGGGGGTATAGACGGATCCGCAGGAGCTTGGGCACACTATAAAGACTTAAACTGGGTGTGAACTGGCTCCTCCCTCTATGCCCCTCCTCCAGACCTCAGTTAGAAAACTGTGCCCAGGAGAGATGGACAATTTCGAGGAAAGAATTTATTGTTATAAACACGGTGAGTGTCATACCAGCTCACACCTCAAACACACCGTAGAACGTGGCATTCAGTAGAATACCAGCCAACGGCATGAACAAAACACAGCCACATGCTGAGAGAATATGTAACACAACCCGTGTGTCCACAGAAGCAAAAATACGACCCCGCATGCTATGTCATGAACAACGGTAGCAACCGCCAGACAGAGAAGACACACCACCAGGGTGTAACCGAAAGCAATAACTGCAGACACCGTACGCACTGGGACGGGCGCCCAGCATCCTCTACGGACTAAGAGAAAAGGATTTACCGGTAGGTACCAAAATCCTATTTTCTCATACGTCCTAGAGGATGCTGGGGATTCCAAAAGGACCATGGGGTTTATACCAAAGCTCCAAAACGGGCGGGAGAGTGCGGACAACTCTGCAGCACTGAATGAGCAAACATAAGGTTCCCAAAAATCAGGGTATCAAACTTGTAGAGCATCGCAAAAGCGTTTGACCCTGACCAAGAATCCGCTCGGCAAAGTTGAACCGCCGAGACTCCTCGGGCATTCGCCCAAGAAAAGCCCATCTTCCCAAAAGAAGGAACCTCCACCGACTTCGGTGACGGCAAAGCAGCCTTAGAACGAACATGCCAAACCACATCACAGATCCAGCATGTAACAAACTGCATAACGCAGTCTCCCAAAGTAAGCTGGGAACATACCAAACAAACAGGGCCTCTGTTTCTCCAAACTGAGCCAAATTGATAACCTACATACTCAAATCCCTGGCTAGATCAAGGGAATTTGAACCAGCTAATGCCTAAGTAACCCCCGGCATCAAAATAGGCCAATTTCTGCGAAACCCAGAAACCACTCTTGGTAAAACTACCAACCGAGTACTCAATTTCTCTCTATCCACCTGAAAGATCAAACAAGGCTCTTGTGAGACAAAACCACCACTTCCGACACCCGCCTTGCGGACGTTAAAGTCAATAGCCTGACCACTTTCCAAAAGAGAAATTTCATAAAGAAACTTATTAGGCTTGCCTCCACATCGGCTTGTAAAGGATGGATAAGCACGACCTAGCTGAAAGTTCTCCATAGGAGCCTTCCTGGATACACACCGAGACACATAATTACTCCAACAACGGTGGTAACACTGTGCCTTCAGTTCTTTCCTAGCCTGAAGAATTGAAGAAACGACTTCACTAGGAACACCCATTCGGCTTAGGATACGACATTCAACCGCCCCTCCGTTAGACGCAGCCGCGGTAAGTCCTGATACACGCCCCGGTCTTGTTGTAACATTACCTCACGTAAAGGAAGAGGGCAGTAATTTTCTATGAGTAAACCATGAAAAACTGGATAGCCAACCCTCGCTGGTTAGACCGGATTTCAGAGGATCATCGGAACCTTTGATCATCTTACGCTTACCACTGTCAGAAAAGTGAAAGCGGAGAGGCCACCTAGACCGACTAAAAACACCCACGGTGTCACGAGGATGTCCGCTGCTATATCCTGAGTGTCCCTTAACCTGGAACAATCTCCTCGAGGCCTCTCGTTGAGGCGAGACGCCAACATGTCCAATTGCGACACTCCACAAAGACTTGTCACGTCTGGGAAAGCTTCTCAATGATGACAGTATTTTTCCCGGCTGGATATAGTGTCCGCAAAGGAACTTATTTCTCCGTCGTTTATCTCCGGTACCTAGACTGCTAACATATCGTTTACCAGACTTCCCACTCAACTGCAAACTGTGCATCTTCTGCCATTTCCGCTTTTTCCTTGTTTCGCCCTAGCGGCTTACTTACGCCATTGCTGACAAGTCTTCTGGCAGAATTAACACGGGCAGAACACGAAGAATACGTTCGTCTAAAATAGCTCTTAATTCAAGAAAGCTTACAGCAGACAAGTTTCCCAACTTGACCTCATCCTCTGGAAATACGTCCCTTGCAAAGGACTGCTCCCCAGCTTCGGAGATCTATATGCACGGACACCAGGATCTAAACCTGGATCCCTAACATTCATTCCTCTAGAAGGAAAGAACCGAGCAGACACCACAGGAGCGATGTCCTGGCCGTTTTGATTATATTCCGGTGCATGCGCAGGTGAGACCCGGACCACATTTCCAACTGGTCCCATGAAAACCACTCTGGTATTAGACCTGCTCACCGAAAAAGGCCTCATGCCGCATCCATCTGTCTTATTAATGGAACCTATTGATGAGGTGTCACCTCAAAGCCGATCCAACTCTGGATCCTCAGACCTCTTTCCACAGGAAAACACCGAACCTTAACCGGTCAGTATCTACTCTGATACCCACTTCTGACATCTGCGTCGTTGGGAACAACAGGCCAATTCCTGCGCCGAAGAACAGTCAGAGATAAACCCCGATATGCACCTTTTTACAGGGACAACCAGACAATGTCCTGAACGTGACGCACCTCTGTATGGCGTCGCGTGTTACTTCCCCTTCCATAGGGGAGAGGCAAGATCTATTAGAAAAAACAGTAAGGGGAAACAACCGTATCTCAGAGTGTTCCTCTATAAATAACTCACAGGTCCTAGTCTATTCTCGGACTAACGGAAAATTAGTAGACCAGTGGTCACCGGAGTGGAGACCAGCCAGATAGATTCAGCGACAGTGATGGATATAGTGGAAACAGAAAACGACATCCACTTCTGCTAACCTAACAAGGCTGCAGAACTCTTACCTTTTCACCTTCCATTGTCTACGCAGAAAAGGAAAAAAAAAGAGCGGCATCGAACCGGTGAAACACGACTGCATCCCACAAAAGAATGCATCACCAACCGTTTCGAAGGAGGCTAACTCACGAAGTTAGACTTACCATTGGTATCCGCCGAGATTGACTGACAATAGGCCACACCAAACAGCTGTATACCTGCCACCGGACTCTCCCGGAGACATCCTCCGCATTTTTCCGGTCACACCTCCTGCTGTCACGTGTCAGCCTGCTGTAATGTTATACAGTAGAATAAACATAGGCAAGCCTACCTACTCTGGGTAGGGTAATTCTATCGGATGTCTACCCGAACACCACACTCCCTCAAGTGCATACAATGCAAAAAAGGTCAAAGTATAGAAATAAAATTTCACTTAGCTGCCTGTGTATGATCCCTTGCGACCGGGCTCTGCGTCGACCAGGAGTTGACTGTCATGATTTTCTCTCCGCGTTGTGAAGAGAATAATATTCGGACACCTTGAGAGGGTCCAACCCAACTCGTCACGGCCAATCTAGAGCTTAATCGACAGAGCGACCAGCACATGATAAGAATATCATTATTTCAGCATTCCTGGATATACATCATATAATACACAATAAAACACATATATCCTAACCCTGCATAAATAAACCTATATCTACATATATATATACATATAGATATAACGTATAGTGGATTGTCCCGACCTATCAGGTCCCTATAGACAGTAATGTGTTGTGAATGTGTACGACCATGTACTGACATGCCCCCTAAGTGGATCTACCAGGAACGTTATAGTCGACAGAAACTAAGTACAGTATTTGCTGGCGTATAAGACTACTTTTTTGCCCTGAAAAACATGCCTCCAAGTGGGGGGGTCGTCTTATACGCCGGGTGCACTTCAGTTGGGATAGACATAGCTGCCATAGTGGCCTTCCGATACTCGCCCGGTGCCCATAGTGGCCTCCCGATGCCCGCCCACCTCATTCTACATACCATCCAGTATCGCGCGGTATCCAGTGCGGCCGCGGCGGGTCACTAGTGCCAATTACAGGGAGATGCAGGGACTGGCCGGAGGCGCTGCAGTCGCGTTGTGGCCGTACAATGGTGACAATGACAGGTACTGTAATGGCACTAATACTAATGGCACTCATGTGAAACCGGTAACAATAAATGCACACAGGGGTATACTTTTATACATTTTACAACTTTCTCCTCGCCCCCTCCCCCCTTCTTATGCATACCTTGATAAATACTCCCTATCCAAATCTCTTATCAGGTCATAATATACAGTATGTCACAAATCTGATGTTCTTTTACGTTTTATTTGGTGTGTGGAAGGGGGTAGTCTTATACGGCGAGTATATAACAAACTCTATATTTTGAGTGGAAATGTTGGGGGTCGTCTTATACGCCCAGTCGTCTTATACGCCGGCAAATACGGTAAATGTCGACAGCCAGGAACAGTAATCGGGTAAAAATAATAGTAACCTTGGAAACCCCGAAGGGTCTGAGGGAAGCAACGAATACAATTTCAATAACACTCCCCCCACATATATCTAGAATTATAAGGGCATAACAGCCTATTAACGTTTTTACCCCTGAGGTTACAGTTGATGCCGGCCAGGCATCCCCCAACAACTGTATCTCCCCTAGCGTGTTTACTGTTTTAAGTACACAAACGCCAATTTACTAATACTTAATTTCCCGAATCAAGTACCATGCGCCGGCGAAGCCGACAGTTATTCCCACAGCAGCTTGTGACAAAGCCCTCACACCTGTCGACATGTCGACTAACCGATAGTGGGAAACAAACCGGGAAACAGTGCATTTATGCATTACAAGGATTCTGCGTCCATTATCAGTCCTAATGCTATATGACACCCATATAGCATAAAAACACTGCGCCCCCCTTCCTTCTTAGTACACAGCTAGTTCCGGTGGGGGACTTAGGAAAATGGCGCTGGCCCCTCCGTGAGGGCTAAGCTCCGCCCCTTCCCGGCGCGCTTAATCCCGCTCGAATATAAATATATAAATATATATATATATATATATATATATATATATAAAACCCTATATTGAGCCAGGGACCCTAAACACAGGGATTTTTTTACATCTGAAGGGGGCAACATATCATCCAAACACTATGTCCCCCACTTTGTTTGCTTGGCGGGGACAGCAGGGAAAATGGCGCTGGCTCCGTGTGTGAGGCTAAGCTCAGCCCCTCTCGGCGCGCTATAGCCCCCCTGCAATTTTAAAACACCAACAGGTCGAGCCTCAATAAATGTTAAAAGACTATATTTACCCAGATCCATGCTGCTCAGGGCGCCCCCCTGCACCCCAGGCAACCGATCGGCATGTGGGAGCCCGGCGCGTCGCGCACCCGCCGTTCTCATGGCGGGACATCGTGTGCGGCGCCCGGGAGCTCTAAGCTCCACATATCTATGCTGCCCAGGGCGCCACCCACTCCCCGGCGCCCTGCACCCCTGGCGGCCGACGGGGACGAATGGCGCGTGGTGCGCTATAACACGCCTGCGGGGGTCTGTAGACGGAGCCCCCGGCAGCGCGAGTAGTAACACTGAACATAAACTGACTCGCTGCCCAGGGCGCTCCCCCCCCCCGCACCCGTATAAGCGGTGGCGGGGAAATCGTTAAAATATGCTGGCGGGGGTAACGATTTTGTACATTAAGAAGACTAGTAACCTGCTGCCCAGGGCGCTCCCCCCTCCCAGCGCCCTGCACCCTGTGAGTGCGTTGGTGTGTGGGGGCATGGAGCGCAGCACTACCACTGTACCTCCGTTACTGGAGTCTTCTGCCGTCTGAAGTCTTCTTTTCTTCCAATACTCACCCGACTTCTTTCTTCTGGCTTCTGTGAGGGGATTGACGGCGTGGCTCCGGGAACAAGCAGCTAGGCGCACCAAGTGATCGAACCCTCTGGAGCTAATGTTGTCCAGTAGCCGAGAAGCAGAGCCTTGAAACTCACAGAAGTAGGTCCTGCTTCTCTCCCCTCACTCCCACGCTGCAGGGAGCCTGTAGCCAGCAGGTCTCCCTGAAAATAAAAAAACCTAACATAAAGTCTTTCAGAGAAACTCAGGAGAGCTCCCCTAGTGTGTGACCCATCACTCCTGGGCACAAAGTCTAACTGAGGTCTGGAGGAGGGGCATAGAGGGAGGAGCCAGTTCACACCCAGTTTAAGTCTTTATAGTGTGCCCAAGCTCCTGCGGATCCGTCTATACTCCCATGGTCCTTTTGGAATCCCCAGCATCCTCTAGGACGTATGAGAAATGGAGAGTTAATATAATGGGGAGGGTGACTATAATTTAATTTAGTGTGAACTGAAGGGGAGTAAAGGTGCATACACACTAGGTGATTCGCTCCAGAAGCAGCATCGTCTAGTGTGTCCCCTCCCTAGCTTGGCCACCCGACGTGGACATACACACTGTGCAATATCACTAGCGAAATCGCACAGTGACATCATGCAGCAACCGACCCAAACATGCAGCATCTGATGATATTGTCAGATTGAGCTGCACGTACAGCTGGCAGAGGTGGTCGATAACGACCCCCGTGACTGCGCATCGGCCGTCGTCTGCAGCATACACACTGGGCGATACAATAAGCGATATTGCTCAGGAGGGTAAAAATGGGGGATATCGCTTACTATATTGCCTAGTGTGCACGGGCCTTGAAGATGGGGATATGTGAGTGTGTGGTATCCCATCTATAGTTAGCTATAGAGTACTCTTTTCAGACCAGAGAAAGAAAATGCCTAGTCTTGTAATACATTGCATTTGTCCAGCTCTAACCTCAAACCACTGCACTATACTGGACTTCAGGGCCTGGCGCTGGTGCTGCGCTTGTTTTTACTGATCAGGTGCTTGTTTTTTTATTTTACAGTTTGCAACACTGTCTGGGAGCCCTAAATACATCCCTGCTTGCTGATCTGTATTTATTAACCTGTATTTTATGATTTGTTTGTACCTTAACGCCTGGCTAGGTGTATTGGGATGTGGGGTGAGAAGAAGCAGAAAGCCCCCTGAGTGCGGGAATCTCGAGTCACATCAAAGTCAATGTAAATAAAGGTATCCCGCCAAGACTGCTTAAAATAAAACGTAAACTCTGATAGGATGGCTGCCAACGTTCTGCTATGTGTTCCGCTGTGACATTGGTGGAGCCGCAAGGCGTCTTCCGCATAGCAACAGTTGCTAGGGTAGTCTCTCCCGTGCATTTCCTGCTTCCTATGCTCGTGTTGTTTCCCAGGCAGAGGGCTCGTTTGCCGGCTGACCTTTCACTGCGAGCCGAGGCTTTACTGCCGAGCCCAGGCAAGGGCCTAGCACATCCACAGGCAAGTAATGAGCTGCTTCTCGTTATTTGTATGTATGGATTGTAGCTCTGTATTCCAACCCCCTCCATGTGCTCTGTACTGCCAATCCCTCTTTCCCACCCACCTCCTCCAAGTGCTGGCACAGCCACAAAGCATTTTAATTGACTGATATTTTAAGGGGGAGAGGTCGACCTACGGCGGCCCCCTTTGTTTCCGCTCACATAAGCTAATAAGCTCCCCTTGAAATAAAGAGTCTGACACATTTCCTTTGGATCGAATTACTGGCCACAGTTTATTTCCATTACCTTACATGTTACCTTACAAGGTTGCGGGGCACGGATAGAAGTGGTGGGCAAGGCGCCCCTGGGTCCCTGACCCCTCCTGATTTCCTGGGGGCGTGCCCTGCCTACCCTGTAGGCACCGCGGCAACGCCCCTGGGGAACCAGCCCTCCTGGCGCATATCACGCTCACCTGGCACGCAGCTCCCTGGCCCAACCGTCCAAAGCTGGAGCCGAGCATGCGCCCGTTCACCGAGGGTGAATCTGCCAACCTCGGCTGGCTCCCCCCGTTCGCCATGCCTTGCGCACCGCTTCTTCCCGCCGCCCGCTGACTGTGACATACGTATTCCTTAATTTTCCTTAACACATTAAACATACAACCGTATTTTCTCTATCGTCCTAGTGGATGCTGGGGTTCCTGAAAGGACCATGGGGAATAGCGGCTCCGCAGGAGACAGGGCACAAAAAGTAAAGCTTTTCCAGATCAGGTGGTGTGCACTGGCTCCTCCCCCTATGACCCTCCTCCAGACTCCAGTTAGATTTTTGTGCCCGGCCGAGAAGGGTGCAATCTAGGTGGCTCTCCTAAAGAGCTGCTTAGAAAAAGTTTAGCTTAGGTTTTTTATTTTACAGTGAGTCCTGCTGGCAACAGGATCACTGCAACGAGGGACTGAGGGGAGAAGAAGTGAACTCACCTGCGTGCAGGATGGATTGGCTTCTTGGCTACTGGACATCAGCTCCAGAGGGACGATCACAGGTACAGCCTGGATGGTCACCGGAGCCGCGCCGCCGGCCCCCTTGCAGATGCTGAAGTCAGAAGAGGTCCAGAATCGGCGGCTGAAGACTCCTGCAGTCTTCTAAAGGTAGCGCACAGCACTGCAGCTGTGCGCCATTTTCCTCTCAGCACACTTCACACGCAGTCACTGAGGGTGCAGGGCGCTGGGGGGGGGCGCCCTGGGAGGCAAATGTAACCTATATAAAGGCTAAAAATACCTCACATATAGCCCCCAGAGGCTATATGGAGATATTTAACCCCTGCCTGGATTCACTAAATAGCGGGAGACGAGCCCGCCGGAAAAGGGGCGGGGCCTATCTCCTCAGCACACGGCGCCATTTCCTCTCACAGCTCCGCTGGTCAGGACGGCTCCCAGGTCTCTCCCCTGCACTGCACTACAGAAACAGGGTAAAACAGAGAGGGGGGGCAAATTTATGGCGATATTTTGATATATATAAAGCAGCTATAAGGGAGCACTTATTATAAGGCTATCCCTGTTATATATAGCGCTTTTGGTGTGTGCTGGCAAACTCTCCCTCTGTCTCCCCAAAGGGCTAGTGGGTCCTGTCTTCGTTAGGAGCATTCCCTGTGTGTCTGCTGTGTGTCGGTACGTGTGTGTCGACATGTATGAGGACGATATTGGTGTGGAGGCGGAGCAATTGCCAAATATGAGGATGTCACCCCCTAGGGAGTCGACACCAGAATGGATGCCTTTATTTATGGAACTACGGGATAGTGTCAACACGCTAAAGCAGTCGTTTGACGACATGAGAAATCAATTAGTGCCTGTCCAGGCGACTCAAACACCGTCAGGGGCTGTGAAACGCCCTTTGCCTCAGTCGGTCGACACAGACCCAGACACAGGCACTGACTCCAGTGGTGACGGTGACGAATCAACCGTATTTTCCAGTAGGGCCACACGTTATATGATTTTGGCAATGAAGGAGGCGTTACATTTAGCTGATACTACAGGTACCACTAAACAGGGTATTATGTGGGGTGTGAAAAAACTACCTATAGTTTTTCCTGAATCAGAAGAATTAAATGACGTGTGTAATGAAGCGTGGGTTGCCCCTGATAAAAAGCTGATAATTTCAAAGAAATTATTGGCATTATACCCTTTCCCGCCAGAGGTTAGGGAGCGCTGGGAAACACCTCCTAGGGTGGACAAGGCGCTAACACGCTTATCTAAACAAGTGGCGTTACCCTCTCCTGAGACGGCCGCACTTAAAGATCCATCAGATAGGAGGATGGAAAATATCCAAAAAAGTATATACACACATGCAGGTGTTATACTACGACCAGCTATAGCGACTGCCTGGATGTGCAGTGCTGGGGTAGTTTGGTCAGAGTCCCTGATTGAAAATATTGATACCCTGGACAGGGACAATATTTTACTGTCGTTAGAACAAATAAAGGATGCATTTCTTTATATGCGTGATGCACAGAGGGATATCTGCACACTGGCATCACGGGTAAGTGCTATGTCCATTTCGGCCAGAAGAGCTTTATGGACGCGACAGTGGACAGGCGATGCGGATTCAAAACGACATATGGAAGTTTTGCCGTATAAAGGGGAGGAGTTATTTGGAGTCGGTCTATCAGATTTGGTGGCCACGGCTACAGCCGGGAAATCCACCTTTCTACCTCAAGTCACTCCCCAACAGAAAAAGGCACCGACTTTTCAACCGCAGCCCTTTCGTTCCTTTAAAAATAAGAGAGCAAAGGGCTATTCATATCTGCCACGAGGCAGAGGTCGAGGGAAGAGACAGCAACAGGCAGCTCCTTCCCAGGAACAAAAGCCTCAGCATGACGCTGGGGCTTCTCAAGCGGACTCGGGGACGGTGGGTGGTCGTCTCAAAAATTACAGCGCGCAGTGGGCTCACTCGCAGGTAGATCCCTGGATCCTGCAGATAATATCTCAGGGGTACAGGTTGAAATTAGAGACAGATCCACCTCGCCGTTTCCTGAAGTCTGCTTTACCAACGTCCCCCTCCGAAAGGGAGACGGTTTTGGAAGCCATTCACAAGCTGTACTCTCAGCAGGTGATAGTCAAGGTACCTCTTCTACAACAAGGGAAGGGGTATTATTCCACTCTTTTTGTGGTACCGAAGCCGGATGGCTCGGTAAGGCCTATTCTAAATCTGAAGTCCTTGAACCTGTACATAAAGAAGTTCAAGATGGAGTCACTCAGAGCAGTGATAGCGAACCTGGAAGAGGGGGACTTTATGGTATCCTTGGACATCAAGGATGCGTATCTCCACGTTCCAATTTACCCCTCACACCAGGGGTACCTCAGGTTCGTTGTACAAAACTGTCACTATCAGTTTCAGACGCTGCCGTTCGGATTGTCCACGGCACCTCGGGTCTTTACAAAGGTAATGGCCGAGATGATGATTCTTCTTCGAAGAAAAGGCATATTAATTATCCCATACTTGGACGATCTCCTAATAAGGGCAAGGTCCAGAGAACAGCTAGAGATGGGATTAGCACTGTCGCAAGAAGTGCTAAAACAGCACGGGTGGATTCTGAATATTCCAAAATCCCAGTTAATGCCGACAACTCGTCTGCTGTTCCTAGGGATGATTCTGGACACGGTTCAGAAAAAGGTTTTTCTCCCGGAGGAAAAAGCCAAGGAGTTATCCGAGCTTGTCAGGAACCTCCTAAAACCAGGAAAGGTGTCTGTACATCAATGCACAAGAGTCCTGGGAAAAATGGTGGCTTCTTACGAAGCAATTCCATTCGGCAGATTCCACGCAAAATGGTCAGGGTCGCATCTTCAGATGCACCTGCGGATAACCCTGTCTCCAAGGACAAGGGTGTCTCTTCTGTGGTGGTTGCAGAGTGCTCATCTATTGGAGGGCCGCAGATTCGGCATACAGGATTGGATCCTGGTGACCACGGACGCCAGCCTGAGAGGCTGGGGAGCAGTCACACAAGGAAGAAACTTCCAGGGAGTATGGACGAGCCTGGAAACGTCTCTTCACATAAACATTCTGGAACTAAGAGCAATATACAATGCTCTAAGCCAGGCAGAACCTCTGCTTCAGGGAAAACCGGTGTTGATCCAGTCGGACAACATCACGGCAGTCGCCCATGTGAACAGACAGGGCGGCACAAGAAGCAGGAGTGCAATGGCAGAAGCTGCAAGGATTCTTCGCTGGGCAGAGAATCATGTGATAGCACTGTCAGCAGTGTTCATCCCGGGAGTGGACAACTGGGAAGCAGACTTCCTCAGCAGACACGATCTTCACCCGGGAGAGTGGGGACTTCATCCAGAAGTCTTCCACTTGCTGGTAACCCGTTGGGAAAGACCAATGGTGGACATGATGGCGTCTCGCCTCAACAAAAAACTGGACAGGTATTGCGCCAGGTCAAGAGATCCGCAGGCAATAGCTGTGGACGCGCTGGTAACGCCTTGGGTGTACCAGTCGGTGTATGTGTTTCCTCCTCTGCCTCTCATACCAAAAGTATTGAGAATTATACGGCAAAGAGGCGTAAGGACGATACTAGTGGTTCCGGATTGGCCAAGAAGGACTTGGTACCCGGAACTTCAAGAGATGATCACGGAAGATCCGTGGCCTCTACCTCTAAGGAGGGACTTGCTTCAGCAGGGTCCCTGTCTGTTTCAAGACTTACCGCGGCTGCGTTTGACGGCATGGCGGTTGAACGCCGGATCCTAAAGGAAAAAGGCATGCCGGAAGAAGTCATTCCTACTTTGATTAAAGCAAGGAAGGAAGTAACCGTGCAACATTATCACCGAATTTGGCGAAAATATGTTGCGTGGTGCGAAGATCGGAGTGCTCCGACGGAGGAATTTCAACTGGGTCGATTCCTACATTTCCTGCAATCAGGATTGTCTATGGGTCTCAAATTGGGATCTATTAAGGTTCAAATTTCGGCCCTGTCGATTTTCTTTCAAAAAGAATTGGCTTCAGTCCCTGAAGTCCAGACCTTTGTTAAGGGAGTGCTACATATACAGCCTCCTGTGGTGCCTCCAGTGGCACCGTGGGATCTCAATGTGGTTTTGGACTTTCTAAAATCTCATTGGTTTGAACCACTAAAGAAGGTGGATTTGAAATATCTCACATGGAAAGTGACCATGCTTCTAGCCCTGGCTTCGGCCAGGAGAGTGTCAGAACTGGCAGCTTTATCTTACAAAAGCCCATATCTGATTTTCCATTCGGACAGGGCAGAACTGCGGACTCGTCCGCATTTTCTCCCTAAGGTGGTGTCAGCATTTCATCTGAACCAGCCTATTGTAGTGCCTGCGGCTACAAGTGACTTGGAGGACTCCAAGTTACTGGACGTTGTCAGAGCATTAAAAATATATATTGCAAGGACAGCTGGAGTCAGAAAATCTGACTCGTTGTTTATATTGTATGCACCCAACAAGATGGGTGCTCCTGCGTCTAAGCAGACGATTGCTCGTTGGATCTGTAGCACAATCCAACTTGCACATTCTGTGGCAGGCCTGCCACAGCCTAAATCTGTAAAGGCCCACTCCACAAGGAAGGTGGGCTCATCTTGGGCGGCTGCCCGAGGGGTCTCGGCATTACAACTTTGCCGAGCAGCTACGTGGTCAGGGGAGAACACGTTTGTAAAATTTTACAAATTTGATACTCTGGCTAAGGAGGACCTGGAGTTCTCTCATTCGGTGCTGCAGAGTCATCCGCACTCTCCCGCCCGTTTGGGAGCTTTGGTATAATCCCCATGGTCCTTTCAGGAACCCCAGCATCCACTAGGACGATAGAGAAAATAAGATTTTACTTACCGATAAATCTATTTCTCTGAGTCCGTAGTGGATGCTGGGCGCCCATCCCAAGTGCGGATTATCTGCAATAATTGTACATAGTTATTGTTAACTAATTCGGGTTATTGTTGAAGGAAGCCATCTTTCAGAGGCTCCGCTGTTATCATACTGTTAACTGGGTTTAGATCACAAGTTGTACGGTGTGATTGGTGTGGCTGGTATGAGTCTTACCCGGGATTCAAAATCCTCCCTTATTGTGTACGCTCGTCCGGGCACAGTACCTAACTGGAGTCTGGAGGAGGGTCATAGGGGGAGGAGCCAGTGCACACCACCTGATCTGGAAAAGCTTTACTTTTTGTGCCCTGTCTCCTGCGGAGCCGCTATTCCCCATGGTCCTTTCAGGAACCCCAGCATCCACTACGGACTCAGAGAAATAGATTTATCGGTAAGTAAAATCTTATTATAACTTGCAACGATTTATACGATAAAACTCTGAACTGTAAGTATATGTACCTATATACACCTTTTCTAAATGGGTGGGTGGGTGGGTCACTCTCTGTGCTCACCTTTCTCAGTGGCCGCCTCCTCCCCCCCGCCTTCCTATTTAACCCGGCCGCTATCCGGCCGGCCCCCTCGCCTTCTACAGGCTACCAGCGCCTGTAGGTGTGAAAGAGGGGACGGGCACACCTGCCCGCCCCTCCTTTCCATTGTGCCGCTGGCCCGCGGGCCACCTGCCGCCCCTCCCCCTTACCCCTCTCCGGCGCCATCACGGGCTCGGCGCCTTTGTTACCATTATGCTCAGAAAAGTCACCAGGTGTTTTAATCAGTGGAAATATAGAAATGTGCAGTATTGCATGGGGCAAAGTGCTGAAACTTAGCTTTATTTGCATCTTACAGTTGTAAAGCGCAACGGAATATGCCAGCGCTATATAAATAACTGTTACTGAATCTCATTGATGCAGCTGCTCCTGTATTTTAGCTCTAGTCCCTTGGCTCAGAGATCTGTTTTTTTTTATTTGTGTCCCATTGTTCACTATAACTTTTGTGTCTAGATTATTTCAGCAACATACGGGGGGTAATTTAGGTTATGTTACAGCCATTAAACCAGAGGTTCTCAAACTCGGTCCTCGGGGGCACACACAGTGCATGTTTTGCAGGTAACCCAGCAGGTGCACAGGTGTATTAATTACTCGCTGACACATTTTAAAAGGTCCACAGGTGGAGCTAATTATTTCACTTGCGATTCTGTGAGGAGACCTGCAAAACATGCACTGTGTGTGCCCCCGAGGACCGAGTTTGAGAACCTCTGCATTAAACGAACAGCCAGTCAGACACTTTTCTTCCAACCCGGGTCTAAAAACCCAGGTTGGATGCGTTCACAGTAGAAATGACCAGGGTCACACCCAGGAAAAAAACATGTTATACCCCTTTCACACTGCACAAATGACCTGGTATATTGCTGGGTCGCTGTGCAGTGTGAAAGGGGTCACTCCCGAATTCCCGAGTCTCCTGACTTGGTATTTCAACTCGGGAATAAAGAAGGGTTATTACCGGGTCAGGTGCAGTGTGGATGGGTTGCCGGGTCCCGTTCACAGTATAGGCAGAGGTGGCATGGAGCAGTGACGTGCGGTGGGGTGAGACAGAGCCTTTCCTGTCATACTATCATTTGTACCAGAGTTTTTACTGTATAAAGTATATGAAAAATACAAAGTATTAGTTTGAAATATCTTCTTTGCATTATTCTAATCAGTTTTATAGCCAAACCTCTGGAGTAAAAAGTCTATGGCAGGTGAGGCAGTGCCTCACCTGCTTATCTTTTCCGCACATCTCTGATCAAAACTCACCAAATTTCCAGGAGTATATACTGCTGCACCTGTGTATAATGCCCAGATGTACCCTTTGGCTCATAAATTGTGTGTCAATCTGGCTCTAGTGCTAGCCAGTGCCTCCTGAGCCATTTAGCTCACCGCACGTCCCTGGCATGGAGATGATCTCATCTCTCAGCGCCAGCCAGTGGTGCAAGTGGGCGGGTACGGGTGGGTACGGCGTACCCGTAAGAATTTAGCCGTGGGTACACCGTACCCACACCGACGGGCCGCCGCTCCTCTTCCTTCCCTCCCTCCCCTGCTCCATGCCGCACACGCCGTCCCCGCTGCGCCGCCGCTGATGTGAGGGAAGGAGAGCGCAGCCTGCACCTCTCCTTCCCCTCAGTCTCCGGTGGGTGTTTCAGTTTACTTCAGCGCCGATCCGTGAGCCAATCAGAGCTCGCACCCGCGAGCTCTGATTGGCTCACGGATCGGCGCTGAATTAAACTGAGACACCCGCCGGAGACTGAGGGGAACGAGAGGCGCAGGCTGCGCTCTCCTTCCCTCACATGACAGACAGGACGGCGACGGCAGCGGTGAGTAGGGGAGGGGGTCATGTTTACCTGGCACTGGGGGGGGCATGTTAGACCTGGCACTGGGGGGGGGGCATGTTATACCTGGCACTGGGGGGGCATGTATACCTGGCACTGGGGGCATATCTGGCACAGGGGGGCATATATACCTGGCACTGGGGGATATCTGGCACAGGGGGGCATGTTATACCTGGCACTGGGGGATATCTGGCACTGGGGGGGCATGTTATACCTGGCACTGGGGGATATCTGGCACTGCGGGCATATCTGGCACAGGGGGGGTATATATACCTGGCACTGGGGGATATCTGGCACAGGGGGGCATGTATACCTGGCACTGGGTGATATCTGGCACTGGGGGGGCATGTTATACCAGGCACTGGGGGATATCTGGCACTGGGGGCATATCTGGCACAGGGGGGCATATATACCTGGCACTGGGGGATATCTGGCACAGGGGGGCATATATACCTGGCACTGGGGGATATCTGGCACAGGGGGGCATGTATACCTGGCACTGGGGGATATCTGGCACTGGGGGCATATCTGGCACAGGGGGGGTATATATACCTGGCACTGGGGGATATCTGGCACAGGGGGGCATATATACCTGGCACTGGGGGACATCTGGCACAGGGGGGCATGTATACCTGGCACTGGGGGATATCTGGCACTGGGGGCATATCTGGCACAGGGGGGCATATATACCTGGCACTGGGGGATATCTGGCACTGGGGGCATATCTGGCACAGGGGGGCATATATACCTGGCACTGGGGGATATCTGGCACAGGGGGGCATGTATACCTGGCACTGGGGGCATATCTGGCACTGTAGGGGCATTTCTGTATCTGGCACGGGGGGCAATGTATATCTGACACAGTGGGGGCATTTGTGTATCTAGCACTGTGGGGCAATGTGTATCTGACACTGTGAGGCAATGTACGGCACTCTGGGGCATTTCTGTATCTGGCACTGTGGGGCAATGTGTATCTGGCACTGTGGGGCAATGTGTATCTGGCACTCTGGGGACATTTGTGTATCTGGCACTGTGGGGCAATGTGTATCTGGCACTGTGGGGTTATATGTATCTGGCACTGTGGGGCAATGTATATCTGGCACTGTGGGGCAACGTGTATCTGACACTATTGAGGTCATACGTGTATCTGCCCCTCCCCCATATGTGTATCACGCCCCCATTTTCATTGACCACGCCCCATGTGGCATTTGGCCACACCCATTTTTTTTTGCATGCGCGCAAGACATTTTTTCTACTTGCACCACTGGCACCAGCACTGCCCCCCGCCCGCTATGGCAACCCGACCCGGCATATTACTGGGTCGGGAAGCCAGTCTGAAAGGATCCAATGCCAGGTCGCACCCGGGAAGGACCCGTTTCCAATTCCCAGGTGCGACCCGGCATTGCGATGTGAAAGCGGTAGTAGAGAGCAGGGTCATGCACCCAGGACTTCCACCTGGGTCGTTTCCCGGGTTGATGCATGTTTACGGGTAAAAACACAGAGTTTTGCTGTATATCTGAAAGGACTATCGCACGCACCTTTTACCAACCATCAATTTCCTTTTTGCTCTCTGCATACTGTATATATGTGTGTAAGTTAATGACAATTTCAGTTATTCTATGTTCTTGGAATAATTTCAGGGGGGGGGGGGGGGTATGGGTCATTAGGTCAACCTCTATTGGTCGACATGGAAAAGGATCGACATGAGTTTTTTTACTTTTGTTGGTGTCATTTTCTTCGTAAAGTGACGGGGAACCCCAATTAGTGCACCGTGTCCCCTCGCTTCACTCGCCATGATCGGGCAAGGTGCCTCGCTCCGCTACCGCTGCGCTTGGCACAGGTTACTATTCCCAATCGTAGTCCACGTGGATAGTAAAGTATGAAAAAGTTAAAAAAAATATGAAAAACTCATGCCGACCTAGTGACCATGTCGACCAATAGTGGTCGACCTAAGTGTTGTCGACCTAATGACCCTATCCTATTTCGGGACGCTAGAATTCATGCTGACATTTAGATTTTATGAATGCAGGACTTTCTTACAAATGTATACTATTTGCAGAGTATTAATTTATATACTGTATTACTTATTTGTTAAATTACTTATATAGCGCAAACATATTCCGTATCGCATTACAGAGAATATTAAGTCACTCACTTCAGTCCCATCCCTAGTGAGCTTTACGATTGATGGGCCCGATGGTTTGCGTACAACTCCGATGGACAGTGTTGGAGAAAACAGACGCGCTGAAGTCCATGGCCAGCCCTTGGACGCAGCTTAACTGTCTTCAGCTGCATGAAATTTACACAAGATGCCTCTTGTGACATTAACGTAATTTTGTAGTAGTGGCTGCACCAGCCGTCGCAGCTGCTACTTCATAGGGTACAACTCAACCCGACATTCCTTATGTCATGGACACACATACATAGTAGGGTTAGTGGGGAATGTATTGGAAGGTATTCTAAGAGATAGTATTCAGAAGTTCCTTGAAGTCAATAAGGTCATTAAAAGGAATCAACATGGGTTTATGAAGGACAGATCCTGTCAAACCAACTTACTTGGTTTTTATGAAACAGTAAGCGCAAACCTAGATCAGGGTAAAGACGTGGATGTAATCTTTAGATTTTGCCAAAGCATTCGACACTGTACCACACATGAGATTTATCTACAAGCTACAAGAATCAGGGCTAGGAAGCACAATATGCACTTGGGTCAAAAACTGGTTAGATAATAGGGAGCAGTGCGTTGTGGTTAATGGATCTTTTTCAACTTGGACTGAAGTGCTAAGTGATGTGCCACAAGGCTCAGTATTAGGACCACTATTGTTCAATATTTTCATTCACGACCTAACAGAAGGTCTAGAGAGCATGGTGTCAATTTTTGCAGATGATACCAAATTGTGTAAAGTTATAAATGCGGAGGGGGATGCTGAGTCGCTTCAGAACGACTTAGTTAAATTAGAAGCTTGGGCAGCGAAATGGAGAATGCGCTTCAATACAGACAAGTGTAAGGTAATGCACTGTGGTAACAAGAACAAAAATAACACCTACCTACTAAATGGGGTAAAATTAGGGGATTCTGTACTGGAAAAGGACTTAGGTGTCCTCATAGATAACAAACTAAGCAGTAGTACCCAAAGTAGGACTGCAGCAAAGAAGGCTAATAAGATATTAGCATGCATAAAACGGGGAATTGATGCTAGGGACGAGAGTATTATACTCCCGTTATATAAATCACTTGTGAGGCCACACCTTGAATACTGTGTACAATTCTGGGCACCTTGCTACAAAAAGGATATCCTGGAGCTAGAAAAGGTTCAAAGGCGGGCGACCAAGCTAATTAAGGGTATGGAGACGCTGGAATACGAGGAAAGGCTTGCAAGACTAGGCATGTTTACACTGGAAAAGAGGAGATTAAGAGGGGACATGATCAACATTTACAAATATATAAGGGGACAATATACAGATCTTGCGCAGGACCTGTTTTTGGTTAGATCAACACAGAGAACTCTTGGACACTCGCTCAGGTTAGAGGAGATTCCGCACAATACGGCGTAAGGACGATACGTGTTTGGAATTCCCTGCCTGAGGGAGTTGTAATGGCCGACTCAGTCAACACCTTTAAGAATGGGTTAGATAAATTCTTAATGGATAAGGATATCCAGGGTTACAGGGCATAGTCACGCACTATGGTTATTATAAAAAAGAGGGGTAAAACGTAACGGCAGTCATCAACTTCAGTCAAAATTTTCTACAAAATAATCGTGCATAGGAGACCACAAATAGGTTGAACTCGATGGACAATTGTCTTTTTTCAACCTCAGATACTATGTTACTATGTTAAGTGTAAGTTGTCTCGCCTACTGCACATGCACAGCCTTCAGGATGCTCATGTAAAGTATAGCCTGCCAGAAAGAGGTCCAAGGATCCCTCCGTGGTGAAAAGCTTAGAAAATGTAGCCTACAGACTACAATGGCTATTGCAGTCTAATGAGAGGGTGAAGCTCCGGAGCTTGTTGAATTGGAAAAGACCGCAGTCCCCAATAAAAAAAAAAAAAAAAAGGGCGCCGCAATATCCCGTGTTGATAATACCCCTTTCACACAGAAAGTCAAATTACCGGGTGAAGAACTCTACCCAGTAATTTGCCGATCAACACAGGTCCTTCTTCTGTGCGAAAAGGTTGAAATTCCTGAGACCTTGACCCATGAATTTACCAGGGTCTGAGGCCTGGGAATTTCGACACGGGTTGACCCTTTCACACTGAAGAAATACCCGTGTTGATCTGCAAATTAGTGGGTAGAAACTTTTGACCCGGTAATTTGCATGTCTGTGTGAAAGGGGGGGGGGGGGGGTCAGGCAGGGACCGGCAAATCTACCCGGCACTCACATGCCGGGTAAAAGCCAGGATTTTTAGACATTTCTATCTGAAAGAGGTATTAGATCATGGGTCTTCAACCTGTAGCCCTCTAGCTGCTGTGGAACTACATATTCCAGCATGCCCAGATTCAGTTTCAGCATGCCTCAATAGCAAAACTGTTGCAGGGCATGCTGGGATGTGTAGTTCCACAGCAGCTGGAGGACCTCAGGTTGAAGATCCATGTTTTAGATTATTGCTGAGATACAGTATCCTGCGTTCAGTTTTGTTAAATCGCATATATTGTAAAATGATGCATGCTTGATCTATGGGGGTGATAAGATAAATAAGCCATGAAATATATTGCATATGGAGAGTTAGCTTTACATATAAGGCATAGTTATAATTGTCTAAATCTTTATTCATATCTATAGGTGACATAATCCCACTATTTGCTGTCCGGGCCAGATAACCATATTATGTTGTCTTCAAGCTGCTCTCACAGGTACTGACCTATGAATGTTGAAAGCTGGACTATAAAAACCATTATAATGCAGTAAGCAAAATATGCACTGTTACAGTTCTGTATTATACACAACTCTGTTGGTGAACTGACTGCATCTGATGACTTTGTTGATCATATTGATGAGTGGAACGATGTAATACCCTTTAAATATGTCTGTTGTAGCCTTCACGCTGTACCAAGTGTATTTCCTCCCACAGGCTGCTGTCCCTGCTGAATCAGGCTCTACTTAGCTGCAAGGAAGAAGAGAAACAGCTTGAAGAACATTTGAGGCAGAGCCGAGTGCTTCTAGGTGGCTGGTACGTTTTAGGACTAATTGTTAGCTACACACAGCTTTAGATGAAGTCAGGTGGTCAGCAACCCCTGGTGCTGTTGCTACACTTGGTGCGCTGAACACTTTTAAGTAGCGATACAGAGGCTCAGAAAATATGCCAGCTAGGACCAATATGTAAGTTCCAGGCTTAAACTTATGTCTTAACAAATTTCTCTTTTCATAATAAATTATTATTTGGTGGCAGATGATACCAATAAGCCTAAAGTTGATATCCTATTATCCCCGGTAAAACAGGTGAAACAAAATCCACGGTAAGCTGCGTCTCATGCCGGTTTCGGGGCTAATTAAATATCCCCCGACGGGACAACTAATAGGATATCGCCCTAAACCAGCCGATATGCCTATATTCTCGGTTGATGTATTAGTCTTGCTGGCTGCCACCAACTCTTTGATACTACCGCTTTCACTATTTTCCCCGCTTTATAGTTGTGTGGTTTGAAATGTATTACATATTTTCTAGTATTATATATGCATTATGTTTATTTGTTGGTCCCATTATAAATTAATATTGGTTATTATAAAGATGACAAAAAATGTAGAACTGGCATTCTGAGCTTAGCTACAGTCAGGTCCATAAATATTGGGACACCGACACAGTTCTCATATTTTGGGCTCTATACACCACCACAATGGATTTGAAATTAAACAAACAAAATGTGCTTTAACTGCAGACTTTCCGCTTTAATTTGAGAGTATTTACATCCAAATCGGGTGAACGGTGTAGGAATTATAACGGTTTCTATATATATGCCTCCCACTTTTTAAGGGACCAAAAGTAATGGGACAAACTAAACAATCCTAAATCAAACTTTCACTTTTTAATACTTTGTTGCAAATCCTTTGCAGTCAATTACAGCCTGAAGTTTGGAACGCATAGACATCACCAGACGCTGGGTTTCATCCCTGGTGATGCTCTACCAGGCCTCTACTGCAAATGTCTTCAGTTCCTGCTTGTTCTTGGGGCATTTTCCCTTCAGTTTTGTCTTCATCAAGTGAAATGCATGCTCAATCGGATTCAGGTCAGGTGATTGACTTGGCCATTGCATTACATTCCACTTATTTGCCTTAAAAAACTCTTTCGTTGCTTTCGCAGTATGCTTCAGGTCATTGTCCATCTGCACTGTGAAGCGCCGTCCAATGGGTTCTGAAGCATTTGACTGAATATGAGCAGATAATATTGCCCGAAACACTTCAGAATTCATCCTGCTGCTTTTGTCAGCAGTCACATTATCAATAAATACACGGGAACCAGTTCCATTGGCAGCCGTACATGCCCACGCCATGACACTACCACCACCATGCTTCACTGATGAGGTGGTATGTTTTGGACCATGAGCAGTTCCTTTCCTTCTCCAAACTCTTGTCTTTCCGTCATTCTGGTACAAGTTGATCTTTGTCTCATCTGTCCATAGGAAGTTGTTTCAGAACTGTAAAGGCTTTTCTCATACGTCCTAGAGGATGCTGGGGACTCCAAAAGGACCATGGGGTATAGACGGATCCGCAGGAGCTTGGGCACACTATAAAGACTTAAACTGGGTGTGAACTGACTCCTCCCTCTATGCCCCTCCTCCAGACCTCAGTTAGACTTTGTGCACAGGAGTGATGGGTCACACACTAGGGGAGCTCTCCTGAGTTTCTCTAAAAGACTTTATGTTAGGTTTTTTATTTTCAGGAAGACCTGCTGGCTACAGGCTCCCTGCATCTTGGGACTGAGGGGAGAGAAGCAGACCTACTTCTTCTTAGTTCAAAGGCTCTGCTTCTCGGCTACTGGACACCATTAGCTCCAGAGGGTTCGATCACTTGGTGCGCCTAGCTGCTTGTTCCCGGAGCCACGCCGTCACCCCCCTCACAGAAGCCAGAAGAAAGAAGCCGGGTGAGTATGTGAAGAACAGAAGACTTCAGTGACGGCAGAAGACTTCAGTAACGGAGGTACAGCGGTCTGGCTGCGCTCCATGCTCCCACACACCAACGGCACTCTAAAGGGTGGAGGGCGCTGGGAGGGGGGGGGGGGGGGAGCGCCCTGGGCAGCAAATTACTGGGTTTTCTTTTTGAGTCTGACATTAAAAGCATTTCGGTGCCTGAGCACCGTGTTTCATTTCCCCCGCCAGTGTGGTTAGCGCTATGCGCCTTTGATCCCCCGCCGCCGCTTACACGGGTGCAAGCGAGTTACTTTTTTTGCAACTGACGGAATGCACTGCCGGTGCTCCGTATACAGACCCCCGCCGGTGCGTTATAGCGCACTGAGCGCCATTTCCCCCCGCCGGCTTCCATGGGTGCAGGGCGCCGGGGGGGGGGGGTGGTGGTGGTGCCCTGGGCAGCATAGATATATTGTATGTATGTGCTTTGGGGGTCCCGGGCGCCGCATGTAATAACCTGCCATTAGAGCTGCAGGCCGCGGCGCGCCGGGGCTCCCGCACGCTGTCGGTTGCCTGGGTGCAGGGCGCACGGGCGGGGAAGGCGCCTTGAGCAGCATTGGTTATTGTGAATGTATAGTGTTTTTACACTATATATGGTGCTCGACCTGGCTTTTTTTAGTGTATAAGGGGGCTATAGCACGACGAGGGGGGCGGGGCATAGCCTCACACATAGAGTCAGCGCCATTTTCCGTTGTGTTCCCGCCAAGAAGTTTGTCATGCACAAACAAGGGGGGGGGGGGGGGGGCATAGTATTTGAGTGTTATGTTGCACTTATATATCACTAATTGAGTCAGGAATGTCCATGAATTCATTCTTGTGTGTAATGTCTGTGTGCTCCCTCTCAGATATACCCAATTTGGTGCACTTGTGTCGGCAGGCGTGAGTGTGCTGTTATAAAACCCTATGGCGTTCCCTGTAGGCATCGCCGACGCACGTGAGTACTCGCTACAACATAAAGAGTAGATATTATATGGAATGGGTGACCCTGTCGGCACAGTCGGTTGTCGCCAGGGTAAGTGGACATGAGGTATCTGACTTATACCTTGTGTATATACAGTTGTACGTTGTTTCCCTCGGACCGCCTGGGGTAGCAAGACTGTAATTTTGCCGGGTTACTAATCCCTGCTGTCAAAAAGGGGGATAACTGTCTGCTTCGCCGGCGCATGGCAGTACTCGATTCGGGAAATTAAGTATTAGCAAATGGGTGTTTGTGTGCTTAAACAGTAAACACGATAGGGGAGATACGGTTGTTTATGGATGCCCTGTCGGCATCAACGGTATTTCCTGGGTAAAAAAATTATCAGGCTGTTATTGCCTTGTACGTGTGTGTGTGTGTGTGTGTGTGTGTGTGCGTGTGTGTGTGTGTGTGTGTGTGTGTGTGTGTGTGTGTATGTATGTATGTATGTATGTATGTATAATATATATATATATATATATATATGTATATGTGGGGGGAGTGTTTTCAAAATTGTATTTGCATGCTTCCCTCAGACTCCTCGGGATTCCGTGATTATTATTATTTTCTCTGACGTCCTAGTGGATGCTGGGGACTCCGTCAGGACCATGGGGATTAGCGGCTCCGCAGGAGACAGGGCACAAAAATAAAGCTTTAGGATCAGGTGGTGTGCACTGGCTCCTCCCCCTATGACCCTCCTCCAAGCCTCAGTTAGGTTTTTGTGCCCGTCCGAGCAGGGTGCAATCTAGGTGGCTCTCCTAAAGAGCTGCTTAGAAAAAGTTTTTTATTTTACAGTGAGTCCTGCTGGCAACAGGCTCACTGCAACGAGGGACTTAGGGGAGAAGAAGTGAACTCACCTGCGTGCAGGATGGATTGGCTTCTTAGGCTACTGGACACCATTAGCTCCAGAGGGATCGAACACAGGCCCAGCCATGGAGTCCGGTCCCGGAGCCGCGCCGCCGACCCCCTTACAGATGCCGAAAAGCGAAGAGGTCCAGAAACCGGCGGCAGAAGACTTTTCAGTCTTCATGAGGTAGCGCACAGCACTGCAGCTGTGCGCCATTGTTGTCACACACTTCACACCAGCGGTCACGGAGGGTGCAGGGCGCTGCAGGGGGCGCCCTGGGCAGCAATGAGAATACCTTGTTCTGGCTAAAAAATACATCACATATAGCCCCTGGGGCTATATGGATGTATTTAACCCCTGCCAGGTCTCACAAACTCCGGAGAAGAGCCCGCCGAAATAGGGGGCGGGGCCTATCTCCTCAGCACACAGCGCCATTTTCCTGCTCAGCTCCGCTGCGAGGAAGGCTCCCAGGACTCTCCCCTGCACTGCACTACAGAAACAGGGTAAAACAGAGAGGGGGGGGGCACTTTTTTGGCGTTTATATTAAGCTGCTATAAGGGAGACAACACTTCTATAGGGTTGTTCCTATATATTTATAGCGCTTGGGTGTGTGCTGGCAAACTCTCCCTCTGTCTCCCCAAAGGGCTAGTGGGGTCCTGTCTTCGATAAGAGCATTCCCTGTGTGTCTGCTGTGTGTCGGTACGTGTGTGTCGACATGTATGAGGACGATGTTGGTGTGGAGGCGGAGCAATTGCCGGTAATGGTGATGTCACCCCCTAGGGAGTCGACACCGGAATGGATGGCTTTGTTTATGGAATTACGTGATAATGTCAGCACATTACAAAAATCAGTTGACGACATGAGACGGCTGGCAAACCAGTTAGTACCTGTACAGGCGTCTCAGACACCGTCAGGGGCTGTAAAACGCCCTTTACCTCAGTCGGTCGACACAGACCCAGACACGGACACCGAATCTAGTGTCGACGGTGAAGAAACAAACGTATTTTCCAGTAGGGCCACACGTTATATGATCACGGCAATGAAGGAGGCTTTGCATATCTCTGATACTGCATGTACCACAAAAAGGGGTATTGTGTGGGGTCTGAAAAAACTACCTGTAGTTTTTCCTGAATCAGACGAATTGAATGAAGTGTGTGATGAAGCGTGGGTTAACCCCGATAGAAAACTGCTAATTTCAAAGAAGTTATTGGCATTATATCCTTTCCCGCCAGAGGTTAGGGCGCGCTGGGAAACACCCCCTAGGGTGGATAAGGCGCTCACACGCTTATCAAAACAAGTGGCGTTACCGTCTCCTGAAACGGCCGCCCTCAAGGATCCAGCGGATAGGAGGCTGGAAACTACCCTGAAAAGTATATACACTCATACTGGTGTTATACTGCGACCAGCCATCGCCTCTGCATGGATGTGCAGTGCTGGGGTGGTTTGGTCGGATCCCCTGACTGAAAATATTGATACCCTAGATAGGGACAGTATTTTATTGACTTTAGAGCAATTAAAGGATGCTTTTCTTTATATGCGAGATGCTCAGAGGGATATTTGCACTCTGGCATCGAGAGTAAGTGCGATGTCCATATCTGCCAGAAGAAGTTTATGGACGCGACAATGGTCAGGTGATGCGGATTCCAAACGGCATATGGAAGTATTGCCGTATAAGGGGGAGGAATTATTTGGGGTCGGTCTATCGGATTTGGTGGCCACGGCAACAGCCGGGAAATCCACCTTTTTACCTCAGGTCCACTCCCAACAGAAAAAGACACCGTCTTTTCAGCCGCAGTCCTTTCGTTCCTATAGGAACAAGCGGGCGAAAGGACAGTCATATTTGCCCCGAGGCAAAGGAAAGGGTAAGAGAGTGCACCAAGCAGCTTCTTCCCAGGAGCAGAAGCCCCCCCCGGCTTCTGCAAAGCCCTCAGCATGACGTTGGGGCTTTACAAGCGGACTCAGGGGCGGTGGGGGGTCGACTCAAGAATTTCAGCGCACAGTGGGCTCACTCACAGGTGGACCCCTGGATCCTGCAGATAGTATCTCAGGGTTACAGGTTGGAATTCGAGAAGTCTCCCCCTCGCCGGTTCCTAAAGTCTGCTCTGCCAACGTCTCCCTCAGACAGGGCGACGGTATTGGAAGCCATTCACAAGCTGTATTCTCAGCAGGTGATAGTCAAGGTACCCCTCCTACAACAGGGAAAAGGGTATTATTCCACACTATTTGTGGTACCGAAGCCGGACGGCTCGGTAAGACCTATTCTAAATCTGAAATCTTTGAACCTGTACATACAAAAATTCAAGTTCAAGATGGAGTCACTCAGAGCAGTGATAGCGAATCTGGAAGAAGGGGACTTTATGGTGTCCCTGGACATCAAGGATGCTTACCTGCATGTCCCAATTTGCCCTTCACATCAAGGGTACCTCAGGTTCGTGGTGCAAAACTGTCATTATCAGTTTCAGACGCTGCCGTTTGGATTGTCCACGGCACCTCGGGTCTTTACCAAGGTAATGGCCGAAATGATGTTTCTTCTGCGAAGAAAAGGCGTATTAATTATCCCTTACTTGGACGATCTCCTGATAAGGGCAAGGTCCAGGGAACAGCTGGGGGACGTAGTAGCACTAACCCAAGTAGTGCTGCAACAGCACGGGTGGATTCTGAATTTTCCAAAATCTCAATTGACCCCGACGACACGTCTGCTGTTCCTGGGAATGATTCTGGACACGGTTCAGAAAAAGGTGTTTCTTCCGGAGGAGAAAGCCAGGGAGTTATCCGAACTTGTCAGGAACCTCCTAAAACCAGGGAAAGTGTCTGTGCATCAATGCACAAGAGTCCTGGGAAAGATGGTGGCTTCTTACGAAGCGATTCCATTCGGCAGATTCCACGCACAAACTTTTCAGTGGGATCTGCTGGACAAATGGTCCGGATCGCATCTGCAGATGCATCAGCGGATAACCTTATCGCCACGGACAAGGGTGTCTCTTCTGTGGTGGTTGCAGAGTGCTCATCTGTTAGAGGGCCGCAGATTCGGCATACAGGACTGGGTCCTGGTGACCACGGATGCCAGTCTGAGAGGCTGGGGAGCGGTCACACAGGGAAGAAACTTCCAGGGAGTATGGTCAAGCCTGGAGATGTCTCTTCACATAAATATACTGGAGCTAAGAGCGATTTACAATGCTCTAAGCCTGGCAAAACCCCTGCTTCAGGGTCAGCCGGTGTTGATCCAGTCGGACAACATCACGGCAGTCGCCCACGTAAACAGACAGGGCGGCACAAGAAGCAGGAGAGCAATGGCAGAAGCTGCAAGGATTCTTCGCTGGGCGGAAGATCATGTGATAGCACTGTCAGCAGTGTTCATTCCGGGAGTGGACAACTGGGAAGCAGACTTCCTCAGCAGACATGATCTACACCCGGGAGAGTGGGGACTTCATCCAGAAGTCTTCCACATGATTGTGAACCGTTGGGAAAAACCAAAGGTGGACATGATGGCGTCTCGCCTCAACAAAAAACTGGACAGGTATTGCGCCAGGTCAAGAGACCCTCAGGCAATAGCTGTGGACGCTCTGGTAACACCGTGGGTGTTCCAGTCAGTGTATGTGTTTCCTCCTCTGCCTCTCATACCAAAAGTACTGAGAATTATACGGCAAAGGGGAGTAAGAACGATACTCGTGGCTCCGGATTGGCCAAGAAGAACTTGGTACCCGGAACTTCAGGAGATGCTCACGGAAGATCCGTGGCCTCTACCTCTAAGACGGGACCTGCTTCAGCAGGGACCGTGTCTATTCCAAGACTTACCGCGGCTGCATTTGACGGCATGGCGGTTGAACGCCGAATTCTAAGGGAAAAAGGCATTCCGGAAGAGGTCATTCCTACACTGGTAAAAGCCAGGAAGGAGGTGACTGCACAACATTATCACCGCATTTGGAGAAAATATGTTGCGTGGTGTGAGGCCAGGAAGGCCCCCACGGAGGAATTTCAATTGGGTCGATTCCTACATTTCCTGCAAACAGGATTGTCTATGGGCCTCAAATTGGGGTCCATTAAGGTTCAAATTTCGGCCCTGTCGATTTTCTTCCAGAAAGAATTGGCTTCAGTTCCTGAAGTCCAGACTTTTGTAAAAGGAGTACTACATATACAGCCCCCGGTTGTGCCCCCAGTGGCTCCATGGGACCTTAATGTAGTTTTGGATTTTCTCAAATCCCATTGGTTTGAGCCACTCAAATCGGTGGATTTGAAATATCTTACATGGAAAGTAACCATGCTACTGGCCCTGGCTTCAGCCAGGAGAGTGTCAGAATTGGCGGCTTTATCGTATAAAAGCCCATATCTGATTTTCCATTCGGACAGGGCAGAACTGCAGACGCGTCCTCATTTTCTGCCTAAGGTGGTGTCAGCGTTTCACCTGAACCAGCCTATTGTGGTGCCTGCGGCTACTAGCGATTTGGAGGATTCCAAGTTGCTGGACGTTGTCAGGGCATTGAAAATATATATTTCAAGGACGGCTGGAGTCAGAAAATCTGACTCGCTGTTTATACTGTATGCACCCAACAAGCTGGGTGCTCCTGCTTCTAAGCAGACGATTGCTCGTTGGATTTGTAGCACAATTCAACTTGCACATTCTGTGGCAGGCCTGCCACAGCCTAAATCTGTCAAGGCCCATTCCACAAGGAAGGTGGGCTCATCCTGGGCGGCTGCCCGAGGGGTCTCGGCATTACAACTCTGCCGAGCAGCTACGTGGTCGGGGGAGAACACGTTTGTAAAATTCTACAAATTTGATACCCTGGCTAAAGAGGACCTGGAGTTCTCTCATTCGGTGCTGCAGAGTCATCCGCACTCTCCCGCCCGTTTGGGAGCTTTGGTATAATCCCCATGGTCCTGACGGAGTCCCCAGCATCCACTAGGACGTCAGAGAAAATAAGATTTTACTTACCGATAAATCTATTTCTCGTAGTCCGTAGTGGATGCTGGGCGCCCATCCCAAGTGCGGATTGTCTGCAATACTTGTACATAGTTATTGTTACAAAAAAATCGGGTTGTTATTGTTGTGAGCCGTCTGTTCAGAGGCTCCTACGTTTGTCATACTGTTAACTGGGTTCAGATCACAAGTTGTACGGTGTGATTGGTGTGGCTGGTATGAGTCTTACCCGGGATTCAAAATCCTTCCTTATTGTGTACGCTCGTCCGGGCACAGTATCCTAACTGAGGCTTGGAGGAGGGTCATAGGGGGAGGAGCCAGTGCACACCACCTGATCCTAAAGCTTTATTTTTGTGCCCTGTCTCCTGCGGAGCCGCTAATCCCCATGGTCCTGACGGAGTCCCCAGCATCCACTACGGACTACAAGAAATAGATTTATCGGTAAGTAAAATCTTATTTTTTTGCCCACTTACTATTCCTTGCTGTCGACACTTACTAAGTTTCTGTCGACCATAACGTTCCTGGTAGATCCACTGTGGGGTCATGTCAGTACATGGTCATACATATCCGTAACACATTATTGTCACTAGGGACCTGACAGGTCTGGACAATCCACTTGCGTATAGGTTATATCTATATGTGTATATATGTAGATATAGGTTATATATGCATGATTAGGATATATGTGTTTTATTGTGTATTACATGATGTATATCCATGAATGCTGAAATAATGGTATTCTTTTCATGTGCTGGTCGCTCTGTTGATTAAGCTCTAGATTGGCCGTGACGAGTTGGTTTCGATCCTCTCAGGGAGTCCGAATATTCTTCTCTTCACAACGCGGAGAGAAAATTATGACAGTCAACTCCTGGTCGACGCAGAGCACGGTCGCAAAGGATCATACACAGGCAGCTAAGTGAAATTTTATTTCTGTACTTTGACCTGTATGCACTTGAGGGAGTGTGGTAGTCGGGTAGGCATCCGACAGAATTACCCTACCCAGAGTGGGTAGGCTTGCCTATGTTTATTCTACCTTATAACATTACAGCAGGCTGACACGTGACAGCAGGAGGTGTGACCGGAAAAATGCGGAGGAGGTCTCCGGGAGAAGCTGGTGGGAGGTATACAGCTGTTTGGTGTGGCCTCTGTTCAGTCAATCTCGGCGGATTCCACTGGTAAGTCTAACTTTGTGAGTTAGCCTCCTTCGTAACGGTTGGTGACGCATTCTTTTGTGGGATGCAGTCATTTTATCCGGTTCGATACCATTCTTTTTTCCTTTCTGTGCAGACAGTGGAAGGTGAAAAGGTAAGTGTTCTGCAGCCTTGTTAGGTTTGCAGAAGTGGATGTCGTTTTCTGATTCCACTACATCCACCACTTGTCGCTGAGTCTATCTGGCTGGTCCTCACTCCGGTGAGCCCTCGTCTACTAATTTTCAGTTAGTCCGGGAATAGACTGGGACCTGTGAGTTTTCTCTAACGTCCTAGTGGATGCTGGGGACTCCGTAAGGACCATGGGGAATAGCGGCTCCGCAGGAGACTGGGCACAGCTAAGAAAGAATTAGGACTACCTGGTGTGCACTGGCTCCTCCCACTATGACCCTCCTCCAGACTTCAGTTAGAATCCTGTGCCCGGCCGAGCTGGATGCACACTAGGGGCTCTCCTGAGCTCCTAGAAAGAAAGTATATGTTAGGTTTTTTATTTTACAGTGAGATCTGCTGGCAACAGACTCACTGCAGCGAGGGACTAAGGGGAGAAGAAGCGAACCTACCTAACTGGTGGTAGCTTGGGCTTCTTAGGCTACTGGACACCATTAGCTCCAGAGGGATCGACCGCATGGAACCGGCCATTGGTGTTCGGTCCCGGAGCCGCGCCGCCGGCCCCCTTACAGAGCCAGAAGCAAGAAGAAATCCGGAAAATCGGCGGCAGAAGACATCAGTCTTCACCAAGGTAGCGCACAGCACTGCAGCTGTGCGCCATTGCTCCTCATACACACTTCACACTCCGGTCACTGAGGGTGCAGGGCGCTGGGGGGGGGCGCCCTGAGAAGCAATAAATACACCTTGGCTGGCAAATATATCACAATATATAGCCCCAGAGGCTATATATGTGATAAATACCCATGCTAGAATCCATAAAAAAGCGGGCGAAAAGTCTGCGAAAAAGGGGCGGAGCTATCTCCCTCAGCACAATGGCGCCATTTTCTCTTCACAGTGCAACTGGAAGACAGCTCCCCAGGCTCTCCCCTGTAGTTTTCAGGCTCAAAGGGTTAAAAAGAGAGGGGGGGCACTAAATTTAGGTGCAATATTGTTTATACAAGCAGCTATTGGGGGAAAAATCACTCAGTTATAGTGTTAATCCCTGCATTATATAGCGCTCTGGTGTGTGCTGGCATACTCTCTCTCTGTCTCCCCAAAGGACTTTGTGGGGTCCTGTCCTCAGTCAGAGCATTCCCTGTGTGTGTGCTGTGTGTCGGTACGGCTGTGTCGACATGTGGGATGAGGAAGGTTACGTGGAGGTGGAGCAGAGGCCGATAAATGGGATGTCGTCCCCTGTGGGGCCGACACCAGAGTGGATGGATAGGTGGAAGGTATTAAACGACAATGTCAACTCCTTACAAGGCTGGATGATGTAAAACAGCTGTGGGACAGCCGGCTTCTCAGCCCGCGCCTGCCCAGGCGTCTCAAAGGCCATCAGGGGCTCAAGAAAGCGCCCGTTACCTCAGATGGCAGACACAGATGTCGACACGGAGTCTGACTCCAGTGTCGACGAGATTGAGACATATACACAATCCACTAGGAACATCCGTTACATGATCTCGGCAATAAAAAATGTGTTACGCATTTCTGACATGAACCCAAGTACCACATAAAAGGGGTTTTATTTTTGGGGAGAAAAAGCAGCCAGTGTTTTGTTCCCCCATCAGATGAATGAATGAAGTGTGTAAAGTAGCGTGGGTTCCCCCAATAAGAAACTGGTAATTTCTAAAAAGTTACTGATGGCGTACCCTTTCCCGCCAGAGGATAGGTCACGTTGGGAGATATCCCTTAGGGTGGATAAGGCGCTCACACGTTTGTCAAAAAAGGTGGCACTGCCGTCTTAGGATACGGCCACCTTTAAGGAGCCTGCTGATAAAAAGCAGGAGACTATCCTGAAGTCTGTATATACACACTCAGGTTATATACTGAGACCTGCAATCGCCTCAGCATAAATAGTGCTGCTGCAGCGTGGTCTGATACCCTGTCAGATAATATTAATACTCATAGACAGGGAAAATAGTTTGCTAACATAGGCCCTCATTCCGAGTTGATCGCTCGCAAGGCGAATTTAGCAGAGTTGCTCACGCTAAGCCTACGCCTACTGGGAGTGTATCTTAGCTTCTTAAAATTGCGACCGATGTATTCGCAATATTGCGATTACAAACTACTTAGCAGTTTCAGAGTAGCTTCAGACTTACTCGGCATCTGCGTTCAGTTCAGTGCTTGTCGTTCCTGGTTTGACGTCATAAACACACCCAGCGTTCGCCCAGACACTCCCCCGTTTCTCCGGCCACTCCTGCGTTTTTTCCGGAAACGGTAGCGTTTTTATCCACACGCCCCGAAAACGCTGTGTTTCCGCCCAGTAACACCCATTTCCTGTCAATCACACTACGTTCGCCAGAGCGAAGAAAAAGCCGTGAGTAAAAATACTATCTTCATTGTAAAATTACTTGGCGCAGTCGCAGTGCGAATATTGCGCATGCGTACTAAGCGGAATTTCACTGCGATGCGAAGAAAATTACCGAGCGATCAACTCGGAATGAGGGCCATAGTGCATATTAAAGACGTCGTCTTATATATAAAGGATGCACAGAGGGATATTTGCCGGCTGGCATCTAGAATTAATGCAATGTCCATTCTGCCAGGAGGGTATTAGAAACCCGGCAGTGGACAGGTGATGCTGCCTATAAAAGGCACATGGAGATTCTGCCTTTATAAAGGTGAGGAATTGTTGGGGATGGTCTCTGGGACCTCGTATCCACAGCAACAGCTGGGAAGAAAAATTTTTTTACCTCAGGTTTCCTCACAGCCTAAGAAGGCACCGTATTTTCAGATACAGTCCTTTCGGCTTCAGAAAAGCAAGCGGGTCAAAGGCGCTTCCTTTCTACACAGAGACAAGGGAAGAAGGAAAAAGCTGCACCAGCAGCCAGTTCCCAGGATCAAAAATCTTCCCCCGCTTCCTCTGAGTCCACCGCTTGACGTTGGGGCTCCACAGGTGGAGACAGGTGCGGTAGGGGCGCGTCTCGGGAACTTCAGGGACCAGTGGGTTTGCCCACAGGTGGATCCCTAGGTTCTGCAAATAGTATCACAGGGATACAGGCTGGAGTTCGAGGCGACTCCCCCTCGCCGTTACCTCACCTCAGCCTTGCCTACTGCCCTCGGAGAAAGGTAGTACTGGCGGCAATTCACAAGCTGCACTTCCAGCAGGTGAAATCTAGGTACCCCTCCTTCAACAAGGCCGGGGTTACTATTCCAAAATGTTGTGGTACCGAAACCAGACGGTTCGGTGAGACCCATTCTAAAATTAAAAGCCTTGAACACTTATATACGAAGGTTCAAGTTCGAAATGGAATCGCTCAGGGCGATTATTGCAAGCCTGGATGGTATCACTGGACATCAAGGATGCTTACCTGCATGTCCCTATTTACCCTTTTCACCAGGAGTACCTCAATATTGTGGTACAGGATTGTCATTACCAATTCCAGACGTTGCCGTTGGTCTGTCCCCGGCACCGAGGTATTTGCCAAGGTAATGGCCGAAATAATTATCCCGTACTTGGACGATCTCCTTATAAAGGCGAGGTCCAGGGAGCAGTTGTTCAGCGGAGTAGCACTATCTCGGGAAGTGCTACAACAGCACGGCTGAATTCTGAATATTCCAAAGTCGCAGCTGGTTCCTACGACGCGTCTACTGTTCCTGAGTATGGTTCTGGACACAGAACAGGATAAAAAAGGTTTCTCCCGGAGGAGAAGTCCAAGGAGTTGTCGTCTCTAGACAGAGACCTCCTAATACGTATACAGGTGTCGGTGCATTAATGCACGCGAGCCCTGGGAAGGATGGTAGCTTCTTACGAAGAAATTCCATTCGCCAGGTCCCATTCAAGGATTTTCCAGAGGGATCTGTTGGACAGGTGGTCCGGGTCGCATCTTCAGATGCATCGGCGGATAACCCTGTCTCCAAGGGCCAGGGTGTCGTTGTTGTGGTGGCTGCAGAGTGCTCATCTTCTAGGGGGCCGCAGATTCGGCATACAGGACTGGGTCCTGGTGACCACGGATGCCAGCCCTCGAGGCTGGGGGGCAGTCACACAGGGAAGAAACTTCCAAGGCTATGGAAAAGTCAGGAGACTTCCCTACACATAAATATTCTGGAACTAGGGGCCATTTACAATGCCCTAAGTCAGGCTACACCCTGCTTCAACACCGGCCGGTGCTGATCCAGTCAGACAACATCACGGCGGTCGCTCATGTACACGACAGGGCGGCACAAGAAGCAGGATGGCGATGGCAGAAGCCACAAGGATTCTCCGATGGGCGGAAAATCATGTGTTAGCACTGTCAGCAGTGTTCATTCCCGGAGTGGACAACTGAGAAGCAGACTTTCTCAGAAGACAAAGATATGCGCCAGGTCAAGGACCCTCAGGCGATAGCTGTGGACGCTCTGGTAACACCGTGGGTGTACCAGTCGGTGTATGTGTTCCCTTCTCTGCCTCTCTTACCCAGGGTAATGAGAATAATAAGAAGGAGAGGAGTAAGAACTATACTCATTGTTCCGGGTTGGCCAAGAAGAGCTTGGTAACCAGAACTCCAAGAAATGATCTCAGAGGACCTATGGCCTCTGCCGCTCAGACAGGACCTGCTGCAGCAGGGGGCCTGTCTGTATCAAGACGTACTGCGGCTGCGTTGACGGCATGGCGGTTGAACGCCGGATCCTGAAGGAAAAGGGAATTCCGGAGGAAGTTATCCCTACGCTATTTAAAGCTAGGAAAGAAGTGAACGCTAACCATTATCACCGCATATGGCGGAAATATGTTGCGTACTGTGAGGCCAGGAAGGCCCCAAAGGAGAAATTTCAGCTAGGTCGATTTCTGCACTTCCTACAGTCAGAGGTGACTATGGGCCTACAATTGGGTTCCATTAAGGTCCAGTTTTCGGCTCTATCGATTTTCTTCCAAAATGGAACTGGCTTCACTGCCTGAAGTTCAGACATTTGTCAAGGGAGTACTGCATATTCAGCCTCCTTTTGTGCCTCTAGTGGCATCGGGGGACCTCAACGTGGTGTTGGGTTTCCTAAAGTCACATTGGTTTGAGCCACTCAAAACCGTGGATTTAAAATATCTCGCGTGGAAAGTGGTCATGCTTTTGGCCTTGGCTTCGGCAAGGCGGGTGGCAGAATTGGCGGCTTTGTCATGCAAAAGCCCCTATTTGATTTTCCATATGGATAGGGCAGAATTGAGGACTAGTCCCCAGTTTCTTCCTAAGGTGGTATCAGCTTTTCACTTGAACCAACCTATCGTGGTGCCTGCAGCTACTAGGGACTTGGAGGACTCCAAGTTACTGGACGTAGTCAGGGCCTTGAAAATTTATGTTTCCAGGACGGCTGGAGTCAGGAAGACTGACTCGCTATTTATCCTGTATGCACCAAACAAGATGGGTGCTCCTGCTTCAAAGCAGACTATTGCTCGCTGGATTTGTAGCACAATTCAGCTTGCGCATTCTGTGGCTGGCCTGCCGCAGCCTAAATCTGTAAAAGCCCATTCCACGAGGAAAGTGGGCTCTTCTTGGGCGGCTGCCCGAGGGGTCTCGGCTTTACAACTTTGCCGAGCTGCTACTTGGTCAGGGGCAAACACGTTTGCAAAATTCTACAAATTTGATACCCTTGCTGAGGAGGACCTTGAGTTCTCTCATTCGGTGCTGCAGAGTCATCCGCGCTCCGTTTGGGAGCTTTGGTATAATCCCCATGGTCCTTACGGAGTCCCCAGCATCCACTAGGACGTTAGAGAAAATAAGATTTTACTCACCGGTAAATCTATTTCTCGTAGTCCGTAGTGGATGCTGGGCGCCCGTCCCAAGTGCGGACTGTCTGCAATACTTGTATATAGTTATTGTTAACTAAAAGGGTTATGGTTGAGCCATCTGTTGAGAGGCTCTGTTATGTTCATACTGTTAACTGGGTATAATATCACGAGTTATACGGTGTGATTGGTGTGGCGGGTATGAGTCTTACCCCGGGATTCAAAATCCTTTCCTTATTGTGTCAGCTCTTCCGGGCACAGTATCCTTACTGAAGTCTGGAGGAGGGTCATAGTGGGAGGAGCCAGTGCACACCAGGTAGTCCTAATTCTTTCTTAGCTGTGCCCAGTCTCCTGCGGAGCCGCTATTCCCCATGGTCCTTACGGAGTCCCCAGCATCCACTACGGACTACGAGAAATAGATTTACCGGTGAGTAAAATCTTATTATTTATAGAGTCCAAAGGGGGACATTCTGAGTTACGGTTGTTTCCCCTTACTGTTTTTCTAATAGATTTTGCCGTTCCCCTCTGGAAGGGGAGGTAGTACGCGACGCCATACAGAGGTGCGTCAGGTTCAGGACATTGTCTGGTTGTCCCTGTATAAAGGTGCACATTGTTGTTTCTCTCTGACTGTTCTTCTACACAGGGATTGGCTGTTGTTCCCAACGACACAGATGTCGAAAGTGGGTTTCAGAGTAGATACTGACCGGTTAAGGTTCGGTGTTTTTCCTGTGGAAAGAGGTCTGACGATCCAGAGTTGGATCGGCTTTGAGGGGACGCCTCATCAATATGTTCCGTTAATAAAACAGATGGGTGCGGCCTAAGAGGGGTTTTTTCGGTGAGCAGGTCTAATACCAGAGTGGTTTTCAAGGACCAGTTGGAAAGGTGGTCCGGGTCTCACACGCGCATGCACCGGAATATAATCCTAACGGCCAGGACATCGCTCCTGTGGTGTCTGCTCGGTTCTCTCCTTCTAGAGGAATGAAGGTTCGGGATCCAGGTTTGGATTCTGGTGTCTGTGCATGCAGATCTCCGAAGCTGGGGAGCAGTCCTTTGCAAGGGACGTATTTCCAGAGGATAATGTCAAGTTGGGAAACTTGTCTGCTATAAGCTTTCTTTAATTAAGAGCTATTTTCGACGAATGTATTCTTCGTGTTCTGCCCGTGTTAGTTCTGCCAGACGACTTGTCAGCAGTGGCGTAAGTAAGCCGCTATGGCGGAACAAGGAGCAAAGCGGCAATGGTGGAACATGCATAGTTTGCAGTTGAGTGGGAAGTCTGGTAAACGCTATGTTAGCAGTCTTCATTCCGGAGGTAAACAACGGTGAAATAGATTTCCTCTGCTGCCGCGATATCCAGCCGGGAAATATTCAGTCATCATCGAGAAGCTTTCCCAGACGTGACAAGTCTTGGAGGAGTGTCGCAATTGGACATGTTGGCGTCTCGCCTCAACGAGGGGCCTCGGGGAGATTGTTCCAGGTCAAGGGACACTCAAGATATAGCAGTGGACCTCCTAGTGACACCGTGGGTGTTTTTAGTCTGTCTATGTGGTCTCCGCTTTCACTTTTCTGACGGTGGTAAGCATAAGATGATCGAAGGTTCAGGTGATCCTCTTGAATCCGGTCTAGCCAGCGAGGGTTGGCTATCCAGTTTTCATGGTTTACTCATAGAAGATTACTGCCCTCTTACTCTACGTGAGGTAATGTTACAACAAGATCAGGGCGTGTATCATGATTTACCGCGGCTGCATCTGTCAGCGGGGCGTTTGAATGCCGTATCCTAAGCTGAACGGGTGTTCCCAGGGAAGTCGTTTCCTCAATTCTTCAGGCTAGGAGAGAACTAACGGAAAAGCGTTACCACCGTAGTTGGAGTAATTATGTGTCTCGGTGTGTATCCAGGAAGGCTCCTATGGAAGACTCTCAGCTGGGTCGTGCTTATCCATACTTTTCAAGCCGGTGTGGATGAAACCCTAATAAGTTTCTTTACAAAATTTCTCTCTTGGAAAGTGGTCATGCTATTGGCTTTGACGTCCGCAGGGCGGGTGTCGGAAGTGGTGGTTTTGTCTCACATGAGCCTTGTTTGAAAAAATCGACCTATTTTGATGCCGGTGGTTACTTAGGCATTAGCTGATTCAAAGTCCCTCGATCTAGCCAGGGATTTGAGTATGTAGGTCGACAATTTGGCTCAGTTTGGAGAAACAGAGGCTCTGTTTATCTGGTATGTTCCCAGCATGGTTTGGGAGTCTGCATTATGCAGTCTGTTACACGCTGAGTCTGTGATGCGGTTTGGCATGTTGGCTCTACGGCTGGATTGCTGTCACCGAGGTCGGTGGATGTCCATTCTTTTGGGAAGATGGGTTTTTTCATGGGCGGATGCCCGAAGAGTCTCGACGGTTCAACTTTGCCGAGTGGATTCTTGGTCGGGATCAAACGTTTTGCTATGCTCTACAAGTTTGATGCCCTGTTTTTGGGGGCCTTTTGTTTGCTCATTCGGTGCTGCAGAGTCGTCCGCACTCTCCCGCCCGTTCGGGAGCTTTGGTATAAACCCCATGGTCCTTTTGGAGTCCCCAGCATCCTCTAGGACGTATGAGAAAATAGGATTTTAGTACCTACCGGTAAATCCTTTTCTCTTAGTTCGTAGAGGATGCTGGGCGCCCGTCCCAGTGCGTACTGTGTCTGCAGTTATTGCTTTTGGTTGCACCCTGGTGGTGTGTCTTCTCTGTCAGGCGGTTGCTACCGTTGTTCATGCCATGGCATGCGGGGTCTTATTTTTGCTGATGTGGACACACGGTTTGTGTTACATATTCTCTCAGCATGTGGCTGTGTTTTGTTCATGCCATTGGCTGGTATTCTACTGAATGCCACGTTGTACGGTGTGTTTGAGGTGTGAGCTGGTATGACACTCACCGTGTTTATAACAATAAATTCTTTCCTCGAAATGTCCATCTCTCCTGGGCACAGTTTTCTAACTGAGGTCTGGAGGAGGGGCATAGAGGGAGGAGCCAGTTCACACCCAGTTTAAGTCTTAATAGTGTGCCCAAGCTCCTGCGGATCCGTCTATACCCCATGGTCCTTTTTGGAGTCCCCAGCATCCTCTACGGACTAAGAAAAGGATTTACCGGTAGGTACTAAAATCCTATTTTTTAGATGTTGTTTGGCAAACTCTAATCTGGACTTCCTGTTTTTGTGGCTCACCAATGGTTTACATCTTGTGGTGAACCCTCTATATTCACTCTTGTGAAGTCTTCTCTTGATTGTTGACTTTGACACATATACACCTACCTCCTGGAGAGTGTTCTTGATCTGGGCAACTGTTGTGAAGAGGTTTTTCTTCACCAGGGAAATAATTCTTCTGTGATCCACCACAGTTGTTTTCCATGGTCTTCCGGGTCTTTTGGTGTTACTGAGCTCTCCGGTGCAATCTTTCTTTTTAAGAATGTTCCAAACAGTTGATTTGGCCACATCTAATGTTTTTGCTATCTCTCTCTGATGGGTTTGTTTTGATTTTTCAGCATAATGATGGCTTGCTTCACTGATAGTGGCAGCTCTTTGGATCTCATATTGAGAGTTGACAGCAACAGATTCCAAATGCAAATGTCACACCTGGAATCTACTCCAGACCTTTTACCTGCTTAATTGATGATGAAATAACGAGGGAATAGCCCACTCCTGTCCATGAAATAGTTTTTGAGTCGATTGTCCCATTACTTTTGGTCCCTTAAAAAGTGGGAGGCACATATAGAAACCGTTGTAATTCCTACACCGTTCACCTGATTTATATGTAAATACCCACAAATTAAAGCGGAAAGTCTGCAGTTAAAGCACATCTAGTTTGTTTCATTTCAAATCCATCGTGATGGTGTATAGAAGCCAAAATATGAGAATTGTGTAGATGTCCCAATATTTATGGACCTGACTGTAGATTTTATCTACATACCTCCCAACTGTTCCAATTCCAGCGGGACAGTCCCGCTATTCGCTGCCCCACCCATGAGTCACAGCGTCCCGCGGGCGGGGGAAGCAGTTGGGAGAGCCTTTGATCACCAGCTGCTCTGCTTTGCAAACGGCATGTATTCAGTGCTGGGAGGTGAGCAGGGGGCTGCCCAGTTGATCGGGGAGCGCTGGGCACGCCTCCAAAATGCAGGAAAACGGGTCCGTGCCATCAGGCCATGCTCACTAAGTAGAAGCCATGCCCCTTCTTTGAAAAGGTGGGTGATATGGTTAAAGGTTGCCAAGCACTGCTATAGTCACTCATCTCTATTATTAGACGTTACTTGGATAATGTTAACCTGATCCAGCAATGCACTGCTAAACAAATACAATTCTGTGCTCATTTTCAGGGTGATGTATAACACAGGTAGCAAAGAATGGCGATTATTTGAGACCTAAAGGCATAATCAGGTTTCCTGAGCCGGAAATTGCCACATAATTTCTGCATGAGACTATATTCACCTGTGTGCAGATTTTGGCAACATACGAGCAATCCTGCAGCTTAATGATATGTGTTTTCAGTGACATGATTGCTTCCTTTCTGACAGCACTATATTTAGTATGTAAATTGCAAAGGATAATCACTGATCGCTTTCTCTAGAAGAGTGCAGTGTAGTCACAGTTCTTTAGCCATGCCGCTGGGTAAGAGAGCCAGGTTATTGGGCAAGATCTAACTATACAGCTAAAAATGGAGCCACGCTCCTGGTATCTCCCCAATTATACGGACGCAGTCACAGATGGACATGCGGCTAAGATGCGCATAAGTCTGAATGGCCCTAAATTGCCCCAAAATTGCAGGGTGTGATACACGTTACCGGCAGTCCTGATGCCGGCGGTCACATGACTGATGACTAACATGACATAGATCATCATAGAAGCAAGTTTAGGAGTAGTAGCTCCTTTATTTTAGAGAACGCATAGGCTGAATCTCATATTAGGATTCCGCGACCTCACTGCCAGTAACTGGGATGAAATCCAATGTAATACGAAGGAACTTTGCAACCAGTAACATCACTAATTTTCCCTTGTGGCCCATAGAGGAGTGCAGGAATATTACTTGTGTTTGGCTAACATAATGGGGCTCATTCCGAGTTGATCGCTCGCTAGCTACTTTTTGCAGCTCTGCGGTCAGATAGTCGCCGCCTAGCCGGCATCCCACACTTTCTGCGATCTCGGACTCCATTACATCCCGCCGTTAAGGTGCATTTGCATCTTTTCAGAATGTGCGTAGTTATTCAGAAGTACGCTGGACCTACAACTGTGTATGAGGATGATGCTGGAATGTATGTACAGACCCTGCCGTATGATCTAAGTGTGTGGTGTGGGGCCTATAGCTGAGAATTATGACTAAAATGGCAGCAAAAAGTCGCAGACGTAGCTGAAGTGGTCTGACCTGCGGGTACTAGAACACTGCTGTAAATTGCTACTAATTATGTATGACTACGCCTGATTGGCCACAAACCTTTAAAACGTGAGCACAGTTAAACTGCTGCAACTATGGGGGTAATTCAGACTGGATCGCTGTCGCGATCACAGTCTGAAGCCCTTAGCGGGCGCAGTGCTCTTGCACACCCCGGGAGGCCCAGCATCTCAGGGCTGCAATCGCCTCCGCCTGATTGACAGGCAGAGGCATTTGTGGGACGGGAGGGGCAGTTGGAACACCTTTGGTGGGGCGCGGTCCGAACAACGTAGGCGTGTCCAGACCGTTGCGGGGGCGGGCGGGTGTGACGTCACACGCAGCCGCTGCGACCTGGGACACGGCTAGTAGCCGCCTGCCAGCGCAGCTAGGCTGCGCAGGCAGGGAGCTACTCGGCGGGTGCAAAAGCATCGCCGCCCTCTGATGCTTTTGCACTCGTGCAGGGGGAAGGGGGGGATCTGAATCGCCCCCTATGTTTTTTAAAAGTCACTGTGCAGTGCATTGCACAAATGAAGAACGCTTCAAACTCTGATGGGAAAGGGGAAAGACCGCACATATATTTTAATGTGTTGTCATTAAACAAAATCCTATCTGCTGCGCCTTGCATTTCATATGCTGCAAGCCATATGGATACTTATTATATGCACTATCCGGCCATTAATGGAATGTGTGTCCATTGTGTGCCGCGATTTTTACCAGTCACAATGAAGCCACGCCTCCAGCTGTTTTCCTGGCGCATCTGACATGGATACGTAAAGGGGAGAGAACCGCAAATTTGGTTATGCTACCAACTCTGTATATCTAGCAATGTATAGGCTGTGGTGCTGAAATGCTAAATGCTGTTCGTTTCTTTCTACAGGAACACTGACAAGTGTGAAACCTTGGAGCAGGATGATAAATTAAGTGAGCCCCAGGGTGAGTGATATTACCTTGTTCTCTGCCTCCTGCTTTCATCCCCCCTCTGGCACGCTCCAGCTATTCTTCCTCTGTTAAGCTCTGCCATACATAGGTTTTAGGCCAAAGCACATAACGTGTATCATCCATAATCCTAGACAAAGCATGAAATTGCAGAGCTGACATTTACAGCAGCCACCGTACGCAAATAGAAGACGTGCCGAAAACCCACAAACTGGGTTATTGTAGGTCATAGCCGATAAAGTTTATTGCTTTAGAGATGTGGGGGGATTTCTTTTCCTCCAAATTCTAGGACGCTTGGTAAGTTTTCTAACTTTTTGGTCTCAAAACCTGCGTCCAAGTTAAAGGAAAACTCCCTAGAGCCACAGGTGTCCTCCTGCATTCTCTGGTTAACCGCTACTTATCCTGCTGTGAATGTAACGGGAGCACAAGGCAGCATGTACTGTATGTGACAGGATACTGGATATCTGCGCCAATCTTTCAGTCAGCTGCAAAAGGTAACGTGCCCCTAGCAGCATTTTACATTTACAATTCCAGTCTGGGAATGTCCTGACCTCGGCCATGTTAAAACTAAAATTTGCACCTATTTATGACCATAGTTGTGATCTAGTGGTCCAGTGCTACTCCCTGACAGACAGAGGGGGGTATTCAGAGTTGTTAGCAATTGGACAAAACCATGCTGTGCAGGGGGGGCAGATGTAACATGTGCAGAGAGAGTTAGATTTGAGTAGGGTGTGTTCAAACTGAAATCTAGATTTCTGTGTAAAAATAAAGCAGCCAGTATTTACCCTGCACAGAAACAATATAACCCACCCAAATCTAACTCTCTCTGCACATGTTACATCTGCCCCACCTGCAGTGCAACATGGTTTTGCCCACCTTGCTAACTTTTTTTGTTTGCTAACAACTGAATAACCCCCAGAGTGCAACATGTAAGGGCTGCTCAATGCAAAGAAGATGGCAGAAGAATTGAAGCTGGGTAGACACTGCAGCGATGTGTACCCAGCCGATATGTCTGCCCGACCGGCTAATATGTCGGAACCTGGATACTCACTGAGCGATGTTGCTTAAGGACGGAATGCTCACTGTTCCGTCCTTCATTAGCATACATGGTGTCGCTAGCGATAGTCTCAGGTTCGATGTCAGCACATCAAACCTGGCGATGTCTCTAGCGACCGTGGGCACCTGCATATCGGGCATACCCACTGCCTAATATGCGCCAAATTGAACGATATGTAGGTCCGAGCCTCCGGATCAGATGACCTATCGTTCAGTGTGTACCCAGCTTTTCCGTAAGTGTAGCTGTATGAGTTATTCTGTGTATGATGTATCATTTCGCTCTTTGATACACAGGGTTAAATGTATAAAATCTACAATCTTTATAAAGACAAATAGATTTGCAGTACCGGTATATCACACCCACCTATGTTATTCAGCCATATGCTTGCGGATCACCCATCCCTGATCTGCATACTACAAGATTTTTGTCAATTTAATATACGGCCTAATTCAGACCTGATCGCTGCTGTGCGTTTTCGCACAGCGGGCGATCAGATCTGAACTGCGCACGTGTATGCACCGCAATGTGCAGGCACATCGATGGGTACAACGGGGTCCGCCGGTCAGCAACTGGATGATGCGACGGGTCCATTCGCATGGGCATTCGCAAGGAGATTAACAGTAAGTGGGTGGCAAGTGACCGTTTTCAGGGAGTGTCCGGAAAAATGCAGACGGGCTCAAGCGTTTTCAGGGAGGGTTTCTGATGTCCGCTCCTGCCCCGATCAGCAGGAATCAATCGCACTGGAAAAGTAAGTCCTGGGCTGCACAGAGACTGCACAAAATCAGTTTGTGCAGCTCTGCTACACATGCGATCGCACACTTGCATGGCGCTTTTACCCTCCCCCTGTAGGCGGCGACTATCTGATCGCAGGGCTGCAAAAAATGCAGCCCAGCGATCAGATCTGAATTAGACCCGTAGTCCCTAAGTAGTTCCTTCTGAAATGTGCCAGTGCATGGAGAAGAGAGGGTTAATCATCCATGGGCTTTACTACTGTAGAACTAAGACAGACACTTTCCTGTATAGTAAGCAGAGCAGTGGGGTGCTATTGCCCTTCCTGAAAGGCTACTTTAAATCCATTTTGTTTCAGCAAAACCTCACAATATTGCACTCAGAACATCGGGAGGCCGCACAATAGAAGCGATCTTCCTGACAAGCTCTATAATACGCATTTATATTATCACAAGCTAATGTATGCTAATTCCCTACTCCGTGATGAGTTCCCTTCTCTATGCCCGGATTGTGAGCAGAAGTGATATTCTGCTTTCTATTTATAGGCCCATTTGTCTGGAGAATGAGATGCTTTAATCAAAATGAATATCCTCATTTTATGCCTGAATGTAATTCATTTTTAATTCATTTTATTCCAGCTGGTACATTTTTTTTTTTCTCTGTTACTGTTTACATAATAATACCAGCCAGGGTTGCCCTCTGAAATCTTTAATTATCTTTTAAAGTGGTATTGTGTTTCTATCTGTTCTGTTCATGTATTGTAGAAGAAATGCCATATGTTGTACTTGATAACAGGTCTGTATCATGTTTGTAAGTAAAGGGAAAAAAAGCAAGCAACTTTGTGTCTGGAACAGACCATGTTGTCATGCAAGGGGATCAAATACTTTTATATATTTTCTGTGCAGGGTAAATACTAGCTGCTTTTGCATGTTGCCCACAAATGTTACACTGCTTTATTTTGAAACTGCAATTTAGATTTCAGTTTGGAAATGCCCCTCCCAAATCTAACTCTCTCATGTTATATCTGCCCCACCTGCAGTGCAACATGGGTTTAGTTAGTTGTTTGTTTTTCTTTTTTGCTTTACTTACAAACATGAAGCAGGCTCCACGTTCTTACTACCACCATGACAGAACTCTGCAATGTATTATTAAAAACTGCCCATAGCAAGGCATTGATCTAATATGTACAACGCGTCTTTCGCAGCAATGTGTGTGTGTGTATATATGTGTATATATATATATATATATATATATATATATACATACACACACATACACTGTGTGTGTGTGTGTATATATATATATATATATATATATATATATATATATATATAAAACAAACAGATATAAAACCACAGCACTCGTCGCCCCAGAAGCGGGGTACATGACTGCACTTACCACTCGACCGCCGGCATGCCAGCACATATTCTCCCTCTTGGGGGTCCACGACCCCCCTGGAGGGAGAATAAATAGCGTGGCGAGCGCAGAGAGCCCGCAAGGTGCTCATTAGCACTCGCCCAGCTGTCGGTATGCCGACGGTCGGAAACCCGGCCGCCGGCCACTCAGACTACATCCACTCATGGGGTGGGTGCATGTATCCCATGACCACATACTTAAATAAATACAAACAGAATATTCAGCACTCACCATAGCAAGCTCACTTATCTTCACAACATCAATAAATAAATGATGGGGGTTTGGTTAGTGAATTGGCCAATGCACAGAAGCCTGCAAACCGATCGCCAAGGTACCTCACCTTTATGCAGGTCCTACACTATGGTGAGAATAAGTGAGCTTACTACGGTGAGCGCTGAACTTTGTTTATATGTATGTACAGTGTGTGTGTGTGTGTGTGTGTGTGTGTGTGTGTATATATATATATATATACATACATACATACATACATACATACATACATACATACACAAACGTGGCCCTCCTGGTGTCTGTAACAAAGAAAACTCTGCATGAGACAGGAAGTAAAGGCAACATTTCAATGCCCGTTTATTTTGGCATTGTCTTCAGACCTGATATAGAGATATATATATATATATATATATATATATATATATATATATAGATAGATAGATAGATATATAATGTGTGGTGTATGTGTGTGTGTGTGTGTGTGTGTGTGTGTGTGTGTGTATATATATATATATATATATATTTCTCTATCGTCCTAGTGGATGCTGGGGTTCCTGAAAGGACCATGGGGAATAGCGGCTCCGCAGGAGACAGGGCACAAAAAGTAAAGCTTTTTCAGATCAGGTGGTGTGCACTGGCTCCTCCCCCTATGACCCTCCTCCAGACTCCAGTTAGATTTTTGTGCCCGGCCGAGAAGGGTGCAATCTAGGTGGCTCTCCTAAAGAGCTGCTTAGAAAAAGTTTAGCTAGGTTTTTTATTTTACAGTGATTCCTGCTGGCAACAGGATCACTGCAGCGAGGGACTGAGGGGAGAAGGAGTCAACTCACCTGCGTGCAGGATGGATTGGCTTCTTGGCTACTGGACATCAAGCTCCAGAGGGACGATCACAGGTACAGCCTGGATGGTCACCGGAGCCGCGCCGCCGGCCCCCTTGCAGATGCTGAAGTCAGAAGAGGTCCAGAATCGGCGGCTGAAGACTCCTGCAGTCTTCTAAAGGTAGCGCACAGCACTGCAGCTGTGCGCCATTTTCCTCTCAGCACACTTCACACGGCAGTCACTGAGGGTGCAGGGCGCTGGGAGGGGGGCGCCCTGGGAGGCAAATGAATACCTATAAAGGCTAAAAATACCTCACATATAGCCCCTAGAGGCTATATGGAGATATTTAACCCCTGCCTGATTTTTCTAAATAGCGGGAGACGAGCCCGCCGGAAAAGGGGCGGGGCCTATCTCCTCAGCACACGGCGCCATTTCCTCTCACAGCTCCGCTGGTCAGGACGGCTCCCAAGTCTCTCCCCTGCACTGCACTACAGAAACAGGGTAAAACAGAGAGGGGGGGGCAAATTTATGGCGATATTTTGATATAACAAAGCAGCTATAAGGGAGCACTTATTATAAGGCTATCCCTGATATATATATAGCGCTTTTGGTGTGTGCTGGCAAACTCTCCCTCTGTCTCCCCAAAGGGCTAGTGGGTCCTGTCTTCGTTAGGAGCATTCCCTGTGTGTCTGCTGTGTGTCGGTACGTGTGTGTCGACATGTATGAGGACGATATTGGTGTGGAGGCGGAGCAATTGCCAAATATGAGGATGTCACCCCCTAGGGAGTCGACACCAGAATGGATGCCTTTATTTATGGAACTACGGGATAGTGTCAACACGCTAAAGCAGTCGTTTGACGACATGAGGCGGCCGGACAATCAATTAGTGCCTGTCCAGGCGACTCAAACACCGTCAGGGGCTGTGAAACGCCCTTTGCCTCAGTCGGTCGACACAGACCCAGACGCAGGCACTGACTCCAGTGGTGACGGTGACGATTCAACCGTATTTTCCAGTAGGGCCACACGTTATATGATTTTGGCAATGAAGGAGGCGTTACATTTAGCTGATACTACAGGTACCACTAAACAGGGTATTATGTGGGGTATGAAAAAACTACCTATAGTTTTTCCTGAATCAGAAGAATTAAATGACGTGTGTAATGAAGCGTGGGTTGCCCCTGATAAAAAGCTGATAATTTCAAAGAAATTATTGGCATTATACCCTTTCCCGCCAGAGGTTAGGGAGCGCTGGGAAACACCTCCTAGGGTGGACAAGGCGCTAACACGCTTATCTAAACAAGTGGCGTTACCCTCTCCTGAGACGGCCGCACTTAAAGATCCATCAGATAGGAGGATGGAAAATATCCAAAAAAGTATATACACACATGCAGGTGTTATACTACGACCAGCTGTAGCGACTGCCTGGATGGGCAGTGCTGGGGTAGTTTGGTCAGAGTCCCTGATTGAAAATATTGATACCCTGGACAGGGACAATATTTTACTGTCGTTAGAACAAATAAAGGATGCATTTCTTTATATGCGTGATGCACAGAGGGATATCTGCACACTGGCATCACGGGTAAGTGCTATGTCCATTTCGGCCAGAAGAGCTTTATGGACGCGACAGTGGACAGGCGATGCGGATTCAAAACGGCATATGGAAGTTTTGCCGTATAAAGGGGAGGAGTTATTTGGAGTCGGTCTATCAGATTTGGTGGCCACGGCTACAGCCGGGAAATCCACCTTTCTACCTCAAGTCACTCCCCAACAGAAAAAGGCACCGACTTTTCAACCGCAGCCCTTTCGTTCCTTTAAAAATAAGAGAGCAAAGGGCTATTCATATCTGCCACGAGGCAGAGGTCGAGGGAAGAGACAGCAACACGCAGCTCCTTCCCAGGAACAGAAGCCCTCCCCGGCTTCTACAAAAGCCTCAGCATGACGCTGGGGCTTCTCAAGCGGACTCGGGGACGGTGGGCGGTCGTCTCAAAAATTACAGCGCGCAGTGGGCTCACTCGCAGGTAGATCCCTGGATCCTGCAGATAATATCTCAAGGGTACAGGTTGGAATTAGAGACAGATCCACCTCGCCGTTTCCTGAAGTCTGCTTTACCAACGTCCCCCTCCGAAAGGGAGACGGTTTTGGAAGCCATTCACAAGCTGTACTCTCAGCAGGTGATAGTCAAGGTACCTCTTCTACAACAAGGGAAGGGGTATTATTCCACTCTTTTTGTGGTACCGAAGCCGGATGGCTCGGTAAGGCCTATTCTAAATCTGAAGTCCTTGAACCTGTACATAAAGAAGTTCAAGTTCAAGATGGAGTCACTCAGAGCAGTGATAGCGAACCTGGAAGAGGGGGACTTTATGGTATCCTTGGACATCAAGGATGCGTATCTCCACGTTCCAATTTACCCCTCACACCAGGGGTACCTCAGGTTCGTTGTACAAAACTGTCACTATCAGTTTCAGACGCTGCCGTTCGAATTGTCCACGGCACCTCGGATCTTTACAAAGGTAATGGCCGAGATGATGATTCTTCTTCGAAGAAAAGGCATATTAATTATCCCATACTTGGACGATCTCCTAATAAGGGCAAGGTCCAGAGAACAGCTAGAGATGGGATTAGCACTGTCCTCAAGAAGTGCTAAAACAGCACGGGTGGATTCTGAATATTCCAAAATCCCAGTTAATGCCGACAACTCGTCTGCTGTTCCTAGGGATGATTCTGGACACGGTTCAGAAAAAGGTTTTTCTCCCGGAGGAAAAAGCCAAGGAGTTATCCGACCTTGTCAGGAACCTCCTAAAACCAGGAAAGGTGTCTGTACATCAATGCACAAGAGTCCTGGGAAAAATGGTGGCTTCTTACGAAGCAATTCCATTCGGCAGATTCCACGCAAGAATTTTCCAAAGGGATCTGTTGGACAAATGGTCAGGGTCGCATCTTCAGATGCACCTACGGATAACCCTGTCTCCAAGGACAAGGGTGTCTCTTCTGTGGTGGTTGCAGAGTCCTCATCTATTGGAGGGCCGCAGATTCGGCATACAGGATTGGATCCTGGTGACCACGGACGCCAGCCTGAGAGGCTGGGGAGCAGTCACACAAGGAAGAAACTTCCAGGGAGTATGGACGAGCCTGGAAACGTCTCTTCACATAAACATTCTGGACCTAAGAGCAATATACAATGCTCTAAGCCAGGCAGAACCTCTGCTTCAGGGAAAACCGGTATTGATCCAGTCGGACAACATCACGGCAGTCGCCCATGTGAACAGACAGGGCGGCACAAGAAGCAGGAGTGCAATGGCAGAAGCTGCAAGGATTCTTCGCTGGGCAGAGAATCATGTGATAGCACTGTCAGCAGTGTTCATCCCGGGAGTGGACAACTGGGAAGCAGACTTCCTCAGCAGACACGATCTTCACCCGGGAGAGTGGGGACTTCATCCAGAAGTCTTCCACATGCTGGTAACCCGTTGGGAAAGACCAATGGTGGACATGATGGCGTCTCGCCTCAACAAAAAACTGGACAGGTATTGCGCCAGGTCAAGAGATCCGCAGGCAATAGCTGTGGACGCGCTGGTAACGCCTTGGGTGTACCAGTCGGTGTATGTGTTTCCTCCTCTGCCTCTCATACCAAAAGTATTGAGAATTATACGGCAAAGAGGCGTAAGAACGATACTAGTGGTTCCGGATTGGCCAAGAAGGACTTGGTACCCGGAACTTCAAGAGATGATCACGGAAGATCCGTGGCCTCTACCTCTAAGGAGGGACTTGCTTCAGCAGGGTCCCTGTCTGTTTCAAGACTTACCGCGGCTGCGTTTGACGGCATGGCGGTTGAACGCCGGATCCTAAAGGAAAAAGGCATGCCGGAAGAAGTCATTCCTACTTTGATTAAAGCAAGGAAGGAAGTAACCGTGCAACATTATCACCGAATTTGGCGAAAATATGTTGCGTGGTGCGAAGATCGGAGTGCTCCGACGGAGGAATTTCAACTGGGTCGATTCCTACATTTCCTGCAATCAGGATTGTCTATGGGTCTCAAATTGGGATCTATTAAGGTTCAAATTTCGGCCCTGTCGATTTTCTTTCAAAAAGAATTGGCTTCAGTCCCTGAAGTCCAGACCTTTGTTAAGGGAGTGCTGCATATACAGCCTCCTGTGGTGCCTCCAGTGGCACCGTGGGATCTCAATGTGGTTTTGGACTTTCTAAAATCTCATTGGTTTGAACCACTAAATAAGGTGGATTTGAAATATCTCACTTGGAAAGTGACCATGCTTCTAGCCCTGGCTTCTGCCAGGAGAGTATCAGAATTGGCAGCTTTATCTTACAAAAGCCCATATCTGATTTTCCATTCGGACAGGGCAGAACTGCGGACTCGTCCGCATTTTCTCCCTAAGGTGGTGTCAGCATTTCATCTGAACCAGCCTATTGTAGTGCCTGCGGCTACAAGTGACTTGGAGGACTCCAAGTTACTGGACGTTGTCAGAGCATTAAAAATATATATTGCAAGGACAGCTGGAGTCAGAAAATCTGACTCGTTGTTTATATTGTATGCACCCAACAAGATGGGTGCTCCTGCGTCTAAGCAGACGATTGCTCGTTGGATCTGTAGCACAATCCAACTTGCACATTCTGTGGCAGGCCTGCCACAGCCTAAATCTGTAAAGGCCCACTCCACAAGGAAGGTGGGCTCATCTTGGGCGGCTGCCCGAGGGGTCTCGGCATTACAACTTTGCCGAGCAGCTACGTGGTCAGGGGAGAACACGTTTGTAAAATTTTACAAATTTGATACTCTGGCTAAGGAGGACCTGGAGTTCTCTCATTCGGTGCTGCAGAGTCATCCGCACTCTCCCGCCCGTTTGGGAGCTTTGGTATAATCCCCATGGTCCTTTCAGGAACCCCAGCATCCACTAGGACGATAGAGAAAATAAGATTTTACTTACCGATAAATCTATTTCTCGGAGTCCGTAGTGGATGCTGGGCGCCCATCCCAAGTGCGGATTATCTGCATACATTGTACATAGTTATTGTTAACTAATTCGGGTTATTGTTGAAGGAAGCCATCTTTCAGAGGCTCCGCTGTTATCATACTGTTAACTGGGTTTAGATCACAGGTTGTACGGTGTGATTGGTGTGGCTGGTATGAGTCTTACCCGGGATTCAAAATCCTCCCTTATTGTGTACGCTCGTCCGGGCACAGTACCTAACTGGAGTCTGGAGGAGGGTCATAGGGGGAGGAGCCAGTGCACACCACCTGATCTGAAAAAGCTTTACTTTTTGTGCCCTGTCTCCTGCGGAGCCGCTATTCCCCATGGTCCTTTCAGGAACCCCAGCATCCACTACGGACTCCGAGAAATAGATTTATCGGTAAGTAAAATCTTATTATATATTCTCTATATGAGCTATTTTATGTACTATGAATGCTGTCTTGTCCTTTTGGGGGGGGGGGGGGGGGGGGCTTTGCTATACAGTATGATTGCTCTGGAGTTTGTTGTGTGTGGTATAATGTTGCTCTAAAATACTCTTGATTTTAAACAAAAGTCCACTGATTAACATTTGTCTGATAATTCGGGAACACACATCTTTGTTGCAGATCGTATAGAGTGTGAATCGCAAATAAAAAGTGTTATTCATCTTATGCAAGCCTATTTTGCTTGGGTAGTATTTTCATTATTTATATTTATTGTATTTTTATGTATGTATGTATTTGGCTTATTTTTTGATGTTCATGTCTTTATTTTTTTCCCTATGGCTGCTTTTCTTCCCCAATCATCTGTCCTCAGCAGGCTTACTAGGCCGTATTAAAACATGCCGTGTTACCAATGTATTGATGTTGTTCAAATTCCCGTTGTCCGTGAACATCGCGCTGGTATCTGAGCACTGAACAGTGCTGTGGGTATCGGCAAGTAGCTCTATGCTGCTGTGCTTCCATCAGTGAGAGGCGGAAGCAATTTATTCATGCAAGCGGTGACTCAATCAAAATCGTATTGGCATTACTATGTTGTAAACTGTAAAGAGTACATAAAGGTGTGGAGGCAGACGCTGCAATGTTTATTCCTCGGCCGTTGAGAGGAGAAAGAGGATGAGGCATCGATTAACGCATGGAGTCCCTCGTATTGGAAGAGGCATCCCCTTATGTTGTCTGCTCCGCAGATATCTGCTCTACCAGCCCCAGCCATGAACCCCTGACTTGGGGTTCATGGCTGGGGACCCACCAAAGTGGTAGGAGTTAATTAAAAGAAAAAGTAATAATAATAAAAAAGGAGATAGATAGATAGATAGATATAGATAGATAGATAGATAGATATATATATATATATATCTATGTCATTTATGAAAGAGGGCACTCACCAATTTTTTAAAAGGTCAAAGGTTATTTATTACCACATCATGAAGTCATGATGTGGTAATAAATAACCTTTGACCTTTTAAAAAATTGGTGAGTGCCCTCTTTCATAAATGACTGTTTATTGGAACCCACCATTTCTTGGAGTTGAGCACCATCTGGTTGGCTTCTGAATTACAGATTTGTGCGGATGCTCATGGGACTATATATATATATATATATATATATATATATATATATATATATATATAGATAGATAGATAGATAGATAGATATATATTATATTTAATGGGAATCAGTTATGTAGGTATTTTCTAGAGCAATGCAAACTCACACAGCAATGTACCAATCGCATTTGGCTGCATTAGGTATCCCATCAATTTAAATGAGGAGCTGGGAGGTCCATGTGACCTGACATTGGCTCTGGGAATAATTCCATCCCTTGTGTCAAATAAGGGAACACCAGTATAGCATAAGGGGGGTCATTCCGAGCTGTTCGCTCGCTAGCTAGTTTTAGCAGCCGTGCAAACGCTATGCTGCCGCCCACTGGGGAGTGTATTTTAGCTTAGCAGAAGTGCGAACGCATGTGCAGCCGATCTCTGCAAAAACAGTTTGTGCAGTTTCAGAGTAGCTCAGAACCTACTCAGCGCTTGCGATCACTTCAGCCTACTCGTGTCCGGATTTGACGTCACACACCCGCCCAGCGTTCGCCCAGCCACGCCTGCGTTTTTCCAAACACTCTCTGAAAACGGTCAGTTTACACCCAGAAACGCCCCCTTCATGTCAATCACTCTGCGGCCGTCAGTGCGACTTAAATCTTCGCTAGCGACTGTGCAAAACCACATCGTTCGTCGTACCCGTATGTCGCGTGTGCGCATTACGGGACATACGCATGCGCATAAATGCCGTTTTTTCAACTGATCGCTGTGAAAATCGGCAGCGAGCGATGAACTCGGTATGACCCCCAACATTCACACTATAGATTTTGATACATCAGGAGGCTGAGGTATGGGGAGGCAAACATTGGCCCTCATTCCGAGTTGTTCGCTCGGTATTTTTCATCGCATCGCAGTGAAATTCCGCTTAGTGCGCATGCGCAATATTCGCACTGCGACTGCGCCAAGTATCTTTGCTATGAAGAAAGTATTTTTACTCACGGCTTTCTCATCGCTCCGGCGAACGTAATGTGATTGACAGGAAATGGGTGTTACTGGGCGGAAACACGGCGTTTTATGGGCGTGTGGCTGAAAACGCTACCGTTTCCGGAAAAAACGCAGGAGTGGCCGGAGAAACGGGGGAGTGTCTGGGCGAACGCTGGGTGTGTTTGTGACGTCAAACCAGGAACGACAAGCACTGAACTGATCGCACAGGCAGAGTAAGTCTGGAGCTACTCTAAAACTGCTAAGTAGTTTGTGAGCGCAATATTGCGAATACATCGGTCGCAATTTTAAGATGCTAAGATACACTCCCAGTAGGCGGCGGCTTAGCGTGTGTAACTCTGCTAAATTCGCCTTGCGACCGATCAACTCGGAATGAGGGCCATTGGTGGTGGGAGTAAAAGGGTGGGATCCATAATAGCACTTGGAGTGGAAGAAAGAAGTGGGACTTCTTTAACAAGAGCTCAGATGGGAGTAATGGTTTCGTTTGGCACATGTAAGTAATGTGTTATTAAATGTGTATGTGAATAAACATGTTGCCACAGTACAGTAAGGGGCAGATTTAAACAAGGGATATTCTTGTTTTCACTCGTTACGAATGTTAAATAGTGCTACAGCCAATCGGCTCCTGTCATTTTTCAAACACATGACAGTTAGGAGCTGATTGGCCGGAGCACCATTTAACATTCATAATGAGTGATAACAAGAATATCACTCATTGTTAAATCTGCCCCTAAGACCAAATGAGATTAGCAGCGGACAGTCTCAGAGTTTATTTGCATCTTTCTATCACAGAGAGCCAGCTGTCCCCGGAGGAGCTGCAGGAGGTGGAACTACTCAGCAGAGCCCTGGAGAAAGCCATGAGAGTGCGGGGGAAAAGCGGAATGGAAGCTCCCACTATTACAGCTCCACCGAGCACACAGACAGTGCTGTCTTGTCCACCGACAAAACAAAAGCCAGCCAAACCTTCTAACAGGCTTCTACATGCAGGATCAAAGCCAGTGTCCTACCAGTTGAATGCTCCATACAAGACTAACCCAGACAAGAGAACGGTCCGAGGGCCTGGAAGAGGATCATTGAATAATAAGACTGCACGTTTAACACCTTTACAACAGCCAGCTCCACAAAAGGGCAAAGACAGGCAGCCAGAGACCAGGGGAAGTTCCACAAGGACACCCAGCACGATAGTTAAACCCGACTCTCCACCTTCTACTGTCCCAGATGAGGAGACCCCAAGACAGGAGAAAACGCTGAAGGATAAAGGGTAAGAAATATGCGGTGTCCAGACCTAGGCAGCACTATGGCACATTGCTTGGCGTTTCCAACCAGTATCTTATCAGTGTGGAGTTTGTATGTTCTTATGTTTACTTGGGTTTCCATCGAGTCCTCCGTTTTTCTCCACAATGCCTGTAGGTTAACTGGCTGCTGGCTATAAATGTCCCCGATGTGTCTGTGCTTATGGCTTAGGGAATGTAGACTTTAAGCTCCATTGGAGCAGGGACTGATTTGAATGACGCACATTCTCAGTGCAGCACTGTGTAATTGGTGGCCCTATATATTCAGGCTGGATAATAAGAAACCATCTCTAACGTGTCTACCTTACAGGCAAAAAGTCTGATCATCTGATCTATTCCTTAATAGACCAGGGTGGGACTCTCATCCCCCGCCCCCAGCATCAGAGCAGAGCAGGGACATGCATAAAAGTTAAAAATTGTCTCCGATCTTTGTCTTGCATTTCTGTAAGGTGGTCCTTATAGTTTAGGCTTCCATCCAGCATGAGAGAGCTTGTAATTATAATTCAGATGGATTGGGAGAGGCATATACTGTCTAGTTTCTCAGTGACTATACACATCACTGGTATACGTTTCTTACACCCGGCTGTACACTTGTATATGACTTGCGTTCCAGTGTGGGCAACAAAAGAATCCTGATTCATAAAGAGATGGAAATATAAGTAGAGTTGCTATAGCAGAGAAGAAAAGGAGTTTTTGTGACGGAGGTATTTTTCTTTTCGTTACAGAGCAACGCTGAAACTGCCCATGGAGTATCGTCAGGAGTACATGAGGAACAGCAGGTGAAAACATCAGAGCGCTGGTCTTAGTACCAATGTTCTAGCCATCTCTGTCACCTTTCTAATGTCTACTCCTCACATCATGTTCTATAAATGTCAGAGCTGTGGGTGATGGACTCCTTGTGTGGGTAGTCTCAGGCAAACAGTTTAAAGATGAATCCATCAATGCTTAAGCAGGTGAAGAAGGCCATCCGTTGCCATTTGATGAGATGGAGCTAGATTTACCAAGCGGTGGGCAGCTTCTCTGTGGATTTAGGGCTTAATTTAGTAAGGATTGCAAATTCTGCTAATTAGCAGAATTTGCAATCCTTTGGATCGCATGCTGGGGGGGCGCCCATCGCTGGGCAAGGCCGCCCAGCATGCTGACCGGCGTCTCCCCCAGTTAAACAAGCAGAAATTGCGAACGCATTGCAATTTCTGCTTGTTAGCAGAAACTGTGGAAGCCTCCTGCCAGCTTAGCTGCGCCCACAGGAGTCCCAACGCCATGATCACGGTGGCTGCGTGTGACATCACGCAGCGCCGTGATCACACCCCTGATTGGCTGCCTCCACCCCCGTTCGTGCTGCACCGCCCCAGTAACACTCCGTTTCCAGGGAGGAGATGGAGCGTGCGTTGCTTGGGCGGTGCGGCGCGAACGCCTCTGTAGAGGGGGGCACAGGCATTCGGTGCGAGGTCTGCGGTCAGGTAGCTGCCGCCCATAGAGAGTGAAAACCCGCCCCGTGCAAGTGTGCGAATACATGTGTATGCCGTGAGAAAACATTGCCAGACAGCGCAACTCGCTCACCATCGAATTACTTACTCCTACAGTGTGAAAGAAACAGACTGATCCGGGCCGAAGCTGACGTCACGCACTCGCCCTGAAAACGTTTGGGAACGCCTGCGGTTTTCCTGACACTCCCAGAAAACGGCCAGTTACCACCCACAAACGGCCGCTTCCTGTCAATCACCTTGCGTACGCCTAGCGATCGAAATTTTCGCACCATTCTGTTGCTGTTTGGGCTCGCGCCTGCGCATTGCATAATCGGCCGCTGTGCGATTTCACACAACAGCGACCAGGTCTGAATTACGCCCTAGGAACAGTAGTGATTATATGGTTAGGCAGCATATAAGGGAGAGATGTTTTTGATTTGTTTTAATCTAGCATGGTAGTTCGGATGGTGCCATATATTTCACATATATGGCACATCCCACTTATGCGATGAACATCTTTGTTAGGTTTCCTAAGGAATGCATGAAAGTGTTTTGTGTCCAGCATAATAGAAGCACTGACGAGAACTGTGAGGAAATGGTGTTTGTTCGTTCCGTGGTGAGATAACTATACCGCCTTCCTGTGTTTTGTAGATTATGGGAGAAGTTCTATGAGACACAGGTCCATGTTCCTGCTTCCAGACCCTCATTTATACAGAGGCTGCAAACAACTGTATCCTGTTCCTGCTGTGTGACGTAAAACACTGCCCCAGCGCTCCTTAGGGAATAGACCATTGTAAGATGCAGTTTGATGCTCTCTGTAGATGTATATGACCAGACACCTCCTAAGATCCCAGCTGCCAGACTCATCGTCTAAATGAAATCTATATAAACATGTGGTCGTGTAGATCTTTAAAGGGGTATTAGGCGACTCTGTCTTTGTATCGTTGTCACAAGATAATCATTTATATTCATACTGTATGTGCATGTCTACCCACAATGCCTCTGTGCAGGTTAGTGCTATACACTCTCACTATGGCTGTACATGTAAATACTTTTCTCTGACGTCCTAGTGGATGCTGGGAACTCCGTAAGGACCATGGGGAATAGCGGCTCCGCCGGAGACTGGGCACAAAGTAAAAGCTTTAGGACTACATGGTGTGCACTGGCTCCTCCCCCTATGACCCTCCTCCAAGCCTCAGTTAGATTTTTGTGCCCGGCCGAGAAGGGTGCACACTAGGGGCTCTCCTGAGCTTCTTAGTGAAAAGTTTAGTTTTAGGTTTTTTATTTTCAGTGAGACCTGCTGGCAACAGGCTCACTGCATCGAGGGACTAAGGGGAGAAGAAGCGAACTCACCTGCGTGCAGAGTGGATTGGGCTTCTTAGGCTACTGGACACCATTAGCTCCAGAGGGACCGAACACAGGCCCAGCCTCGGAGCTCGGTCCCGGAGCCGCGCCGCCGGCCCCCTTACAGAGCCAGAAGCAAGAAAAGGTCCGGAAAAATCGGCGGCAGAAGACATCAGTCTTCAACAAGGTAGCGCACAGCACTGCAGCTGTGCGCCATTGTTACTCAGGCACACTTCACACTCCGGTCACTGAGGGTGCAGGGCGCTAGGGGTGGGCGCCCTGAGCAGCAATGTAAAACACCTTGGCTGGCATAAATACACCACATATAACCCCCAGGGCTATATGGGTGTATTTTAACCCCTGCCAGATTCCACAGAAAAACGGGAGAAAAGGCCGCCGAGAAGGGGGCGGAGCCTATCTCCTCAGCACACTGGTGCCATTTTCTCTCACAGCTCCGTTGGAGGGAAGCTCCCTGGCTCTCCCCTGCAGTTACTACACTACAGAAAGGGGTTAAAAAAGAGAGGGGGGCACTAATTAGGCGCAGTATAACAATACAGCAGCTATAAGGGGAAAAACACTTATATAAGGTTATCCCTGTATATATATATATATAGCGCTCTGGTGTGTGCTGGCATACTCTCCCTCTGTCTCCCCAAAGGGCTAGTGGGGTCCTGTCCTCTATCAGAGCATTCCCTGTGTGTGTGCTGTGTGTCGGTACGTTGTGTCGACATGTATGAGGAGGAAAATGAGGTGGAGGCGGAGCAATTGCCTGTAACAGAGATGTCACCCCCTAGGGAGTCGACACCTGAGTGGATGAGCTTATGGAAGGAATTATGTGACAGTGTCAGCTCTTTACAAAAGATTGATGACATGAGACGGCCGGCGACTCAGTCTGTGCCTGTCCAGGTGTCTCAAAAGCCATCTGGGGCTCTAAAACGCCCGTTACCGCAGATGGCAGATACAGACGCCGACACGGATACTGACTCCAGTGTCGACGATTAAGAGACGAATGTGACTTCCAGTAGGGCCACACGTTACATGATTGAGGCTGTGGAAAATGTTTTTACACATTTCTGATAATACCAGTACCACTAAAAAGGGTATTATGTTGGGTGAGGAAAAAACTGCCTGTAGTTTTTCCTGCATCTGAGGAATTAAATGAAGTGTGTGATGATGCGTGGGTTTCCCCCGATAAAAAAGTTATTGGCATCATACCCCTTCCCGCCAGAGGATAGGGCACGTTGGGAAACACCCTTTAGGGTGAATAAAGCGCTCACACGCTTGTCTAAACAGGTGGCACTACCGTCCCCGGATACGGCCGCCCTTAAGGAACCTACTGACAGAAAGCAGTAAAATATCCTAAAATGTATATACACTCACAGGGGTGTGATACTGCGACCAGCAATCGCCTCAGCCTGGATGTGCAGTGCTGGGGTGGCTTGGTCGGATTCCCTGACTGACAATATTGATACCCTAGATAGGGACAGTATATTACTAACTATAGAGCATTTAAAAGATGCATTTCTATATATGCGTGATGCACAGAGGGATATTTGCCGACTGGCATCAAGAGTAAGTGTGCTGTCCATTTCTGCCAGAAGAAGGTTATGGACAAGACAGTGGTCAGGTATGCTGATCCCAAAAGGCATATGGAAGTATCGCCTTATAAAAGGGAAGAGTTATTTGGGGTAGGTCTAACAGACCTGGTGGCCACGGCAACGGCTGGAAAATCCACATTTTTACCCCAGGTAGCTTCTCAACCTAAGAAGACGCCGTATTATCAGGCGCAGTCCTTTCGGCCCCATAAAGCGGGCAAAAGGCGCCTCATTTCTGCCCCGTGGCAGAGGGAGAGGAAAAAGGCTGCAGCAAACAACCAATTCCCACAAAAGCCCTTTCCCGCCTCCGCAAAGTCCTCAGCATGACGCTGGGGCTTTACAAGCGGTCTCAGGCACGGTGGGGGCCCGTCTCAAGAAATTCGAGACGTCTTCCCCTCGCCGTTTCATAAAGTCTGCTTTACCGACGTCTCCCTCAGACAGGGAGACAGTATTGCAAGCCATTCACAGGCTGTATTCCCAGCAGGTAATAATCAAGGTACCCCTCCTGCAACAGGAAAAGGGGTACTATTCCACACTATTGGTGGTACCGAAGCCGGACGGCTCGGTGAGACCAATTTTAAATCTAAAATCCTTGAACACTTACATACAAAGGTTCAAATTCAAGATGGAGTCACTCAGAGCAGTGATTGCAAACCTGGAAGAAGGGGACTATATGGTCTCCCTGGACATCAAAGATGCTTATACATGTCCCAATTTACCCTTCTCCAAGGGTACCTCAGGTTTGTGGTACAGAACTGTCACTATCCGTTTCCGACGCTGCCGTTTGGATTGTCCACAGCACCACGGGTCTTTACCAAAGTAATGGCCGAAATGATGATACTCCTTCGAAAGAAGGAAGTTTTAGTTATCCCTTACTTGGACGATCTCCGGATAAGGGCAAGATCCAGGGAACAGTTGGAAGTCGGGGTAGCACTATCTCAGATAGTGCTGCGGTAGCACGGTTGGATTCTCAATATTCCAAAATCGCAGCTGATCCTGATGACACGCCTTCTATTCCTAGGGATGATCCTGGAAACAGTCCAGAAAAAGGTGTTTTCTCCCGGAGGAGAAAGCCAGGGAGTTATCCGAACTAGTCAGAAACCTCCTAAAACCAGGCCAAGTGTCAGTGCATCAGTGCACAAGGGTCCTGGGAAAAATGGTGGCTTCCTACGAAGCAATTCCATTCGGCAGATTCCACGCAAGAACTTTCCAGTGGGACCTGCTGGACAAATGGTCCGGATCGCATCTTCAGATGCATCAGCGGATAACCCTGTCACCAAAGACAAGGGTGTCTCTCCTGTGGTGGTTGCAGAGTGCTCATCTTCTAGAGGGCCGCAGATTCGGCATTCAGGACTGGGTCCTGGTGACCACGGATGCCAGCCTGCGAGGCTGGAGAGCAGTCACACAGGGAAGAAATTTCCAGGGCTTGTGGTCAAGCCTGGAGACATCACTTCACATAAATATTTTGGAGCTAAGGGCCATTTACAATGCCCTAAGCCAAGCAAGACCTCTGCTTCAAGGTCAGCCGGTGCTGATCCAGTCGGACAACATCACGGCAGTCGCCCACGTAAACAGACAGGGCGGCACAAGAAGCAGGAGGGCAATGGCAGAAGCTGCAAGGATTTTTCGCTGGGCGGAAAATCATGTGATAGCACTGTCAGCAGTGTTCATTCCGGGAGTGGACAACTGGGAAGCAGACTTCCTCAGCAGGCACGACCTCCACCCGGGAGAGTGGGGACTTCACCCAGAAGTCTTCCACATGATTGTAAACCATTGGGAAAAACCAAAGGTGGACATGATGGCGTCCCGCCTAGACAAAAAAAAAAAATTGGACAGGTATTGCGCCAGGTCAAGGGACCCTCAGGCAATAGCTGTGGACGCTCAGGTAACACCGTGGGTGTACCAGTCAGTGTATGTGTTCCCTCCTCTTCCTCTCATACCAAAAGTACTGAGAATTATAAGACGGAGGGGAGTAAGAACTATACTCGTGGCTCCGGATTGGCCAAGAAGGACTTGGTACCCGGAACTTCAAGAAATGCTCACGGAGGACCCGTGGCCTCTACCTTTAAGAAGGGACCTGCTCCAACAAGGACCCTGTCTATTCCAAGACTTACCGCTGCTGCGTTTGACGGCAGGGCGGTTGAACGCCGGATCCTGAAGGAAAAAGGCATTCCGGATGAAGTCATCCCTATCCTGATCAAGCCAGGAAGGATGTAACCGCAAAGCATTATCACCGCATTTGGCGAAAATATGTTGCGGGGTGCGAGGCCAGTAAGGCCCCGATGGAGGAATTTTCAACTAGGTCGATTCCTGCATTTCCTGAAAACAGGAGTGTCTATGGGCCTAAAATTGGGGTCCATTAAGGTTCAAATTTCGGCCCTGTCAATTTTCTTCCAGAAAGAACTAGCTTCAGTTCCTGAAGTTCAGACGTTGGTAAAAGGGGTACTGCATATACAGCCTCCTTTTGTGCCTCCAGTGGCACCTTGGGATCTCAATGTAGTTTTGGGGTTCCTAAAGTCACATTGGTTTGAACCACTTGAATCTGTGGAGTTAAAATATCTCACATGGAAAGTGGTCATGTTGTTGGCCCTGGCCTCGGCCAGGCGCGTGTCAAAATTGGCGGGCTTTATCCTGTAAAAGCCCTTATCTGATCTTCCATTCAGACAGGGCGGAATTGAGGACTCGTCCTCAATTTCTCCCTAAGGTGGTTTCAGCGTTTCACTTGAACCAGCCTATTGTGGTACCTGCGGCTACTAGGGACTTGGAGGACTCCAAGTTGCTGGACGTAGTCAGGGCCCTGAAAATATGTTTCCAGGACGGCTGGAGTCAGAAAATCTGACTCGCTGTTTATCCTGTATGCACCCAACAAGCTGGGTGCTCCTGCTTCTAAGCAGACTATTGCTCGTTGGATTTGTAGTACAATTCAGCTTGCACATTCTGTGGCAGGCCTGCCACAGCCAAAATCTGTAAAAGCCCATTCCACAAGGAAGGTGGGCTCATCTTGGGCGGCTGCCCGAGGGGTCTCGGCTTTACAACTTTGCCGAGCAGCTACTTGGTCAGGGGCAAACACGTTTGCTAAATTCTACAAATTTGATACCCTGGCTGAGGAGGACCTGGAGTTCTCTCATTCGGTGCTGCAGAGTCATCCGCACTCTCCCGCCCGTTTGGGAGCTTTGGTATAATCCCCATGGTCCTTACGGAGTTCCCAGCATCCACTAGGATGTCCGAGAAAATAAGAATTTACTTACCGATAATTCTATTTCTCGTAGTCCGTAGTGGATGCTGGGCGCCCATCCCAAGTGCGGATTGTCTGCAATAATTGTACATAGTTATTGTTACAAAAAATCGGGTTATTATTGTTGTGAGCCATCTTTTCAGAGGCTCCTCTGTTATCATGCTGTTAACTGGGTTCAGATCACAGGTTGTACGGTGTGATTGGTGTGGCTGGTAAGAGTCTTACCCGGGATTCAAAATCCTTCCTTATTGTGTACGCTCGTCCGGGCACAGTATCCTAACTGAGGCTTGGAGGAGGGTCATAGGGGGAGGAGCCAGTGCACACCAGGTAGTCCTAAAGCTTTTACTTTTGTGCCCAGTCTCCTGCGGAGCCGCTATTCCCCATGGTCCTTACTGAGTTCCCAGCATCCACTACGGACTACGAAAAATAGAATTATCGGTAAGTAAATTCTTATTTACTTGCTTACCAAAGGTGCCTTTTCTTACTTCATTTTCAATGATTACGTTTTGTTTCTCAGCAGAGTAATGTAATTGCAGTATGATCTTCTTGCTGCTAATACTGAACTGGGATTTATGAAGACTGGTACAATGAATAACATGCAACAGTGATATTCCCCAAGCATGTCTTCTTGGAAGTCGTTCGTTAAGGCAATCATTCTACCTGCAGATTAGGGGAGAGCACTAAGCATGCGCTAAAATTGGGAAACGCTGATGTACTCATTAGTGAGATTATAGAAATGGTAAACAGGTAATTAAGTTATTATTAGTAACTTGCTTTATACGGCCCATTAGCCGCATCACACACAAATGATAAAGTATACTGTAGCTTAATACTAATAAGGAAAGATAGTTCCACTAGTGAGAAACCGTAGCGCTTCAATATGGCTCCTACAGTCTGTGCATACACACTCTGAGATTCAGGCTATGCCCGATTCTCGCTATGTGACAGGGGCTAAATCGGCATCACTAGCACATAATGACTGTGCTTGCGATACTGACTATGTGCTATTTCGGCTAAGTGTCAATTTTGACAATCTCTTCTATAGCGATAGTCAAAATTTACTTGCCTGCACAGTCTATCTAGGCTTGCGATGCCGACTGCGCATCGAATCGGGATCGCAAGGTGAATTTCTGCACTACTTTTCTTACGATTTTGACTATATAGTCAAAATCGTAAGAAAATATCTCGCCATGTGTACACACCATTATAGATGATAGGTCAGAAATAATAACTACTAGATGAACACAGTGCTCTTGTAAGATCTGGAATAGTGGAGTCTTACATCGCCCCTCTACTGAATGTGTTAGCAGCTGGCGGCTGTTAGTCCCCGACTCCCAGCACACGCTGTTGGTTTCCAGTTGCTGCCTGACTTGCTGTCGTCAGAGCCTTTGAGTGATACAAAGGATGGGGGTGCTTCGTTCCATATAGGGTTCTTCCTCCCGTAAGCCCAAAATGACTCCCAATCACTAGATACAGGAATTTGGGGCTGGTAGTTCAAGACGTAGGATAATTGGACCACAGCGACGTGTTTCATCCACGGCTGTGGACTTTTTCCAGATATTAAGTGTGGACCTGTCTAAAATTAAAGAAAAATATGAGCAATATGTTAGAAAATCTGTTAAGATTTGATTGGCTAACTGGCTGGTAATAGGTTGTCCTTAAATTGTATTTTAAAACTGAAATGTGATAAATAGGCCATGTGCTTTGATGTTGTCAGTACTTTGGGGGAATTTGGACTTGGAATTGCAATGTAGACTGCAGGAAAGCTGAAGGGCCAAATGTAATAGAGTGAGAGTTTCAGAAAGTGAGAGATTTGGTAAGGTTTTTCAGTTTTTTTTAAAGTTGCAATCATTTACACTGCAAAACCAGGTTGATCTTGCTGTGTAAATGATTGCCACTTTAAAAAAAACTGCAAAACCTTACCAAATCTCTCACTTTTTGAAACTCTCACTCTATTACATTTGGCCCATAGTCTTACTTTTAGGTGGTTCCTATTGTGGTCTTGTGTGGCTGCCTCTGTGAGAGCACCTACTTGACTACTTGTATTGTGACGTGATTGCCCTAAATCTAAAGAGCGTCCTGATGATAAATCATTTGTAATGAATGAGATCCTTACTAGACATGAAGTAATATGGGGTTGGAAGATGACCTATGTCTGACTGCATGTGCCAACCACTTCACAAAGGACCCAGTGTAAGCTGAAAGGGATATTTTTATCCCAAGTGGATAGCAGTCCCATCTCCCTATGCTCCAAGCAGCAAGATTGGCCCGTGTAGGTCATCCATTTTACTTGCACAGGGGACAAGCTCGATGCAGCAATAGTACACTGTCCGTCATATCTCTGGCATTAAATACAGTGTCTGCAGTGTGCTGTCGGCAGGCCTCAGTCCTGTCAGGAATAGGTTAAATTTACATTCATGTCATTTAGGTTTCATGCGGTGAAAATGCTTTTGAATGTTTTAGTATTGAAGTTCCAAAATATTTCATATTGCTATAATTATGTGATGTTAAGAGTTCTGACAAATGCTCCTTAATTACCCATCAGTTTTTACCAGAGGCCCCGCAGCTGAGCCTCTTTGAGATAGAAGAAGAGGCTGCACGCTTACAGAGAGCTGTGGAAAGCGTACAGCAGAATATAGACACTGCCACTAATTGGCAAGGATCAGGTGAGAGCGCGGATTGTGATTGGCAAAGCTCACGGAACAGCAGTTATAATGATCTCAACAAGATGAACTATGTGCAAATGTTTCACTGGCAACAGCAGATCTATAACTATTGGAAAGATCTCCTGGTCAGTAACACGTAACACATGTCCGACTCTACAGACAGTTGCGTCCTGCAACCTTCAGGGCTCCATCAGATGAGCGGTTAATGAGCGTTTAGCAAGGATTTGCTCAAATGGTTTTCCAGAGAGAACACTGCGTGAAAAAACAGCACTGAATATCGCCCAGGCACCGTCTGGAGCAAATACTTACTAGACCTTCATTAACCACTTGTTTGAGTGAACCCTTAGAACATCTTCAGTGTGTCTCCCTGATATAGGGCATACGTGATCTGCAGGGCAATGAGACCACAGAGTGCATTATTCTGTAATGAATTGCTTTTGTCTGTAAAAGAAAAACATTTAGTCCATTGTGTTTTTCTTGGCTGAATGTTTCACCATTCCAAGGGTGTCACGGTGACCGCTCACATCCTTTCCTTCATAAAGGAAATACACTTTATTCCTTACAGCTTTGCCGCAGGTTCAATTTCTGCCGTGGCATGACTCAACGCTGCGTGTCCCACCTCCGTGGCAGGCTGCTGAGGTTGTGTCAGTACCACTTGCTGAGCGGGAGTGTATTATTTATCCCTTTCAGTGCTGGCTGCAGAGGAATGCCTGGTTCCTTCATCAATAATCGCTCATCTGTGCTGCTGTCGCCGCTTGTAACAGAATTGTGACTTCGAAATATGCTGCAAGAGTTTGTTGAACTCAACTCAACAGATCTAATCTATTAAGAATGTACTTGAGTCCTCTCTTAATTACTGTAAATAAAAGAAGTACAGTACTATGTACATGAGATAATGTACCTCCTAATGAAACGTTAGGGCTAATAGAGGTCGCCAAAGTGTTCTATTTATAGGATGTAGCTATATGACGGACGGTCACAATACCTCCCCATGTATCCAGAACACTGAAAATACAGACAGTCGGCATGCCGATTAGAAGGGACTATTCCCACTCGTGGGTGTCCACGACATCACCGAGCCTGCGCAAGGGGCTTCTTTGCGCTTGCCCTTCCCCCCACCCCGCCGGTAAAACAGCCCCAACCCCTATATACAATTAAAAAAAATTCCTGTGCGCCAGTATTTATACATTTTACTCATCATTTATTATTTTATAACATTGTAGGTGTATAGTTTCTCTATCGTCCTAAGTGGATGCTGGGGTTCCTGAAAGGACCATGGGGAATAGCGGCTCCGCAGGAGACAGGGCACAAAAAAGTAAAGCTTTACTAGGTCAGGTGGTGTGCACTGGCTCCTCCCCCTATGACCCTCCTCCAGACTCCAGTTAGATTTTGTGCCCGAACGAGAAGGGTGCAATCTAGGTGGCTCTCCTAAAGAGCTGCTTAGAGAAAGTTTAGTTTAGGTTTTTTTCTTTACAGTGAGTCCTGCTGGCAACAGGATCACTGCAACGTGGGACTTAGGGGGAAAGTAGTAAACTCACCTGCATGCAGAGTGGATTTGCTGCTTGGCTACTGGACACCATTAGCTCCAGAGGGATCGAACACAGGCCCAGCCGTGGAGTCCGGTCCCGGAGCCGCGCCGCCGACCCCCTTGCAGATGCTGAAGCGTGAAGAGGTCCGGAAACCGGCGGCTGAAGACTCCTCAGTCTTCATAAGGTAGCGCACAGCACTGCAGCTGTGCGCCATTTTCCTCTCAGCACACTTCACTGGGCAGTCACTGAGGGTGCAGAGCGCTGGGGGGGGGCGCTCTGAGAGGCAAATATAAACCTTATACAAGGCTAAAAATACCTCACATATAGCCCATAGGGGCTATATGGAGATATTTAACCCCTGCCTGACTGGAAAAATAGCGGGAGAAGAACCCGCCGAAAAAGGGGCGGGGCCTATCTCCTCAGCACACGGCGCCATTTTCTGTCACAGCTCCGCTGGTCAGAACGGCTCCCAGGTCTCTCCCCTGCACTGCACTACAGAAACAGGGTAAAACAGAGAGGGGGGGCACATTAATGGCTATATATATATATATATATATATTAAAGCAGCTATAAGGGAGCACTTAATATAAGGATATCCCTTGTATATATAGCGCTTTGTGGTGTGTGCTGGCAGACTCTCCCTCTGTCTCCCCAAAAGGGCTAGTGGGTCCTGTCTTCATTAGAGCATTCCCTGTGAGTTTGCGGTGTGTGTCGGTACGTGGTGTCGACATGTATGAGGACGATATTGGTGTGGAGGCGGAGCAATTGCCAAATATGCAGATGTCACCCCCCAGGGGGTCGACACCAGAATGGATGCCTTTATTTGTGGAATTACGTGATGGTTTATCTTCCCTTAAACAGTCAGTTGAGGACATGAGGCGGCCGGACAATCAATTAATGCCTGTCCAGGCGCCTCAAACACCGTCAGGGGCTGTAAAACGCCCTTTGCCTCAGTCGGTCGACACAGACCCAGACACGGGCACTGATTCCAGTGACGACGGTAGAAATTCAAACGTATTTTCCAGTAGGGCCACACGTTATATGATTTTGGCAATGAAGGAGACGTTACATTTAGCTGATACTACAGATACCGTAAAACAGGGTATTATGTATGGTGTGAAAAAACTACAAACAGTTTTTCCTGAATCAGAAGAATTAAATGACGTGTGTGATGAAGCGTGGGTTGCTCCTGATAAAAAGTTGATAATTTCAAAAAAGTTATTGGCATTATACCCTTTCCCGCCAGAGGTTAGGGCGCGCTGGGAAACACCCCCTAAGGTGGACAAGGCGCTCACACGCGTATCCAAACAAGTGGCGTTACCCTCTCCTGAGACGGCCGCACTTAAGGATCCATCAGATAGAAAGATGGAAGTTATTCAAAAGAATATATACACACATGCAGGTGTTATACTACGACCAGCTATAGCAACTGCCTGGATGTGCAGTGCTGGAGTAGTTTGGTCAGAATCCCTGATTGAAAATATTGATACCCTAGATAGGGACAATGTTTTACTGTCGTTAGAACAAATAAAGGATGCATTTATCTATATGCGTGATGCACAGAGGGATATTTGCACACTGGCATCTCGGGTGAGTGCTATGTCCATTTCAGTCAGAAGAGCCTTATGGACACGACAGTGGACAGGCGATGCGGATTCAAAACGTCACATGGAGGTTTTGCCGTATAAAGGGGAGGAGTTATTTGGAGTTGGTCTATCAGACTTGGTGGCCACGGCTACTGCCGGGAAATCCACTTTTTTACCTCAAGTCACTCCCCAACAGAGAAAGGCACCGACCTTTCAACCGCAGCCTTTTCGCTCCTACAAAAATAAGAGAGCAAAGGGCTTGTCGTACCTGCCACGAGGCAGAGGAAGAGGGAAGAGACACCAACAGGCAGCTCCTTCCCAGGAACAGAAGCCCTCCCCGGCTCCTGCAAAAACCTCAGCATGACGCTGGGGCCTCTCAAGCGGACTCGGGGACAGTGGGGGGCCGTCTCAAAAATTACAGCGCGCAGTGGGCTCACTCGCAGGTAGACCCCTGGATCCTGCAGATAATATCTCAGGGGTACAGGTTGGAATTAGAGACGGATCCTCCTCATCGTTTCCTGAAGTCTGCCTTACCAACCGTCTCTTCCGAAAGGGAGAGGGTGTTGGAAGCCATTCACAAGCTGTACGCTCAGCAGGTGATAGTCAAAGTACCCCTATTACAACAAGGAAAGGGGTATTATTCCACTCTATTTGTGGTACCGAAGCCGGATGGCTCGGTAAGGCCTATTCTAAATCTGAAGTCCTTGAACCTCTACATAAAAAAGTTCAAGTTCAAGATGGAGTCACTCAGAGCAGTGATAGCGAACCTGGAAGAAGGGGACTTATGGTATCCTTGGACATCAAGGATGCGTATCTACACGTTCCGATTTACCCCGCACACCAGGGGTACCTCAGGTTCATTGTTCAAAACTGTCACTATCAGTTTCAGACGCTGCCGTTCGGATTGTCCACGGCGCCTCGGGTCTTTACCAAGGTAATGGCCGAGATGATGATTCTTCTTCGAAGAAAAGGCGTATTAGTTATCCCATACTTGGACGATCTCCTAATAAGGGCAAGGTCCAGAGAACAGCTGGAGACAGCTTTAGCACTATCTCAAGAGGTGCTAAGACAACACGGGTGGATTCTGAATATTCCAAAATCCCATTTAATCCCGACAACTCGTCTGCTGTTCCTAGGAATGATTCTGGACACGGTTCAGAAAAAGGTTTTCCTTCCAGAGGAAAAAGCCAAGGAGTTATCCGATCTGGTCAGGAACCTCCTAAAACCAGGAAAAGTGTCAGTACATCAATGCACAAGAGTCCTGGGAAAAATGGTGGCTTCTTACGAAGCAATTCCATTCGGCAGATTCCATGCAAGAATATTCCAAAGGGATCTGTTGGACAAATGGTCAGGGTCGCATCTGCAGATGCACCTGCGAATAACCCTGTCACCAAAGACAAGGGTGTCACTTCTGTGGTGGTTGCAGAAGGCTCACCTATTAGAAGGCCGCAGATTCGGCATTCAGGATTGGATCCTGGTGACCACGGACGCCAGCCTGAGAGGCTGGGGAGCAGTCACACAAGGAAGAAACTTCCAGGGAGTATGGACGAGTCTGGAAAAGTCTCTTCACATAAACATTCTGGAACTAAGAGCAATCTACAATGCTCTAAGCCAGGCGGAACTTCTCCTGCAAGGAAAGCCGGTGTTGATTCAGTCGGACAACATCACGGCGGTCGCCCATGTAAACAGGCAGGGCGGCACAAGAAGCAGGAGTGCAATGGCAGAAGCTGCCAAGATTCTTCGCTGGGCGGAGAATCACGTGATAGCACTGTCAGCAGTGTTCATCCCGGGCGTGGACAACTGGGAAGCAGACTTCCTCAGCAGACACGATCTTCATCCGGGAGAGTGGGGTCTACATCCAGAAGTCTTCAACATGTTAATAGACCGTTGGGAAAGACCAATTGTAGACATGATGGCGTCTCGCCTCAACAAGAAACTGGACAAATATTGCGCCAGGTCAAGAGATCCACAGGCAATAGCTGTGGACGCACTGGTAACTTCTTGGGTGTACCAGTCAGTGTATGTGTTTCCTCCTCTGCCGCTCATACCAAAGGTATTGAAGATCATACGGCAAAGAAGAGTAAGAACAATACTAGTGGTTCCGGATTGGCCGAGAAGGACTTGGTATCCGGAACTTCAAGAGATGCTCACGGACGAACCGTGGCCTCTACCTCTGAGAAGGGACCTGCTACAGCAGGGTCCCTGTCTTTTTCAAGACTTACCGCGGCTGCGTTTGACGGCATGGCGGTTGAACGCCAGATCCTAAAAGGGAAAGGCATTCCAGAAGAAGTCATTCCTACCTTGATTAAGGCACGGAAGGAAGTCACCGTGAAACATTATCACCGCATTTGGCGAAAATATGTAGCGTGGTGCGAGGATCGGAAGGTTCCGACGGAGGAATTCCAACTGGGTCGTTTCCTACATTTCCTGCAATCAGGATTATCTATGGGTCTCAAATTGGGATCCATTAAGGTTCAAATTTCGGCCCTGTCAATATTCTTCCAAAAAGAATTGGCCTCTGTCCCTGAGGTCCAGACTTTTGTCAAGGGAGTACTGCATATACAGCCTCCTGTGGTGCCTCCGGTGGCACCGTGGGATCTAAATGTAGTTTTAGATTTCCTCAAATCCCATTGGTTTGAACCATTGAAAAAGGTGGATTTGAAATATCTCACATTGAAAGTGACTATGTTACTAGCCCTGGCCTCTGCCAGGAGAGTATCTGAATTGGCGGCTTTATCTTATAAAAGTCCTTATCTAATCTTCCATTCGGATAGGGCAGAACTGCGGACTCGTCCGCATTTTCTCCCTAAAGTGGTATCAGCATTTCATCTGAACCAACCTATTGTGGTGCCTGCGGCCACTAGCGACTTGGAGGACTCCAAGTTGTTGGACGTTGTCAGAGCCTTAAAAATATACATTGCAAGGACGGCTGGAGTCAGAAAATCTGACTCGCTGTTTATATTGTATGCACCCAACAAGTTGGGCGCACCTGCTTCTAAGCAGTCGATTGCTCGTTGGATTTGTAACACAATTCAACTTGCACATTCTGTGGCAGGCCTGCCACAGCCTAAAACTGTAAAAGCCCACTCCACAAGGAAGGTGGGCTCATCTTGGGCGGCTGCCCGAGGGGTCTCGGCATTACAACTCTGCCGAGCAGCTACGTGGTCGGGGGAGAACACGTTTGTAAAATTTTACAAATTTGATACCCTGGCAAAGGAGGACCTGGAGTTCTCTCATTCGGTGCTGCAGAGTCATCCGCACTCTCCCGCCCGTTTGGGAGCTTTGGTATAATCCCCATGGTCCTTTCAGGAACCCCAGCATCCACTTAGGACGATAGAGAAAATAAGAATTTACTTACCGATAATTCTATTTCTCGGAGTCCGTAGTGGATGCTGGGCGCCCATCCCAAGTGCGGATTATCTGCAATACTTGTACATAGTTATTGTTAACTAATTCGGGTTATTGTTAAGGAGCCATCTTTAAGAGGCCCTTTCTGTTGTCATACTGTTAACTGGGTTTAGATCACAAGTTGTACGGTGTGATTGGTGTGGCTGGTATGAGTCTTACCCGGGATTCAAAATGCCTCCCTTATTGTGTATGCTCGTCCGGGCACAGTACCTAACTGGAGTCTGGAGGAGGGTCATAGGGGGAGGAGCCAGTGCACACCACCTGACCTAGTAAAGCTTTACTTTTTTGTGCCCTGTCTCCTGCGGAGCCGCTATTCCCCATGGTCCTTTCAGGAACCCCAGCATCCACTACGGACTCCGAGAAATAGAATTATCGGTAAGTAAATTCTTATTTTTTCTAACATTATTTATTATATGTTATATATTGTCTTTACTTTTTTAAGTCTTAACATAAAACCATAGCTTATTAATCATTAGGCATTATCAGCTGAATAAAATTGTTTATAGACATGATGCCCACGCCCAGACAAAAGCAATCAACACAGGACCTATATCAGTGTTTCCCAACTCCAGTCCTCAGGGACCCCTAAAGCTGGGAACACACTAGTCCATCCAGCCAATGCACCGACCGAGTTGACGATTGGTAAATGCATATACACTTACCAATCGTCAGCCGGATGTGTCATGCTTGACATCCCAACTGGGCGTGCATTTACATGTGTTTACAGTGTTACACAGCACTCATACGCTGCCATATATCACAGTTGCTACCTGGTCATTGGCCCAGTATTGCAGCTGAAGATGACCTTTTCTGTCCTGTGTGTGTAGTCCTCATTTAATCTACAGTAATATGTCCTGGTAATGTCTCAAGTGTTTCAGCCCAAAGGCCCAATGTCCGGGTGTTGTCCTATGTCACCACCTGCGTACCTGACCAAATTATAATGGCATGA